>NC_081305.1:37378181-37686590 GCF_030435805.1 Mustela lutreola | reverse complement strand
GTGCAGAGCTGAGTGCAGAGCAGATGTCTGAGTGCAGACATCCATTAAATACCATCCATTAATACCGCACCCTCTTGCCTTGTGCTCACAGGTCCCGGGAAGGTGGGAGTGGTCTGAGAGGGACAGTGCTGTGGAGAAGGCACGGGGGCAGGACACTGGGGAGCTGGGAGAGGCAGGCTGGGCTTAGGTCCTGGGGGGCCCTTGATGACCCTGGTCAGACACTGGGTTTAGTTCTAAGTGTACTGGGAAGTCACTTGTAGGTTTTGAGGAGAAGAGTGACACGATCTGAGTCCTGCTTCACAACGGTCACCTGAGCTGTGGTGGGGCCACATGTGGAGGCAGGGAGGCACGAGGGGTGGTGGGAGGGTGGGTGAGAGCCGGCGCAGGGGAGACAAGGGAGAGCCACCAGCACTTCGTGAGAGACCGGCTGGGGGCAGGCGCCAACACCAGGCAGGGGTAGGAGGCCTCCTGCGTTTCTGACCTAAATGGAGAGACAGAGGCTGTTCACGGAGATGGGGTCGAAGCGGAGCGTCCTCGTGGGGGAGCGTCCTCGATTCTCGCCCAGCCTCTTCAGGTCAGGAGCCCGTTACACTCCCAGGGGTTTGGTCAACCAGCCGAGGTTTCCACTCCCCGGTGAATGTTCACTGAGCACCCATTCCAGGTCAGCGAGTGCTTCTAGATCACTGGGGACACATCAGCCATCAAAACAGAGCCACCGTGAGCTCAAAGGAGCTCCCACTGGAATTAGGGGAGGCCGACGACAAAGCTCCAGATTCGGCAGTGGGGTGGGGGAGAAGCAGGGCTGCCAACACGATCTTCTGAGTCAGGTGTGTGGGGGTTGTGGGTGGGACCAGCTGAGGGGAAAGGTGAGGAGTCCAAGGACGGAGATCAGGGCGTTCCAACATTTAGAAGCTCGGAGGAGGAGGAGGAGGTTCCATAAAGGACAGAGAGGGAGTGGCCAGGAGGGGGGGACTGTCAGGGAGTGTGGGGACACAGGTGCCTCAGGAGGGAGGCAGTGGTTAACGGTCAGCCGCCCTGAGAGGCCACCTGGGATGTGGAGATGGGGAACCCAGCCCTGGGTTTGGGAGTGTAGTTCACCCGAGGGAGACTGCTCCGCAGAGTGGTGGGGAAAATGGGCCACTTCCTCCCCTCTTACCGCACTCCACCCCCCAGCCCAGCCCTGCCTGCCCCATCCTGGTCTGTCCTGTCTCATGTCTGTTCCATCTCAATGCGAGCCATGCGGAGACCCGGGGTTTGGGTCCCTCTTCCTCCCTCGCTACCTTCTCCTCATCAGAGCTCGATCTGACAGCTCAGCAAGCGCCGTGTGTGGGAGGTGCACGAAGGGGAGGCCAGGACACAGAACGGCTGAGCCCGACCTGGGGCCTTGTCCGTGCTGCAGCCCTGCTGGGGACACCAGCCCCCACACTCCTCTGTGCAGCCCATCTTTGCGTCTGTCTACTTAGCAACACTCGTCCTTCACAGCTCAAGAAAAATTACCAAGAATGTTATTGACTCTAATTTTAATTTGTCTAGCACTCTTGTTAATGATGTCTATTTAAGACATCCATTAAAGGCCCACGAGGTTAATTAAATGGACAATTCCAATACAGTTCTATTAGAACCCCCCATCAAATTAATATTATAGACATTTAACAGATGTCTTAATTAGACATTATAGCTAAGAAATGCAAACTAAATTAAAATGAAAGCCATTGTCCAGAAAGACAGCTTTTTACCATAATTTATGGGTTTTTGGGGGAATGTTCATGTTTACTCTTCAGAACCTGAGAGATCTGTCACTGAAAATCTTTTCCAGCATCCGGAAAACCCCATCCCGAGAGTCCCAAATCTCAAGTCACAGTCCAGGTGTCAGAGCTGGAAGACACTTGCGCCACCATCTGGGATCCACGATCCTCACACTTCAGTGACCGGAGGAGCCAGCTGGGGTCTGACAGACCCACGAAGTCGTCTAGGCCCCTGGAGTCTGACAGCAGCCCAGGAGCTGGCTGCTTCGAACGGGTGTCCTGGTGACACTGATGCATGTGCTGGAAGTCCCAGGATCCCCCTTCAGGAAACCCTCATCTGGTCTCATGGCCCCACTTGCCAATTGGTGACACGGAGGCCCCCAAGCATGTCAGGACTGGGCGAACGGGTCAGCAGGATTCCCCACCTTGCCCCGTCCCAGGGGCTTACAACTTCTCTAGCACCTCTCCCCTCCCACGGAGCCAGGCAGGACCTGAAGCACCTCCTGTGGGTTTGGGATCGGTAGCCAGAGCTCTGCCACCCGCTCCCACCTTCCTTCCTGCTGGCCCTGACTCTCATGGGCAGGCGCTGTCCTGGGGCCTCCATGACTGCTCTGCCAGCCTGGTCCTGAGCCTCAGGACCTCTTCACATCCCACGGCAGCCTGGATCGAGCCCCCTCCTCCAGGGAGCCTCCCTGTCCACCCTGCCCCGTGTGTGCGTCTCCTCCCCCACCACTGTCCCTGTGCCTGAAGGGAGGGAGACGGAGGAGCTCAGTGGTTTGCAGAAGCGAGGGAAGCCGGCAGTGGAGAGGCCGCTGGACCTAAGCTCCTGGCTGAGCCAGTCATGGGACCCAGTGTTGAGGGCTCAGGGCCCAGCCCCTGGACCAGCTGAACCGGCTAGTGGTGCCAGCAATCTAGTCAGGGCTGCAGGCCGGCCAGGCCAGTGTCTGAGGACGGGAGCCAGGCTGGCTACTGCAGCCTTTCTCAGGGGCTCTGCTAGGGGCTCCTGTTCTGGGTGGGCAGCTCCACCACTGTTCTGGACTGAATCATGTCCCCACAAATTCTGTCAAAGCCCTCATCCCCAGTGTAACTGCACTGAGAAACAGAACCTTTAAGGGGACAATTACAGTGAAATGAGTCATACAGTGGAACCCTAACCTACAGGACGGGTGTCCCAATCAGAGGAGGAAGAGACACCAGATGGCTATCCTTCCCTGCAGGTGTGCACTGAGGAAGGCCACATGAGGACACAGCAAGAAGGGGCCAAGGAGAAGGCTCTCACCAGACCCCAGCCAGGAGGGCACCTTAAACTCGGACTTGCAGCCTCTGCAGCGGTGGGGAAGGATGTTCTGTTTACACTGCCCGTCTGCAGTGTGGTTAGGGCAGCCCCAGCTAATGTAGCTAACGCTTCCCCCTCCAAGTGCTTCGTCCTTTTCTTCCCCTGGAGGGGTTCTGGCCTGTCCTGTCCCTGCAGGAAGGCCCGGTCCCCCACACGGAATCGGTACCGGGGAACGTAAAGGGCCCACGGGCCCACTCACTTTTTGGAGAACAGTGGATGCCTGGGCTGATGTGTCCTGGCCTTGCGGCTCCTGAGTCCCATCCCCAGGTGGTCACCATTCTGCTGCTCCGTGGGCCTCTCTGGTTCCTCCAGTGCGTGAGACCAACAAGTGAGGCTGACGTAGCTGTCTCCCACAGGCCTACACCTCCAAGGCTACAGCTCTACTGGGGCAGTGGAGGTAGGAGCCCGGACTGCAGGCTACCAAGCACCCTCCACAACCAGCCCTGTGCCACAGCTGTGGGGACGTGGCCAGCCCTGGTCCACCGCCGGAGGCCTCAGCCTTGTTCTGGGGAGCAGCTGGTGTGGCCTTATTAGGACGTTCACCAAGAGCCAGTATCCCATCTGGCCTGGGCCCTCAGGGGCACAGTCCTCAGGGCACAGGACCCAGTGACCCCAGGTGGGCTGTGGGGACAACAGGGCATCCTGGAAACAGGCGGGCAGTGGCAGCTTCATGACAGGTGAGTGTTCTTGTCAAGTGTCCTCGGGTAAGTGGGGAGAGAAGGCTACTAATGAAACTGCCATTTACAGAGAAACTTGAGTCTAAGCCATGAAAAACATTTCACAAGCCAAGTGGCACCAATGGTTCTGGAAGCAGTTGTATATTTACACGTTGGCCACCATTTCCCTAAAGGGGGGTGGGCAGGAGCAGGTGGATTAGGGAACCGTAGCATCAGGCTGTGCCTGGCGTGGCACATTCGGATGGGCGGAAGAATGAGCCACTTCACGGGGAAGGCAGCGACTTCCTCAGTGGGAGCAATGCATACCCGTCATCACCTAGAAACAGACACTCCTCCGTTCCCTGACTTTGCTCAGTTAGGCGCATTTCTTCCTGGATGATGAACTATTATTAACTCCGGTGTTAACGGGCTGGGGGTGATCTAGAACCAAAACCAGCTCAGCTGTGTCTCTGCTGAAAGGCGGGCACACAGGTCTTCCCGGTCTTTGGGGTCCCAAACAGCCGTCTCCGCAGCAGAGAGCTACAGGTCAGCTGTTCCCTTTGCTTTGAATTTCTTGGCAGATCGCTCACTTGACCGAAGCTGGAATTTGCTTCCATAAATGTAGGAGATGAAGCCATCGATTTCCACTGCAAACACACAGTTTAGCTTGGGGATAACTGAAAAATAAAACAGGAGAAAAAGGACAAAGCAAAAAAAAAATCCTGACGGTTAAGCTCACACTAAAGCACAAGACCTTCCTAAAATCTCTGCATTAGAACATAAGCTAGTAAGGAACGGAGAGTCTGCAAAGCTCAGCAGCACAGGACGAAAGGGCATTTTTCTGCCATAAGACCGATTTATTCAGATTTTAAATAAAACTCAACACTAATTTTTAGGGTCAAAGGCTCTAAGCCAAACTCCCAGAAAAAGTGCAAGAAACAGGTCTCCCAGCATGGTTTTCAGACTAACTCATGGCTTTATGCCGTGCGTGAGGGCACCCAGACACCACTTTCTGAGGTTTAAAATGAGACAAGAACATACAAGGAAACTGAAGCAGAGAGAGAGAAAACAACAACAAAAAAACCACAAAAATACCTCCAAAATAAAGGAACAAAAAACTCCCATTGTGGTTTTGCAATCTCAGAATCTCAAGAGCCCAGGTGCTTATGCTCTTCTTTGCCAGAACAAGGAGCTCTGGCACACCCAGCAAAGGAGGCTGCACTTGCTTTCCTGGAACCCAGAGTTACCAGAAAGGGCCAGATCCTGGAACCCCAGGGACAAGCACTAAGCTAGCTTCCCTCAGGGTCTGCATAGCTCCACTCCTTGGCGCAGGGCAGCAGGTTGGGGCAGGGGAGGGTCTCAGTCATGGAAACAGACCCTCATATCTGGAAGTGCAGCCCAGCAGCCCTCTCTCCAGTCCCATCTGGCTGCGGCTGCTGGCTGGGCTCCAGATGCCCTGGGGAGAGCCGTGAGGGCAGGGGCGCTCTCAGCAGGCATGGGATGCAGGGTCAGCAGGGATCTGCAACCTGTGCTGACCAGAGAGGCCAAATGGACCCACTGAAGCCACGAGGAAAGGGCCGATGAAGCCGGGGAGGCCACAGGCCACACACCCTGAGACAGTTCCGTACCTTTCAGGTGGTCTTCTTTGGTGAGGATTTTGAAAACGTGCTTTGTTTCCTGTAGGAGAATTCCTGTAACACCCACATAGGACGGGCATTTGGACTTTGTGACTGCAAAGGAAAAGCACATTCAAGGCCTCAGCCTCGGGGGTGCTGGGCAGCCACAATCAGCTAGGTGGGGGTGGTGGGGAGTGGGGGGCTCCTCAGCTGGACAGGGACCAAGCTGAATGAGTCTGGGGTCCCAATCCCTTGCCTATGGCTCTGGAGCCTCTGGGCTGTTCTGATAAGATGTCCTTTGGGGGGTCTGCAGCCACAGGGGTCTTGGGAAGGACTCTGGAGCTAAGAAGTCACATGTGTGTCCAGCACTACCAAGATCCACAGGTTGCTGGAATGGGGTCACGTCTCAGTGATGGGATCTGAAGGAACACCAGCGCATCACATCCTTCCCATGACCCACCAAACTCTGGCCAGAATGGGATCTTGCTACAGGCGGTGAAGCAGTGACTGAGGCAAACTGCCACCACAGGCAGCCGGCCCCTTGGCTCTCTTGACCCATGTCCCCATGTAGCCTCTAGACAAGTCACCAAGCACCTGCCATGTGCCTGGCACCGTCCGAGATCAGTGCTGGGTGTGAGAGTGATTAAGACTCTTCTCGGCTCTGTTCTCAAGAAGCTGATGTTCTAAAGGTTGGAGGGAATATGTGCCACACCAGACAACTGCATTTTCTGATCATGATAACTGTTATGAAGAAATACACAAGGTCATGGAGAGAAGGTTCACTGTTCGTGATGGTAGGCCCTGGGGGGAAGTGACGTGTGAGTAGGGGCCTGAATACTGAGAAGCAGTCAGTCTGTGACACACAGAGCTCTGGGCAGAGGGAAGGAACAACAACAAAGGCCCAATGAGGGGCCAAGCCTAGTGTGTGAGAAGCAGAAAGCAGGCCGATGTGGTTAGACCTGGTGCTCAGTAGAGCCAGAGGGTCCTTTTAGACCTAGGTAAGGAATCAGAAGACAAACATGGCCCGAGTTTTGGTCTAAAACCTTCCCTCGGGCTGCCTGGTTGGGAAGAAGCATTGTGCCATTCTACCGGAATTCAGGGGCGGTGGTGGTGGCTTGGATTTGGGAGCTAGGATGTGCTGATGGATGGTGCTGAGGAATCAGGGAAGAAGAAAGGTGTTACCGCCCAGGTTTTGGGTGAACAACCAGGGTAAACACTGGTACCATGAACGGAGCTGGGAACACCAGGGCAGGGGCTGATGTGAGGAGGCCGGAGTTGTTCTGGGTATGGACAGGTCGTGATGCCTGCTGGACAGGGGGCCAGCTGTGTGCAGGGCGGTTGGATGAATGACGATGCTCAGGAGAAGGTCTGCTCTGGACATGACAATGGGAGCTGGGAGTCCATAGCTGAGACTGAAAGCGGGGGGAATGGGTGAAAGGGACTCTCTGCTCAGGGCTGGGGACAGGTGTCAGTAGCTGCTGTGCCCCGTGGGAGAGCAGCAGGGGTCCCCGTGTGGAAAGGCACACAAGCCATTTAGAATGTATCCAGAAAGTGGCCAGAACTGGCTCAGGTAGCTAGTCCTCTCCCACCCTCAACGCTGGTGATCTGGAAACGTCCACGTGACAAGCAGTGTGTCTAGCCCTGTGGCACAGAGCCACGCTGCTGAGTGATGCTGTGGGTGTTTGGGGGACCATGGGCTCATAGGCGAGGTACCTGAAACGAGAGCCCCGTGAAGATCTGCCTTCAACAGCTTGGTCTGAATCATGTGCGGCTGCCTAGAAGGTAAGCAGAAGGCCTCAGAGTTGACCATGAGCGAGAGTTCTGAAGGGGCACACAGGTCTACAAACTTCTGCAGCCAGCTGGCTCTGAAGGTTGCATTCACAGTCATCGTAAGCCTTGGGTTCTGCCCCAAAGGGCAGGGCTGCAGACATGCAACTCACGTGTCTGGCTTGAGACCACCGCACAGGTCCCGGATATACTGCTTCCAGAGTTCATGTAGAGGGAGAAAAAGACTGTATCTGTGGCAAAGGTAGAAAGAAGTAAAGAGTTAGGCGACCTGAGCTTGGGATTGTGGGCTCAATAGGGCACAGAGCTCAGCCTGATGCCAAGGACCCCTGCCTGGGTCATGGGGAACTAGTGCAGATCCTAGTTCCACAGCAGATAGCCTGACAGACAACTTCGTCCCTCTCCTGAACCTGTTTCCGCTGCTAGAACCCTCCTGGTGCCCCTACATCCTTCCTGCTGGCTACATGCAGCCTGGATGGCCAGCACTCCAGCAGACCCCTCACACCACAAGGCACCCTGCACAGATGGGAGCAGCCGGGTGCTCCCAGGGCAGCACTGCCCAAGTCTCTGCCACACCAGCCCAGGGGGCAGGATGTGCTCATCTGGACAGCTTTTCACGAACTAAACTTATATCTTGCTTCACCATTGCTCTCTGAGATCATCTGCTACAGGAGCCAACCCTGAGGGGAGCAGACAGGAGCTGCAGGCTGCCATACACATCCCCACGTAAGGGACCAGGTGTGTCTGAAAGGTAGGCCAGTGGTGGGATGCCAGGGAGGGACCAGGTGAGAGGATCTCAGAGGCTTTCCTCTGGGGTCATTATTATGGGTCCTGGTGCCTCATGGGGAACCTGTTATAGGAAACTGTTGGGAAACCTCAGGCTCAAACTCAAAGTGGGTTCTACCTGTGTAGACACCAGCGAGGGAAACCTGGGCAGGCAGTGGCCCCTTCCTCCACCTGCAGCACAGCTCTCTTTGCAAGCGGGGTCCCAGACACAGTGACTGACCGTGTTTGTGGGAGGCTATTTGGCTGCAGTTCTTGGAGCGAGATCTACAAACCGGCCGATGACGAGCATGTGCAGAAGTGTGACCAAGGAGGGATGCAGTGTCAGCTGGAGGGAAGAGCACGTCCTCCCAGAGTAGAGGGCATGCGGGCATGCGGGCATGCGGGCAGCACGTTCTTTGGCAATAAAGCCAGGGGATGATTCTGCCTAGTGCTAGTAAAAGCTATAAAGAGTATATACTAAGATCCATCAGTTCCTCTCTCTCTGGGAAAGCCGAAAGACAAACAGCCTGTTGCCATGGGTAACAGACTCACTTCCGGTGGGGGCTCATTAGTTAAGGCTAGGACAGGAGCCAGACAGTCAAAGAGCAAGAGCCTGGCCGTGCCTTGCTGTGAAAGCCAAGTGCAAACCCAGCTTGAGTTGGTAAAGGGAGGCTGCCCCCTTGTGGCGGCAGTGGGAGAAGCTCTCTTAGCTTCAGGGGAACTGGGTCTCCCAAAGCTACACCCACTCCAGGAGAAGGAAGCTGCCTTTGGGAGAAAGGCCCTGGCATACCTCTGCTGCTCTGGCTTAATGTCGAAGAGGTGCAGCTCCCTCCTCTGCCTAGCAGAGAGGCCCTTGGATTTCTTCCTCTTCTCCTTGCGCTTCCGGCGAGTGGCGTACTCCAGGACCACAGCCTTGCGTTGCAGCTGGTCCTCTCGGGCTTGCTGGCTCATGTGGGGTGTGCTGCGCTTCAGGAAGGCCCTCACGAAGGCCTCGGCCTGCTGGGCTCCCAGAAGCTGCATGGGGACAGGGCGGCACAGCGCCCACTGTTCTGGTGGGGGCAGCCCCAGACCCCAGGTCCTCCTAAACACCGCAGATGAGATGCCTTCCCTGACCCATCTGTCTCCTGACTGAGCCCCACACAGCTTCTCATCTGTTGAAGATGAGCTCCCCGCAGCTGTCCAGATGTGAAAGGCACCCTCAAATACCAGTTCGGACACCAATTTGCACAAAACAGCCACATCAAAATTCAACTTCCTACTATACATCTCTGAGGTTATTGTGAAGGGATTACAAAGAAAAAAGCCCCAAACCCTTCACATTAGGAAGAACAGGCTTCTCTGATCTTTGGCAGGGTGGAAAGCTTGAGAAATGTATGCTAACAATACTTATTCAGTCACGACCAGATGAAGGCAACGTATGGCCTCGAAGGGATTATCCTAACACTTGGTGAAACAGTACCACCTAATGCCCCAGGGTGGGCCACACCTTGGGGAGCAGGAATGACATGGTGCCCAAGTGGCAATCCCCTTTACTTGGGTTTGACCTCATGGATGTGTCATGGCTACTCGCTAAGTCTGTTCCCGCAGCACTTGGGGAAGAAGTACCAGTGCATCTCAGCCTCCTGGGTTCACTTTCTCCCAAGAGCACAACAGCACTTGACCGTGACTCAGCACAGACTCCTAGCACATGTGGGCAAAAGAACTGCCCTAATAGTGTGAAATTCCTGAGAGAACTCCAAATGTCACTGCCTCTCATGTGGGGAGTTCCACTGGTCTACTCCTCATTCAGCTGCCCATGTCCTAGGTCGGCCACAGCCCAGGCAGCACTGTCTATGCAGGTCCTGCCTCTTGGCTGGGGATTTCCTGACCCCCTGCTATGCTAAGCAGGCTGTATATCCTGGGAAGCTAATGTGTCAATAATCACGCTCTCCCTTATGGAGAAGCGGGCAGTGAAGGGATGATGTGATACACTCGACCTTCAAGGCAGCTCACAGTCAGGAGGGCAGTCAGCTTCGACTTTGCACCTTAGATACTAACTAAAGATTCATTATCGCCATTATTATTACCATGACATGGCAATTACTTACTTTTTTTAAGTACCTAAGTGGCCTTCTTCATGAAGAAACCAAATGAAAGTGTATCAGTCTTTCAGTCCCCAGTGGAGCTTCTGCCAAACTGACAAAGCATGTTGGCAGCATCCAGATATAACAGAAATGCCACTTAGGAAATGTGATCGCCTGCCCTCTTCAAGAGTGAAGGGGGCACAGTGACAAAGCCAAATAACAGTGCTCATTAGGTGGGCATAGCCAGTATCCCCTACACAGTGGGAGAGGACACAGGATCAAGAGGTCCCAGTTAACCAAATAAGGGAAAAAGAGGCCAGCATCTGGAAACAGGCCATCAGAACAGCAGATCTCAATGGAGCCCAACACATCTACTGGAAGGATGAGGAGTAAGACATGGGAAGGACATCTAAAGCAGTGTGAGGGGATCGAGCCATCCTTGTCATCACCTCTGCTGCTCCCAGACTTCCTGCCATGTATTGTACCTGAACGTCGAGCTCTTTGGCCTCTTTCTGAGAAAAGGCATGGTAGATCACACCTGGGGGATTCAAATAAACAAGATATGACCAATTCAGGTTTGGCAGGACTAGAAGACTCATGACTTTTCTAACTATGAAACTAACTATGGTTATTTAGAGGTAGGAGAAGACAGGAATGCTACAGAGAGCACAGACTTCTAAGCTTTCCTGGATGCCTCTTATTCTACCCTCTTGTCACCCACCCTAAGTTTCAAGAATGTGCTTTCAAACAGTGTTTCTCAGGATGCCTGTGTGGCTTAGTTAGTTGAGTGTCCAACCCTTTATTTCAACTCAAGTCATGATCTCAGGGTCCTGGGATTGAGCCCTGTGCCTGGTTCTGCATTCCAGGCGAGTCTGCTTGAGAATCTCTCTCTCCTTCTTCCCCACCCCTGTGAGTACTCTCACTCTCTCTCTCAATTAAATAAATAAATCTTTAGAAAGAAATATAAAACAATGCTTCTCAAATATTAATTTATGTAGGAAACTCTGGTTCTTATTATATGTAGATACTTGGGTTCTACTCCCAGATCCGGCACCTCTTTCTTTTTCTTAAGACTTTTTAAAAATTTCATTCACTTGAGAGAAAGAGAAGAGAAAGCCTACACAAGCAAAGGTGAGAGTCAGAGAGAGAAAGAGAAGCAGACCCCCCCCCCCCCAACATACACACAGAGTAGGGCTTCTGAGAAACTCCCCACTGAGCAGGGCATCTGATGCAGGGCTCCGTCCCAGGAACCTGGGACCATGACCTAAGCTGAAGGCATAGGGTTAACCTGCTGAGCTACCCAGGCGCCCTCAGACCCTGCATCTCTAACAAGTTTCAGATGCTCCTGCAGGTCAACAGACCACACGAGGAGCCGACTGGTTTAATCTACCGCAGGTTAGGGCCTTGAACAGTCGCTCTGTAAGTCTGAGTAACTCATAATAACGTTGTATCACAGAGCTTCCCAGGACGCAGATGGTTGCAAATATTACATTTTGTTGGCTGTAAATGTTTAAAAAAAAAAAAAAAAGACGTTTCACATTGCAATATCTATGAAATTGGGGTGTATCATACAATAGATGGTGTCCTACACTGATAAAACACAGTAGGTCTTTCTTCAAGCTCAAAATATATATAGATCAATGTGCTTTCGACCTCTAAAAACTCCACATGTCTGTTTCTTACTTCATGTGTGTTAAGAAAAACATGGTTCTGGGGATAGAGTACAGGTGTAAATGTAGTAAGTTTAAGACAAAGGCCTAGTTTAAGGGTCAAAGACTAGAAATTTGGTTCACATGACACTCTGTAAATTCCATCCCAGCTCCCTTGTGCTTCCTTGAGTACATCTGAACAAGCAAACCAAAGTGTTTATATTATATAATATACACAGTATATTATATTATATACATATCATATTATATTATATACAGAGTCTGATTCTCCTTCAAATGCAAGAGTGGCATTAAAATCTGTTTCTAAAGAGCAACCCCAGGAATGACTTTGCTTCACCTGTCACGGGTGCTCCAATTAGACTTGGAAGTCTTTTCTGGAACAATCCACATCTAACAGTTACTGAGCACTCATTACTTGACATGCACCTGGCTACACATTTTATCTCATTATATTCTCTGAACAATCTTTATTCCTATAATGCACATGAGAAAACTGAAGCTCAGATTTGCTGAGACCCATAACTTGATTACAGAGATAGGAAGTGGCAGTGGTGGAAAGGAACATACTGGTCCAAAGACCAATTTTAACGGTGTCTACACTCCCCTGCTTATAACTGCCCTGGGCGCTTGCTCCCTCCCTAGGCACGACTCTTCTCCTCTCAACTCCCAAAGTCCGGGGAGGAATACCATTCCTCCGCAGGCTCCCAGCGCTTTCCACCAGACAAGGGACGTTCACAGAACAGCCGGCGGGGCAGGAACCACCATCAGCACCTCACAAAAGGGGAAACCAGGTCGCAGAGAGGATCGGAGCCTTAACCACCGTCAGCAGGTGGCAGGCAGCGGCCAAGTCGGCCCAAGGCCCTCGGCCCTCCTTTAGCACACTGAGCGGGCCCCAGGGGACCTGCCGCCAGCTCTGACATCAATCTTCAGCGCAGAGACTGCGCCAGGCCAACGGGACTCCGGGCCTCGGTTTCCCTTATGCAAGGCGGGACAATTCCCCTAGCAGTTTCAGTCGGTCTCCGCTGCGAACCGGTCCACCTACCAGCACCAAGTTCCCGACCCTTTACATCCCACCCCTCCCCGGCTCACAGGCCATCAACCTCGCTTACTCTTCATCCTCCAGCCGCTTCCGGTGCGTTCTGATGACGTTTCCTGCAGGCGCCCCTCTCTTTACCTCTCTTCACTTTTCTCAGCAGCCCTCGGCCATCAAAACTCTCGTTAAAGTTTGGGCTGGAGGGAGGTATTGTGCCCGAGCTCGCGCGCCACGCTAAGTCGCCAGACTGACACGCTGCAACTCTCACCTGGAGTCGCATGCGCGCGGTGGCGTCTTCTGTGACGTCACTGACGCGCGCCGATCTAGGTGGCGCATGCGCCGGGTGGCGGCTCCGCTGCACCTTGGGCACGGCTAGACTGGGAGGTGTCTATGCTTCGTGGGACGTTCTCAGCTCCCGTGTACTGTAGGCGCGGGAAGGCCAGAAACCTCGGGGTTGTGGTTCGGGCGTGTGGACTGCTTGTGAAGAGCTGGAGCAGAGCGGGGCCAGTTGACCCGAAGAGGACTCCGGGGACTTTGGGTATCGGGGGGACTACGGAAGTGGGACAAAGATGGTGGGAATGAGGTCCATGGGGTCACTCATCAGCCGTGTCTGCAGAGTAGCCGAGGCCCTGAAGTTGGCATGGACGGCTTAGGCTCTAGTTTTGTCCTTCTGCTAAACTAGCTGTGTGACCTCGCTTAAGGCACTTCCCATATCCAGCGTCCCTTTTCCCATCACTGTGAGTTGGGTCTGATAGTCTGAACGTTTTCTTGAGACCCAGAATGTTAGTTTCTGTCAGGAAGTCAAAAGGCAAGGATCTGATGCCCATTGTTCTGGGGAAAGGTTAAGAATTGCGGCTGGGAGGCCAGTGCAGACGTCTCCGAAGTGACCTGGTGTGCAGCACGGTGCAGCCTTCATTTCTGCGGAGTGCGGGTCAGGAGAGCAGTATAGCCCCTCCACTTTAAGACAGTGGGTCAAACTTCCAGTAAGGTATAAACTCCTTTTAAGGGAGCAGGAATTGTCTAGGAACCCTGAGGTTTTATGTCCACAGATCCTAGTTTGGGAAACATTGATTTAATTGTTTTTGGGTGGTGACCTTGAGCCATTTTGATCATCAACATAGGACTGCAGGCTCTGGAATTCAGTGGCTATCATGTGCCTTGTCGTGGTGAACGTGAACCTTGTATGTATATTAACGTCAAAATAGAATTACATTTAAATGTATTGCGCTTGTAGATGCATGAGAATAGTTAGGAGTCTATGGGAGTAAGCTTGAAAAACTGCTCTTGGGGACCCATACCATGTGAACTACCAAATATGAACTTTAAAAGAGCAGCATGAGACAGCAGAAGATAGTAAGAGCCAACTTCAGTGCTGTAGTCTCAAGGGGGCCCTTTTGAGAGAAACTTTGTAATTATTGTGAGCAGAGGGAGGCAGACCTCTCCCTTCTTGAGAGCTGCTTTTTTAAGGGTTATTAGGACTTTTTATCTCCCAGTGGACCCCTTCTGAAGTAGTCAAGTCAGCTGGGAGGACTGCCAGTCTTCCATGGAGTTCCCTGCTTGTGGTGGGGTGAGCACTGAAAACTGCAGTTAATTTACGATTCCATGATCACTAAATGGTTTTTTTAAAAAAACAAACAAACCACTCTAGTATCCTGGGGAAATAAATGTCTGTGTATGAAGATTGGTACCTGTCCTTACAGATATTGGTATTATTGTGATTATTGTTTACAATAGTAAAAAGCTTGGAAATCACTCCATATGCAACAAGAGTGAATTAAATAAATGAAGTATGTGCTAATTAATTAAGAAGGTTAATTAAATGCATTGCAATCACAGGGTAAGCCTCAAAAATTCAGATTCCTTAACATCCCTGGAAATTCTTATTTAGTATGTGGGTTCTAAGAATCTGTATTTAAAAAAAAAAAATTTTCCCAGGTGATTTAGTTTTGGGAACTATTGTATGGTACATTTATAAAACTTAATATGGTAGAACACCACATAGCCATTAAACAAGTTACAAGTTTTAAAAGGTTTACAACATATTAACACAAAACTAAATATACACAAACAGGATTGAAAAGACAATATAGAGGAAGTTTTTAATGGCTGCTTTAGTGAGCTTATAAGAGATTTTTCTTTTATCTATTTTCTAAATTTTATTCAGAGAAAATAAGGCTTTGTTATTTTTTTCTTTTTATATCTATGAATGCTAAACTTTCATACATGGTTACACATGTGTTTTCCCACTAGTGGCTCTGTGAAACTTCCATAGGAAGTCAAAGTTCAAGAGCAGTATTGAAATGATCATCGCCTTCCCCTCGAACAACTTGTGAAAGATTTCAAAAGTGCAGAAAAAATGGCAAGAATTCTACAGTGAGCACCCATATGCTTTTAAGTTCTATAGTTTTATATTTTGCTCTCATTTGACAGGTTTCTTTTGATTGCTGCTTTAAGACAGTCAGGCTGTTAGATTGAATACTCAAAAATTTTCATATTTAAGCTCAAAAGATTAACCCTCAACTACTATTAAATAAGTGCATATCTAGGAAAGTTGGGGTCTGGGGCACTTGGGTGGCTCAGTCATTAGGTTTCTGCCTTGGGCTCAGGTCATGATCCTGCGGTCCTGGAGATGATCCCTGCATCCGGCTCCCTGCTTTGTGGAAAGCCTGCTTCTTCCTCTCCCATCCCCCCCTGCTGTGTTCCCTCTTTCTTTGTGTCTCTTTCTGTCAAATAAAGGAATAAAATCTTTAAAGAAAAAAATATTTAGGACCTGCCTTATAAATAAAAACACAAATATGGCATAGAGTGAGATGATGCCTATGTTACAGGAGAGCCTGCGACAACACAGTTGGACAGGACAGCCATCATTATCTGTAGTCTCATAAAACTGGCATAGTCCCTGAGGCTCAAGATTAAGAATGTCTCTCACCCCTTGGTCTGTCTGTTGGTCCAGATGTGGCATATTGATTGACAAGTGGTGGTGGTGGTGGTGGGAGGGGACCTGGACACAGTGGCACCAGCAGTCATTCCTCAGGCTTCATAGTGCTGTAGGAGATTCTCTGTGTGACAGAGAGTGAGGAGAGTAGGCAGTAAGGTTCCAGTTCTAACGCTGGACATTCCTGCCAGAGAAGCCCTTTCCAGCTAGGTGATTGGGTGTTTTGGCTAAAAGAATCAAAGAGCTGATGCTCCTAGGAAGATGACATACCAGCCCCTCTGGTCAAGAGACAGCACTGAGCTCTAAGTCGATTTAAAGCCAACCATTTACAATTCCAGACAGCAGGGACTACAATGCTTAGCATGTATGGCCAAATATCAGTTTCTGAAACCCAGGTTTGTCAGTCTTTCAAAATCCAAAGTCACTCTTCAAGGCCACTTTGATCCCAGATGTCTAAAATGCAAAGTATAGATTCTTCCAGTTCCCTGAAGAAGTTTCCTTCTCAGCTGAATCCACTGAGGAAAGCTCGTTTTTGCTTTTCATGGTAGAGTGTCTGAAGAGGAGGCTTTTTGGGACCTAAGAGATCTCCTTCACTGGACTCAAGGGGTAGTTGCTGAGTCATTTGAAGGATTTGCAGGGAAACCTCTGCAGGCTTCATACAGCATGTATCCATGCAGCTCACACTCCCCCTCCCTTGTTCTGACCTGTGCTCAATGTTGGGGAAGCAGCCATGGACTCCAGGCCTAAGAGCTGTGTGTTAACATGTCTGAGTCCATTCTAGGCCAAAATATGGGAAAGTGGGTGGGAGAAAGGAGCTGATATAAAGTCACCCAAACTGGAATTAGGACAAGGCTAGAAACCTGGGTTTTCTGCTATTTGAGTCCCAAAGACCTGCTGGAGGTAGGGGACAGACTTCCCTTTCAAGATATTTGAAGCAAGAAGGGGACCTGAAATTGTTTAAATATCTGATTTAGTGAAGAGGTCAGGCCCTCAGCATAGCTGCCTGATGGGAAAAGGTATGAGAGATGGGTCTACCTTTTAATTTCCTTCAGTCTCTGTTCTTTAATACACAACATATAGCTTAAAATTTGAAAAGCAGTATATCTGCAAAGAGGCAGGAACTGTCCCCCAAAATCAAAAGAAGAAATGTCACCAGAATATGCCAGAAATGTCACCTTTACAATGCTGTTACAGGAGGAGGAGTCTTAGGTGTCAGCATAGGACAATCCTGAACTCACCTGTTCCCATGGACACCCTGAATCTATACCTACATGCAGAAGAATTCTTGCTGAAGAAGCAACCAAGGGCAGCTGGAACAGCTGCTGCACAATGAAGGATAGAGGGACCACATAGATAATGGCAGGAGAAATGGAGACACAGTAATGTTGGGGACCCCACTCATGATGCCATGAACTATGATAGGGACAGCACTGAGGGACCCAGATTGCCAGATCTGTGGCAAAGCAACATCTCCCCTCCTCTCAAAAAAACAAAAAACAAAAAACAAAAAAACAAACAACAACAACAACAAAAACCAGTGGTTTCAAGGGCAATTAGACTATAAGTAAGGAAACACATTTACTAGTACGAGAGGGTCCACCTATGTTGGGGAGCAACCTCTGGAACTGTCTCTGCGCTTGGCAGCACTGGCGAGCACCACTTATGTTTCCTCTCTGTTGATAGCACAGATGGGAGCAGCACCCAGACATTCTGGCTGGCCCACCACCTCAGTGAACCTTGGCTCCTAGCCCACACTGGCTCTAGCCATTTCCCCTAAGAGGCCTGCCTGCCCATGCTCTCCCCAGCTTCAGCCATCCCACCAGCATCCCACTATGCCTGTGGCATAGAACACCCTGAGGCCCACTGGCCCATGCCCACTTCAGCTGCAGTGGTCCCACAAGTGCACCCCCTACATGGAGGGACCCAGCCTGTATCCACCTCAGCTTTATCTATACTGCCAGGGTGGCACCAACCTGGAGCATTCCAGGACCACCTGGGCCATGCTTGTTCCACTTTCAGCTGTTTTGCCAAAGTGGCCCCAGTATGGAGTACCTTGGAACTCATACTAGCCCCCATACTAGCTCCAGATGTTCTGTCACCATGGCCCTATGGAGCATCACAGGAGTACCTGGCCTGTCTTTACTCCCGTTTTCATCTGTCCTGCCAGGGTGGCTCTGAGTTAGAACCCCTGGAACCTTTTGGCTCATACCTACTACAGCTCCAACCATCTCAGCAGGGTGACCCTGGACAAAGTGCCCAGAAACCACCAACCTCTGCCTATTCCAGCTCTAGCCAGCCAGCCAATGTTGCCAGGCACATGTAATCTACACAGAGGACATTCCTACACAAGGCTACTCCTTCAACACTGGTAGAGTTAGCTGTTCTGCTTAATTCACAGAAATAAACACAAACAAAATGAGGAGATAGGAATATGCTTCAAATGAAAGAATAAGGCAAAACTTAAAAAAAATGAACTAAATGATATAGAGATAGGCAATCTACCTGATACAGAGTTCAATATAATGGTCATGATGATGTTTACCAGACTTTAGAGAAGAGTGGATGAACTCAGTGAGGACTTCAACAGAAGAAAGGGATAGATAGTATTAAAATAAACATCAATCAGAATCGAAGAACACAATATTAGAAATAACTTAAAAGGAACATACCTCAACATAATAAAAGCCATATATGACAAAGCAACAGCTAACATACTCAATGGTGAAAAACTGAAAGATTTTCCTTTAAGATCAGGAATAAGACAACAGTGTCCACTCTTGCCACTTTCATCCAACAGAGTACTGGGAGTCTTAGCCATAGCAATCAGACAAGACAAAAATAAAAGGAATCCAATTTGATAAGAAAGAAGTAAAACTGTTACTATTTACAGATGACATAAAACTATGTATAAGAAACTCTAAAGGGGCGCCTGGGTGGCTCAGTGGGTTAGGCCACTGCCTTCGGCTCAGGTCATGGTCTCAGGGACCTGGGATTGAGCCCCGCATTGGGCTCTCTGCTCAGCGGGGAGCCTGCTTCCTCCTCTCTCTGCCTGCCTCTCTGCCTGCTTGTCATCTCTCTCTGTCAAGTAAATAAATAAAATCTTTAAAAAAAAAGATAAAAAAAAAGAAACTCTAAAAACTCCACAAAAATATTAGAGATAATGTTTTCAGTAAAGTTGCAGGATGCAAAATTAATACACAGAAATCTGTTGCACTTTGACACACTAAGAAACTAGCAAAAAGAAATTTAAAAAATCTTATTTATAATCACACAAAGAAGAATAAAATACCTAAGAATAAATTTAAGAAATTGTAAGACATTTACTCTGAAAACTATTAGCCTTTCATGAAAGAAACTGAAGGTGACAGACAAATGGAAAGATATCTATGCCATGGATTGGAAGAATCAATATTCTCCAAATGTCCATACTACTGAAAACAACCTAAAAATTCAATGCAATTCCTATACAATAAAATAGTTATTTTTCACAGAACGAAAACAAATAATCCTAAAGTTTGTATGGAGCCATGAAAGACAATAGCCAAAGTAATCTTGTGAATGAAGACAAAGCTGGAGGTATCACAATCCCAGATTCAAACTATATTATAAATTTACAGTAATCAAAACAATATGATAGTGGCACAAATAAACACATAGATCAATGGAACAGAATAGAGAGCCCAGAAATAAATCCACACTTATATGGTCAATTAATCCACAAGAAGAGGGATAAGAATATACAATGGGGAAAGAGCCTCTTTTCAATAACAGTGCTGGGAAAATGATACATATTTGCATATGTACACCATAAACAAAAATAGATTCAAAGTGGATTCCAGATGGAAATGTAAGTCCTGAAACCTTAAAAATCCTATAAGAAGACATAGGCAGTAATCTCTTATATATCAGTCATAGCAGTATTTTTCTGGGTCTGTCTCCTCAGCCAAGGGAAACAAAAGCAAAAATAAACTATTGGGACTACATCAAACTAAAAAGCCTTTGCATAAAAAAGTAAACTATCAGTAAAATGGAAAAGCAATCTACTGAATGGAAGATGTTTGCAAATGATCTATCTCCTAAGGGCTTGATTTCCAAAATATACAAAGAACTCATACAAGTCAACACCAAAAATACAAATAATTCAATTAAAAAAATGTACAGAGTTCCTGAATAGGCATCTTCCCAACAAGATATACAGGTAACAACAACAACAACAACAAAAAACTGCCTAAGTTCTCCTCTAAGGATTTTGATGGATTTCTGTCTTATCCATTTTGAGAAGCTTCTGCACAGCAAAGGAAACAGTATAAAACTAAGAGGCAACCCACAGAATAGGAGAAGATATTTGCAAATGACATTGCAGATAAAGGGCTGGGATCCAAGATTGATAAAGAACTTCACAAACCCAACATCCAAAAAACACATAACACAGTCAAGAAATGGGCAGAAGACATGAACAGACAGTTCTCCAAAGAAGACATACAAGTGTCCAACAGACACGTGAAAAAATGTTCAACATTACTAGCCTTCAGGCAAATACAAATCAAAACCACACAGCGATACCAGCTTACACCAGTTAGAAAGGCAAAAATTATGCCAGTATCATGCTGTCTTGGTGATCACAGCTTTGTAATAAAGCTTGAAATCAGGTAACGTGATGCCCCCAGTTTTATTTTTGTTTTTCAACATTCCCTTAGTGATTCGGGGTCTCTTCTGATTCCATACAAATTTTAGGATTATTTGCTCCAGCTCTTTGAAGAATACAGGTGGAATTTTGATCGGAATGGCATTAAAAGTCTAGATTGCTCTAGGCAGTATAGACATTTTAACAATGTTTATTCTTCCAATCCAAGAGCATGGAATGGTCTTCCATCTTTTTGTGTCTTCTTCAATTTCTTTCATGAGTGTTCTGTAGTTCCTCGAGTACAGATCCTTTACCTCTTTGGTTAGGTTTATTCCCAGGTATCTTATGGTTCTTGGTGCTATAGTAAATGGAATCGATTCTCTAATTTCCCTTTCTATATTTTCATTGTTAGTGTATAAGAAAGCCACTGATTTCTGTACATTGACTTTGTATCCTGTCACATTGCTGAATTGCTGTATGAGTTCTAGTAGTTTGGGGGTGGAGTATTTTGGGTTTTCCATATAAAGAATCATGTCATCTGTGAAGAGAGAGAGTTTGACTTCTTCATTGGCAATTTGGATACCTTTTATTTTTCTTTGTTGTCTGATTGCTGTTGCTAGGACTTCTAATACTATATTGAACAAGAGTGGTGAGAGTGGGCATCCTTGTCTTGTTCCTGATCTCAATGGGAAGGATGCAAGCTTTTTCCTATTGAGGATGATATTTGCTGTGGGTCTTTCATAGATAGATTTGATGAAGTTCAGGAATGTTCCCTCTATCCCTATACTTTGAAGCATTTTAATCAGGAACGGATGCTGGATTTTGTCAAATGCTTTTACTGCATCAAATGAAAGGACCATGTGGTTCTTCTCTCTTCTCATATTAATTTGTTGTATCACATTGATTGATTTGTGAATTTTGAACCATCCTTGTATCCCAGGGATGATTACCACCTGGTTATGGTGGACACATAGACCAGCAGTGGAACTGAGTAGAGAGCCCAGATATGGACCCTCAACTCTATGGTCAAATAATCTTCAACAAAACAGGAAAAAATATACAGTGGAAAAAAGACAGTCTCTTCAATAAATGGTGCTGGGAAAACTGGACAGCTATATGCAGAAGAATGAAACTCGACCATTCTCTTACACAATACACAAATATAAACTCAAAATGGATAAAAGACCTCAACGTGAGACAGGAATCCATCAGAATCCTAGAGGAGAACATAGGCAGTAATCTCTTCGATATCAGCCACAGCAACTTCTTTCAAGATATGTCTCCAAAGGCAAAGGAAACAAAAGTGAAAATGAACTTTTGGGTCTTCATCAAAATCAAAAGCTTCTGCACAGCAAAGGAAACAGTCAAGAAAACAAAGAGGCAACCCACGGAATGGGAGAAGATATTTGCAAATGACAGTACAGACAAAAGGTTGATATCCAGGATCTATAATGAATTCCTCAAACTCAACACACACAAAACAGACAATCATATCAAAAAATGGGCAGAATATATGAACAGACACTTCTCCAATGAATACATACAAATGGCTATCAGACACATGAAAAAATGTTCATCATCAGTAGCTCTCAGGGAGATTCAAATTAAAATCACATTGAGATATCACCTTACACCAGTTCAAATGGCCAAAATTAGCAAGACAGGAAACAACATGTGTTGGAGGGGATGTGGAGAAAGGGGGAACCCTTTTCCACTGTTGGTGGTAATGAAAGCTGGTGCAGCCTCTTTGGAGAACAGTGTGGAGATTCCTCAAGAAATTAAAAGTAGAACTTCCCTATGACCCTGCAATTGCACTCCTGGGTATTTACCCCAATTATACAGATGTCGTGAAAAGAAGGGCCATCTGTACCACAATGTTTATAGCAGCAATGGCCACAGTTGCCAAACTGTGGAAAGAACCAAGATGCCCTTCAACGGACGAATGGATAAGGAAGATGTGGTCCATATACACTATGGAGTATTATGCCTCCATCAGAAAAGACGAATACTCAACTTTTGTAGCAACATGGACGGGACTGGAAGAGATTATACTGAGTGAAATAAGTCAAGCAGAGAGAGTCCATTATCATATGGTTTCACTTATTTGTGGAGCATAAGAAATAGCATGGAGGACGTGGGGAGTTAGAAAGGAGAAGGGAGTTGGGGGAAATTGGAAGGGGAGGTGAATCATGAGAGACTATGGACTCTGAAAAACAATGTGAGG
Source organism: Mustela lutreola (assembly GCF_030435805.1). Lineage (NCBI taxonomy): Eukaryota > Metazoa > Chordata > Mammalia > Carnivora > Mustelidae > Mustela > Mustela lutreola. The sequence goes on along the minus strand of NC_081305.1, from coordinate 37,664,138 downwards.
GGTTTGAAGTGGCGGGGGGGTGGGAGGTTGGGGAAACAGGTGGTAGGTATTATAGAGGGCACGGATTGCATGGAGCACTGGGTGTGGTGAAAAAATAATGAATACTGTTATCCTGAATTAAATTAAAAAAATAAAGAAAAATAAAAAAGAAAGAAAGGCAAAAATTAACAATGTAAGAAACAACAAAAATTGGCAAGGATGTGGAAACATGGGAATCCCCCTACACTGTTGGTGGGAATCCAGGCTGGTACAGGCACTCTAGAAAACAGTATGGAGGTTCTCCAAGGTGTTAAAAATAGAGGTACCCTAAGACCCAGCAATTGCACTGATAGGTATTTACATAAAAGATACAGATGTAGTGGAAAGAAGGGATATGTTCACCTCAATGTTAATAGCAGCAATGTGCACAATAGCCAAACTGTGGAAGGAGCTGAGTTATCCTTCCACAGATGAAAGGATAAAGAAGATGTGGTCCATATATACAATGGAATGTTACTTGTCCATCAGAAAGGATGAATACCCACATTGCATCTGTATGGATGGAACTGGAGGGGATTATGCCAAGTGAAATAAGTCAAGCAGAGGCAGACAATTGTCATGTGGTTTTACTCATATGTGGAACATAAGGAATAATGTGGGAAGGGAGGGAAAACGGAATGGGAAGAAATCAGAGAGGGAGATGAACCATGAGACTCTCGACTCTGGAATACAAACTGAAAGTTACAGAAGGGAGAGAAAGGTAGGGATGGATTAATTGGGTGATGGCTATTAAGGAGGGAAGATCCTGCAATGAGCACTGGGTGTTATACGCAGCTAATGAATTGTTGAACACTACATCAAAAACTAATGTACAATACATTGGCTAATTGAACATAATAATAACAAATAATAATAAAAAGAAATATCATAGGACCCAGTTTTCCATTTCTGGGTGTTTACCTAAAGAAAACAAAAACAGTAATTGAAAATTAGTGTTGAATATTGCAGCATTATTTACAATAGCTAAGATATGGAAGCAACTCAAATGTCCATCAGTCCATGAATGGATAAAGAGTATGTTCAAGTTGAATTTTGAACAATGCAGAGGTTAGAGATGCTAAATCTCTGCACTGTAGAAAATGTGCACCTGTACTCTTTGCAACCCCAGAACTTAATTACTGAAGTCTCCTGTTTCCCAGGAGCCTTACTGATAACATAAAGTCAATAAACATATTTTGTAAGTTATGTATATTATATACAGTATTCTTACAATAAAGTAAGCCAGAGGAAAGCAAATTACTTAAAAATTAAGGAGTACAAAATACATTTAAAGTACTTCATTGTATTTATTGAAAAAATCAATGTATAAATAAACCTATATAGTTCAAATCTGTGTTGTTCAAGAATCAACCATGATATACAATGGAATATTATTCAGTTATAAAAAAGGATGAAAACTCATGATTCTCAACAAGATGGATGGATCTAGAGGGTACAAGGGTAACTGAAATAATCGAACAGGAAAAGACAAATACCATATGATTTCATTTATATGTGGAATCTAAAAAAAGGCACAGAAAAAACCTGGACTATTAAATATAGAGAACAAAACAGTGGTTCTCAGAGGGGAGGGAATGTGGAGAAATGGGCCAAATAGGTGAAGGAATTAAGAGTTACAGACTTCCAGTTACAGGATGGAAACTACAGAGTAGGAAATATAGCCAATAATGTAACAATTTTGTATGGTTACATATGATGGCTATACTTCCCATGGTGAGCATTTTGTAGTGATTGATGAATCACCATGTTGTACACCTGAAACTAGTATCTTGTAGGTCAACTATACTTCATAAAAAATACGATTGTAAGTACATTGAATAACTTAGAGGAAAAGAGGGACAAAGTGGGTAAAAAGAGGAGGAGTTTCAGCAGAAAATTTCCATAGCTGAAAAATATTTTCAGCATTTCCTGTGATGGCAGGGTCTACTTGTGCAAACTTAACCTTTTCATAACTATTCAGGCTATATCCCTAGACCACACACACTTTCCTTTTTAATCATTTGATAAATAGATATTTGTCTGTTGAGTGCTCTCTGGGCCCCTGTGTCTTGCTTGTTAAATGAAAGGTGCCCTGGGGACACTTACCAGCCCCCCTGAAGCCCCTACTGCCGTACTGGAGAGAAGTCATCTCCCAGGAAATGGTCTCTGTGAGCTCTGGGTCCTGAGAACTGTGTCCCAGAGCCTCAGGCATCTGCAGAGCTGGGATGTGGAGCTTGCCAGCTGGAGAAGAGCTCCAGGGCCAGGCTGGACTCTGAGTCATTTTCTGTCTTCTCAGTAGCCAAGTCTGACCTCATTACTGAGGGTCGTTCGTGTTTGTCCATGAAGTAATAGGAGGACCAGCTCCACTTTATCCCCGGTGCTGGCCTGCAGAGCAGTCAGGACCTGAAAGGGGACAGCAGCCTTCTTTGGGAGCTTGAAGGGGCTCCTCCATTTATCACAGTCCTCTGGACCCAGTGGAGACACCAGGGAGCTGTGAGGGTATTGATGGTAGATTCATCTCTAGCACTCCTGGAGGCCTGCTGGTCTTTGCTTTTGGTGCACTGATGGCTGTGAGGGAGACCCCCACACCTGGCTCATGGCCAAGAGCAGAGCCCAGCCCTTTTGACACAGGGTTGGGTGGTCTGAGGTGCCAATGACAGGACTCACTTCAGATTCTTGACAAACATTGAGTCAGCTGTGAAATCTCTTTTCCTATATAATGAGGTTCTTTGATGCCTGAAGAAGAACTGATTTTAAATCAACCATTTAGACAGGTTATATTGGCATCTGTTATTTATTGGTTTGCATTTTGGGGAGGAGGAAGGTTTTAGAATGTTAGATAGAACACGAATATAACATGCTACCTTGGGTCCTCAGCTGCATACCCCAGTGTGTCACGAGATGGCAGCCTAACGCAAGGATTGAGTCAGTGGCTGGCGGCCTCCTCCAGAGTCTTGGAGTCCTTTTCCTCCTAGCCTGTCAAAAACCCGGTTTACCATCCACTTCAAAGAATTGCAGCCTGGGTACTAAAAACCACGACCATCCAGGAGATGGCGTTATTTCTCTCTAAACAATGTAGCTTGATTCTGATCAACACTTTCCCTGCCAGAACGGATGGTGACCGAGTTAAGTGGTTTAAACAAGATAGAGATTAAAAGGAGAGAAGAATGATGAGATCCTGGGGAAGAGACGTGATTATGGCTGACATTCAGAAATTGATGGCACAGCAGGTGAGGAGCAACTCTGCTCGCTGGATTTCGGGTAGATTGCAGCGAGTTCTAGGTGGGGCTGCTTAGAGGAAGGTGCAGTGGGGTTTGTTTTTTTGGGGAAGTGCCTTTTTTTCTTTTACTGTGGAATGATTTTCTGTCCAGTGTCCTTGTTGTTACCATAGAGAGAAACACTCCTACCCACAGAGTAAGTGATACAATATGGGGTAGTGATGTTTAGATATGGGCTCATGAATTTCATGTGATAATTGTCCTTTTCTTATTTTTTTTTAAAGATTTTATTTATTTATTTGACAGAGAGAGAGATCACAAGTAGGCAGAGAGTCAGGCAGAGAGAGGCGGAGGGGGGAAGCAGGCTCCCTGCCGAGCAGAGAGCCCAATGCAGGGCTTGATCCCAGGACCCTGAGATCATGACCTGAGCCGAAGGCAGCGGCTTAATCCACTGAGCCACCCAGGTGCCCCGACAATTGTCCTTTTCTGTGTTCATTAAGACAAAGGGAGCTCAAGCTACTTAGCAAAATTGCTACCAATTAAGTTTTATTATTTTTATAATTTTTTTGATGTTGGACTATCTGGTGACATTTGTTCATGACATCTGGGTTAGGAAGAATTTGATTGTAGTTTTCTCTCCTCATCAAGGGACATCAAGTGTTTATGGAGGGGAGGCAGAAGGTGGTGAGGGCAGTGGAATGGGATGCTACCCCTTGTTATTGCAGGCTGCCTGTGGGAATTGCGGGATCCACAGTGTGGGAATCCCAAGGACATGCAGAGAGTGTCTTTGAAGAGATGCATGAATGACTGTGTGTCTGCAATCCACTGAGAGGCACAGAGAGGGGCTGCTTCATGCTTAGACAGAAGAGGTTACTTCCTGAGCAGTGGGAATCCAGGGGTACCATAAAATGTCCCTGTGGGTACCCCCACTCATATAGTAACAGGAATATTCCTGCTTGGAATTCCAGTGGGGAGTCATTCCTTCAGGGGAGCATTGCTTTCTCCAGAGTTTTATTTTGAAATGTAAACACTAATTGAGGGTAGTAAAGAAACTCTGCCATGTTACAAGTGAGCCCTCACCTGGCAGCTGAGTCTGGTCTAAGGAGTCAGAATGGGATGGGGGTGGGGACAAGGGAGGAGATAAAAAGTGAGTTGGCTCATTTCACCCTTTTGCCTTCACAGTGAAAACGTACTTAGAATTTTCATCTGATGGAGCACAGTCCTTAGAGCTTGACTTATCTTGGTTGACTGTAACTGGGGAGAAATAAAATGTTTTCCTTCTTTATTATTTCCTGGCCTTGCTTCCACTGAGGATCTTGATAAAACTGTATGCAAAACCACTACAGGTGGAGGTGTGGGTAGCCCTCCTATGCCTGCCTCTTCTTGTAAAGTGGGCCACCTTGCTTCACCTATCTATTCCAGGCACTAAGTTCTGTGTGCCCCAAGGCTGACTGCTTTAGGAGGTGATTTCCCCTCCCTCTTGGAGACACACATGATTTCCTTGAAAGAACAGAGCACAAATTTCTCATTGTGCATGAAAGTTATCTGTTCTTATGCAGAGTCCTGAACAGAGAACCAGTCCTGGGGTATAGGTGTGCTGCATTGGAGGTATATAAGTTCATACAAATGCTGAGGCCCTTCTTTTATTTTTCTTTCATTAGGTAATTGACCAATAGAATTGATCAGGAAAATTATGCCTTGTTAGTTATATTCTCAGATGAAGATCACTTATTCTTAGTACATCAATACCTGCATCAGGCACTAATTGGAAGGGATAAAGCTGTGCAATGTGTTACTGGATGAGACCTGGGAGAGCCACACCTTCAAAAAGTTACCAGGAAATTTGATTTTATCAACTTATAATAAAACGGAAATTGTACCTGGTGGATCGAGGTTTAAAACTGTTCCAGTCCTTTACATGAATTCTAATTGATGTTCCCTAGGCATCCTTTCTGAGAAGGAAAAATGACAGAGCTGGGGGCAACCCCTTCTCCTTGTGTTGTAGATACGAGCCTCCCCTACCATCCCCTCCAGCATACATTTTCTTTTCTAAACCCCATATCTTGTCATCATTGGGGGAAAACTTTATTTTTTTTAAATTTTTATTTCTTTTCAGTGTAACAGTATTCATTGTTTTTGCACCACACCCAGTGCTCCATGCAATCCATGCCCTCTCTAATACCCACCACCTAGTTCCCCCAACCTCCCACCCCCACCCCTTCAAAACCCTCAGATTGTTTTTTCAGAGTCCATAGTCTCTCATGGTTCACCTTCCCTTCCAATTTCCCTAAACTCCCTTCTCCTCTCCCATCTCCCCTTGTCCTCCATGCTATTTGTTATGCTCCACAAATAAGTGAAACCATATGATAATTGACTCTCTCTGCTTGACTTATTTTACTCAGCATAATCTCTTCCAGTCCCGTCCATGTTGCTACAAAAGTTGGGTATTCATCCTTTCTGATGGAAGCATAATACTCCATAGTGTATATGGACCACATTTTCCTTATCCATTTGTCCGTTGAAGGGTATCTTGGTTCTTTCCACAGTTTGGCGACCATGGCCATTGCTGCTATAAACATTGTGGTACAGATGGCCCTTCCTGTCACTACATCTGTATCCTTGGGGTAAATAATAGTGCAATTGCAGGGTCATAGGGAAGCTCTATTTTTAATTTCTTGAGGAATCTCCACACTGTTCTCCGAAGTGGCTGCACCAACTTGCATTCCCAGCAACAGTGGAAGAGGGTTCCCCTTTTCCCACATCCTCTCCAACACATGTTTTTTCCTGTCTTGCTAATTTTGGCCATTCTAACTGGTATAAGGTGGTATTTCAGTGTGGTTTTAATTTGAATCTCCCTGAGAGCTACTGATGATGAACATTTTTTCATGTGTCTGATAGCCATTTGTATGTATTCATTGGAGAAGTGTCTGTTCATATCTTCTGCCCATTTTTTTTTTTTTATAGGATTGTCTGTTTTGTGTGTGTTGAGCTTGAGGAGTTCTTTATAGATTCTGGATATCAACCTTTTGTCTGTACTTTCATTTGCAAATATCTTCTCCCAATCCGTGTCTTGCCTTTTTGTTTTTTCGACTGTTTCCTTTGCTGTGCAGAAGCTTTTGATCATGATGAAGTCCCAAAAGTTTATTTTCACTTTTGTTTCCTTTGCCTTTGGAGACATATCTTGAAAGAAGTTACTATGGCTGATATCGAAGAGATTACTGCCTATGTTCTCCTCTAGGATTCTGATGGATTCCTGTCTCACGTTGAGGTCTTTTATCCATTTTGAGTTTATCTTTGTGTATGGTATAAGAGAATGGTCGAGTTTCATTCTTCTACATATAGCTGTCCAGTTTTCCCAGCACCATTTATTGAAGAGACTGTCTTTTTTTCCACTGTATATTTTTTCCTGTTTTGTCGAGGATTATTTGCCCGTAGAGTTGAGGGTCCATATCTGGGCTCTCTACTCTGTTCCAGTGGTCTATGTGTCTGTTTTTATGCCAGTCTATGCTGTCTTGGTGATCACAGCTTTGTAGTAAAGCTTGAAATCAGGTAATGTGATGCCCCCAGTTTTATTTTTGTTTTTCAACATTTCCTTAGTGATTCAGGGTCTCTTCTGATTCCATGCAAATTTTAGGATTATTTGCTCCAGCTCTTTGAAGAATACAGGTGGAATTTTGATCGGAATGGCATTAAAAGTATAGATTACTCTAGGCAGTATAGACATTTGAACAATATTTATTCTTCCAATCCAAGAACATAGAATAGTCTTCCATCTTTTTGTGTCTTCTTCAATTTCTTTCATGAGTGTTCTGTAGTTCCTCAAGTACAGTTCCTTTACCTCTTTTGTTAGGTTTATTCCCAGGTATCTTATGGTTCTTGGTGTTATAGTAAACAGAATCGATTTTCTAATTTCCCTTTCTGTATTTTCATTGTTAGTGTTTAAGAAAGCCACATATTTATGTATATTGACTTTGTATCCTGCCATGTTGCTGAATTGCTGTATGAGTTCTAGTAGTTTGGGGGTGGAGTCTTATATGGAGTTTTCCATATAAAGAATCATGTCATCTGTGAAGAGAGAGAGAGAGTTTGACTTCTTCATTGCCAATTTGGATACCTTTTATTTCTCCTTGTTGTCTGATTGCTGTTGCTAGGACTTCTAATACTATGTTGAACAAAAGTGGTGAGAGTGGGCATCCTTGTCGTGTTCCTGATCTCAACGGGAAGGATGCAAGCTTTTTCCCATTGAGGATGATAATTGCTGTGGGTCTTTCATAGATAGATTTATGAAGTTCAAGAATGTTCCTTCTATCCGTATACTTTGAAGCGTTTTAATCAGGAACGGATGCTGGATTTTGTCAAATCCTTTTCCTGCATCAATTGAGAGGACCAAGTGATTCTTCTCTCTTCTCTAATTGATTTGTTCTATCACATTGATTGATTTGAGAATGTTGAACCATCCTTGTAGCCCAGGGATGAATCCCACCTGGTCATGGTGGATAATATTTTTAGTTTGCTGTTGGATCCTGTTTGCTAGGATCTTGTTGAGAATCTTAGCATCCATATTCATCAGTGATATTGGTCTGAAATTCTCCTTTTTGGTAGGGTCTTTGTTTTGTTTGGGGATCAGGGTAATGCTGGCTTCATAGAAACTGTCTGGAAGTTTTCCTTTGGCTTCAATTTTTTGAAAGAGTCAGGAGAATAGATGTTATTTCTTCTTTGAAAGTTTGGTAGAATTCCCCAGGGAATCCGTCAGGTCCTGGGCTCTTGTTTTTTGGGAGGTTTTTGATCACTGCTTCAATCTTGTTACTAGAAATCTTGGTCTATTCAGGTTGTTGATTTCTTCCTGGTTCAATTTTGGGAGTTTATAGTTTTCCAGGAATGCATCCATTTCATCTAGGTTGCTAAGCTTATTGGCATATAACTGTTGATAATAATTTCTGAAGATTGTTTCTACTTCCTTTGTGTTAGTTGTGACCTCTCCCTTTTCATTCATAATTTTATGAATTTGGCCTTTTTTCTCTTTTCTTTTGGATTAGTGTGGCCAATGGTTTATTGATCTTATTGATTCTTTCAAAAAACCAGCTTCTAGTTTCATTGATACATTCTACTGTATCTCTGGTTTCTACCTCATTGATGTCTGCTCTAATCTTGATTATTTCCCTTTTTATGTGTGGAGTTGGTTTGATTTGATGTTGATTCTCCAGTTCTTTTTTTTTTTAACTTTTTTTTTTTTTAAGATTTTATTTGTTCATTTGACAGACAGAGATCACAAGTAGGCAGAGAGGCAGGCAGAGAGAGAGAGAGAGGGAAGCAGGCCCCTTGCTGAGTAGAGAGCCCAATGTGGGACTCAATCCTAGGACCCCGAGATTATGACCTGAGCTGAAGGCAGCGGCTTAGCCCACTGAGCCACCCAGGTGCCCTGATTCTCCAGTTCTTTCAGGTGTAGAGACAGCTGGTGTGTTCTGGATTTTTCAATTTTTTGAGGGGGGCTTGGATGGCTATGTATTTCCCCCTTAGGACTGCCTTTGCTATATATCATAGGTTTTGGACTGAAGTGTCTTCATTCTCATTGGTTTCCATGAATTGTTTAAGTTCTTCTTTGATCTCCTGGTTGATCCAAGCATTCTTAAGCAAGGTGGTCTTTAGCTTGCAGGGGAAAACTTTAAGTTGAGAAATGACAATTAGCTGTGTCAATTGCAGAGAAAGCCAGAAATCATCTACCAGCAAAGGCTTTCAGGGTCAGAGTATAACATATGGTCTTTTTTAGTGACTTTTTTGCGTGTAGTTTTTGGACAGCTGACCAGGACGTGGATCAGAGAAGATTTGGCTCCTAGATTCTGGGAATCTGGAGTGTAAGAGCTGGGGCTGCAGTTGCTGCCTTGACCTGTGATGGATGAAGTGATGCAGAGGAGAAGGAACCAACACAAGTAGAAGGCCCAATTGGGTCATAGACTCAAGTCTGGTCTGGATTCTCAGGCACTGAACAGGAGAGATTCCTTACCTGTGACCTCTTTATAGCACTTGCCTGATATTGAATTGTAATGGCAGAATGTTTTATTATTGGGCTTGGGGCACCTTAACATTTCCTTTTTCCAACTGTCTATTTGACTTTAAAACAATTCAGGTGGTTTTCAGCACAAATTATTGTTATGATAACCAAGTGTCATTTAATGGAACCAAATGGTCAAGAAATTAGGTTTAAAAGTAATTCAAAGGGAATATAGTCAGATGATTTGACCAATTTGACCATCAGGGTACATTCGGTTTTTAAGAGGAGTAAGGAGGGTACCTGCTTCCTTGAGATTTTATAAATGAAGTAGCCAGCTACCTACTCTAGATGATGTTGGTATTCCCCACCCAGGGGCAAGAGGCTGAACTAGTTGGTGTTCAAGGTTCTCTTGCCTTGAGGACTTGAGTTGTCCATGAGTGTTGTATGATAAATTAGTAGGTGTTGTGTGTACTGGGAATTTGGAGGTCAAGACCCCAGACTAAATTTTGTCTCTCCCACCCAAGATTCATATGTTGAAGCAACATATGAATGAAAAACTGTCTCCCAACATCTCCACAACCCATGTCCCAATTTATCTTACACTGCACGCTCAGTCATGACAAGCTGCTTGTCTCCCTGCCTCATGGGGCTGCTAGTTTGAGATGCTCTCTTCCACCCCAGATACTTCTTGCTCATGCTTTAGGGTTCAGCATGAGTGCATTGTCTATGCACTGAGTTAGAAACCCTCCCTGGAAAGCTTTCTATGGAAGACCATGAATTCCTTGACGAGGAATATAGGGTGTGGCACACTTTTCCAGAGTTTAGAGCCTTTCCTTGGTTTACCATCATTGCCACTCTAAAGGATTGAAGGCAAATTCAGATGGAAGTGTGGCTCATCCTTCCTAGGGCAGGAACCCTGCCCTAGCCAACTGCAAGCTCCCTGAGGATGGAGCTCTGTGTTGGGCACCTTGGCAGAATAGCCAGCAGGTACTGGGAACAGGTTAGTTCTCCATGATGGGTGGGCTGTTCGATGCTGTGACTTGGCAGGGACACTGCTGGTGGAGCAGACATGCTGCTGATCTGTGCTGCAGTGAGGTCCTTTCTCAGACATTGAGGTTGCCTGTTGGACACAATTCTCTGAAATTGTATTGGCCTGTGGACTCTTGCAAGTAGCTATAATCTCTGCAATAAGCAGCCCCTACAATACACCAAATTTGTTGATATCTGGGTTTAGATGTTTTCTATTAATTAAAAAGCTGCATTTTCTCATTTTGAATTATGGAAGGTAATTTTTGGGAGAAGGAAACAACAGGTGTTCATAGATCATCTGCTCTATGGAGGACAGAAATTCAAGTTCATCTGGCAAATGTTTATTGAGCATTTATAGTATGTGGGGAAATTAGGAGGTAGGAAGTGGGTGTTAATGACAATCTGGTCCCTGACACCTGAAAGCTTCTATCCGACAGGATGGATTATGGCACTGAGAACAAGTCCTGCAAATACTGGATAACCAGGAAATAAGTCTTGTTTGCCTGCATCTGGAAGTGGAGCTATATTATTTATTTTACTGCATAACAGATGACTCCAAAACTGTCTTTTAAGAGAATATTTATTATCTCAGTTTTTGTGACTCAGGAATTTGGGAGTCGGTTAACTGAGGAATTCTGGCTCTGGGTCCATCATCTTGTAGCCCAGACACCAGTCACAGCTTTAGTCAATTGAAGGATTGCCTTGGGCTGGAGGGTCTGCTCCCAAGAATGGCTTGTCCACATGGATATGGTCAGGGGATTTTGGTTCCTTGCTGTGTGTGTCCTTCCATGGGACTATTTCACTATCTTTCACAAAATATCAGCTGCATTCTCCCAGAGTCAGTGAGAAAGCAAATGAGAAGCTACAGTATCTTTTATGATATACCCACCAGAGACATTATCATGTCTGCAATATGCTATTTTTTAAATATACCCAAGCTATTTTATTCCATTTTCAAAATTTTTCAAATTTTCTAAAAAGGCATGATTTCCCATCATAAGAAGAAAAAACTAAAACAGTACATGTAATAAGATTAAATATCAGTAATAAGAAAAGGAAGTCGAAATGTTGCAGTTTATAATTATGTATAGATTGGGTCTTTTTTTTAAATTTATTTTTTTATTTATTTTCAGCATAAGAGTATTCATTATTTTTTCACCACACCCAGTGCTCCACGCAATCCGTGCCCTCTTTTTGGTCGCACAGGTCAGTCCTCCTCAATGTGGGAGAGACAACACCAGAAGACAGAGATCATTGGGGGCCATTTTGGAGGCTGGCTATCAGGGTTATCTCCTGCTAGCAAAGGGACCCAGGAGTCACAAATGTCCCTGTGTCTGTTCTCACTCCTGAACAAACTGACAACTTCTTTGGAGACTACTGGAACTTCTGCCTCAGGCTGCAGGCAGCAGTGGGAGCTCGGAGTCTGCTCTGGAGATATTGCTTATGTCTGCTTGTGATCACAGAGATGCTTCTGTTCCAAAGAATTTTCCTGGCTGGGCAATGAGAGAAGCAGCAGGTGGCTGTGCACTCTGTTCACCCTCTGAACTGGCTTTTTTGTGATGGCTCTCTTTTCTCCACTTTGCACCTTCAGTACAAAAGCTTCCTCAGCCCTTCATCCAAGGGATGGTGGTTCACCTCTCTCAAAAGGAAGCTTTTGCACTGCTGACCTGGATTGTTCTCAGCAAAAGTAAGATGTGTTTTCCTCCATGACACAAGACAGTCAGCCCTTAAATGAAGTTTATTTAATAAAGGAGTTAGTTCCAGTCAAGTTCTTGAGATGGAATTATGGGTTCATTTGAAGCAAAACTGAAGAGGCAGTAAGATCAAAGGTCAAGCAGAAGTAAATGAACCCTGTTTTCTAAGCAGATGTTGCACCATCTAAAAGACGCAGCTTCTAGAATGACAGTTTCATTTTCCAAGCTTGCAGCTCACTGTCTCTCTCCTTCTCACACATACTATGTAGGACTACCTTCCATCACACACAGATGCACACACAGGCCATGGCTCTTTGTGTCTGTGTTCCATTTCTGGAGCAGACCCTCCCAGAACTGATGCCCTGAGAGATTTATGTAGGGAACACTAATTGTTGGTCCCTCCCAGCATGCATTTATCTCCCCCCTCCCTCCCAGGAATAAGGTGACTGTTCTTCACTTCTAGCCCATTTGCATTCTGTGAAGGTGAGGCCATCCTGGCTCACACAGTCAGCATAGTGAGTCCCCCTGGACCTGGCGATTGGTTCCAAATGAGCCTATGATTCAGGCCAGATCACATAGAACCAGGAGTCAACTCCAGAACTTTTGTTCAGCTTGTGAACTTGCTGCCATTAACTTACCACAGGTAACCTGTCCACCAGGTAACCTGGGAGGACTCTGGAATGAGATGCAGCCAAAGCCAGCCCTATAAATTCTCTTTTGGTTTTAACCAATTTAGATTGCCAAATATTCTATCAATATGATACACTTCTGAAATGTAGAAATCAGGTGGTTGTACCTCTTCTATGTGAAACTTAATGCTTCAGTGCAGATGCTATGGAAGGTGGATTTCATTAGTATATTGTCTGTGTCACACCATTTGGGTGATCCAAGGCAGTCCTGAACTGTGGCCTTGAGCACCACGTTCTGATGTCCACTATTTCTGCATTGATAGGACTTACTGCCACTACTGCAGAGGATAGGTCTCAGAGTTGCCATCTTGGGCTGCTAGAAACAAATTTAAGGTTTCTTTTCAGGCTATCATAGGCTGACATGTAACCTGCCCATGTGTTGTCAACCTCTCTTGGTGAAGAGGGAGACCAGTACCTAGATTTCAGACTTGCTCTCTCTAATCTGCTATTTTCCTGCTTTGGCACTCATTCTCTTTGCACAGAGCCAAACCCTTCCTGCTTCCCATCTCTGGGGATCTTGCTCCATCAATTATCCTCCTCCTTCCATATCTCGGGCTCTACCTGTCCACTTCATTTTCTTCCTCAGACTCTGCACAGATTGAAGACTTAGATACTGAACAGAAAGTGTCCCCTCCCCTCTTAACACCTTGTTCCTGCCTTCCACTAGCAACTAGTATTCTTCCCTTTTCAGCCAATCTTCTTGAAAGCATGGCCTGTACCACTTCTGCCTACCTCATTCACTCATCTGCACTTCAGTCTTCTCTGAAGTCTGGATCAGTTTTCCATATTGGCAAAACCAATGAAACAAGCATATACAAAGTCACAGCACAGGACGTGTTCATTGCATGGGTGGCATTTTGCCTGTGTAAGCCCTTCTGACATTGATGCTCTGGGCCACTGGAGCAAGGACACTTGGACCCCTTCAGTTTCTTGAAACTCTTCAAGCCCTGAGTTCCAAAACTTCATTCTTTGCTGAACTTCTTTCCACTTATATCTTTCTTCTACTCCTACATCATAGTCTCTTTTGTGCCTACCCCGCCCCTGTGGGTTTTGTATTTAAGATACTATCCTTCCTCCACTACAAGTGCTCTCCAGTTGCACTTATGGTCTTATTTACTAGCTGTATGCGCTTGCTCCCAAATAATTATCTCTGGCCCCAACCTGTCCCATAAGGTGAGTGAGTTTCAGGAAAGGAAAGTCCAAACAGGGCCCAGTGGTTTTCCCATGATGAGGAGACTGGAAGATTCGGGGGGGGGGGGGGGCAAAGTAGCTAGCGTTTCCAGGTAGACTACCAGAACAGGGTGAAGAGAGAACTGTATGAAGTGATGGAGGAGAGAGAGAGAGAGAGAGGGGTGGAGTGAAAAGATAGGAAAAGAGGGAGAAGAGAAAGAGAGAAAACACTCTGGACTCCTTCAGTTTCCACTCAAGTCTTCAGCTGATTGCCAGTCAGTGCATGAATGTGAGGAAACTACTTGAGGAAACTGAAGGAACCACTGGAAATAAGCAAGTAGATCAATGTGTCCAGAACTCATACAGGGCTGGAATAAGTTTTGTTCCCAACACCAAAAGTGGAAAAGTCTTGCAATACACAGAACATCAGGAAAAATAATAATTACTCCACAGTTTTAGATAAAATGTAAAAATTTATTGGAAGACACAAATTACTAAACCTTACTCATGAAAAAAGTAGATAACTCAAATAGTCCAATATCTATTAAAGAAATTAAACATATAGTCAAAAACCTTCCCACAGGGGGATCTGGCTGGTTCAGTCAGTAGAGCGTGCTACTCTTGATCCTGGGGTCATGACTTCAAGCTCTACGATGGGTGTGGAACCTATTAAAAACAAAACACAAAAAAACAACCAACACAACAACCATGACAAACTTTCCATAAAAAATCCTCCATGCTCTGGTGGCTTTAGTATAGAATTCTACCAATCATTTAAGGAAGAATAGTGCCACTTCAATCCAAAGTGTTTTAGAAAATTGAAGATGAAGGAAGACATCCTAACTTATTCTATGAAGGCAGAATTGCCATTAACTTCAAACAGATAAGGACATTATAAGAAAAGAGGACTTCAAATTAAGATTTCTCATAAACATAGAAATATGAATATTCTTAACAAGATTTTAGCAAATTGGATCCGACAAAACATAAAATAAAACTCCCAAACTCATTCTATGAGGCCAGGATTATGTTGATCCCCAAACCAGACAAAGACTCACTCAAAAAGGAGAATTACAAACCAATATCCTTGATGAACACAGACGCCAAAGTATTCGCCAAGATACCACTGAATAGGATCCAACAGTACATTAAAAAGATTATTCACCATGACCTTGGGTGGGATTTACTCCTGGGCTGTAAGTGTGCTTCAACATTCACAAGTCAATCAACAAGATACATCACATTAACAAAAGGACAAGGGGGAGTTAGAGAGGAGAAGGGAGTTGGGGGAAATTGGAAGGGGAAGTGAACCATGAGAAGCTATGGACTCTGTAAAACAATCTGAGGGGTTTGAAGCGGCGGGGGGTAGTGGTTGGGGGATCCAGGGGGTGGGTATTTGAGAGGGCACGGATTGCATGGAGCACTGGGTGTGGTGCAAAAACAATGAATACTGTTATGCTGAAAATAAATAAATTTTTAAAAAAGACTAGAACCATATGATCCTCTCAATTGACATAGAAAAAGCATTTGACAAAATATAGTACACTTTTTATTTTATTTTTATTTTTATTTTTTTAATTTTTAATTTTTTATAAACATATATTTTTATCCCCAGGGGTACAGGTCTGTGAATCACCAGGTTTACACACTTCACAGCACTCACCAAATCACATACCCTCCCCAATGTCCATAATCCCACCCCCTTCTCCCAAACCCCCTCCCCCCAGCAATCCTCAGTTTGTTTTGTGAGATTAAGAGTCACTTATGGTTTGTCTCCCTCCCAATCCCATCTTGTTTCATTTATTCTTCTTCTACCCACTTAAGCCTCCATGTTGCATCACCACTTCCTCATATCAGGGAGATCATATGATAGTTGTCTTTCTCTGCTTGACTTATTTCGCTAAGCATGATACGCTCTAGTTCCATCCATGTTGTTGCAAATGGCAAGATTTCATTTCTTTTGATGGCTGCATAGTATTCCATTGTGTATATATACCACATCTTCTTGATCCATTCATCTGTTGATGGACATCTAGGTTCTTTCCATAGTTTGGCTATTGTGGACATTGCTGCTATAAACATTCGGGTGCATGTGCCCCTTTGGATCACTACATTTGTATCTTTAGGATAAATACCCAATAGTGCAATTGCTGGGTCATAGGGCAGTTCTATTTTCAACATTTTGAGGAACCTCCATGCTGTTTTCCAGAGTGGCTGCACCAGCTTGCATTCCCACCAACAGTGTAGGAGGGTTCCCCTTTCTCCGCATCCTCGCCAGCATCTGTCATTTCCTGACTTGTTGATTTTAGCCATTCTGACTGGTGTGAGGTGGTATCTCATTGTGGTTTTGATTTGTATTTCCCTGATGCCGAGTGATATGGAGCACTTTTTCATGTGTCTGTTGGCCATCTGGATGTCTTCTTTGCAGAAATGTCTGTTCATGTCCTCTGCCCATTTCTTGATTGGATTATTTGTTCTTTGGGTGTTGAGTTTGCTAAGTTCTTTATAGATTCTGGACACTAGTCCTTTATCTGATATGTCGTTTGCAAATATCTTCTCTCATTCTGTCAGTTGTCTTTTGATTTTGTTAACTGTTTCCTTTGCTGTGCAAAAGCTTTTGATCTTGATGAAATCCCAATAGTTCATTTTTTCCCTTGCTTCCCTTGCCTTTTGCGTTGTTCCTAGGAAGATGTTGCTGCGGCAGAGGTCGAAGAGGTTGCTGCCCGTGTTCTCCTCAAGGATTTTGATGGATTCCTTTCGTACATTGAGGTCCTTCATCCATTTTGAGTCTATTTTTGTGTGTGGTGTAAGGAAATGGTCCAATTTCATTTTTCTGCATGTGGCTGTCCAATTTTCCCAGCACCATTTATTGAAGAGGCTGTCTTTTTTTCCATTGGACATTCTTTCCTGCTTTGTCGAAGATTAGTTGATCATAGATTTGAGGGTCTATTTCTGGGCTCTCTATTCTGTTCCATTGATCTATGTGTCTGTTTTTGTGCCAGTACCATGCTGTCTTGATGATGACAGCTTTGTAATAGAGCTTGAAGTCCGGAATTGTGATGCCACCAACGTTGGCTTTCTTTTTCAATATCCCTTTGGCTATTCGAGGTCTTTTATGGTTCCATATAAATTTTAGCATTATTTGTTCCATTTCTTTGAAAAAGATGGATGGTACTTTGATAGGAATTGCATTAAATGTGTAGATTGCTTTAGGTAGCATAGACATTTTCACAATATTTATTCTTCCAATCCAGGAGCATGGAACATTTTTCCATTTCTTTGTGTCTTCCTCAATTTCTTTCATGAGTACTTTATAGTTTTCTGAGTATAGATTCTGTGTCTCTTTGGTTAGGTTTATTCCTAGGTATCTTATGGTTTTGGATGCAATTGTAAATGGGATTGACTCCTTAATATCTCTTTCTTCTGTCTTGCTGTTGGTGTAGAGAAATGCAACTGATTTCTGTGCATTGATTTTATATCCTGACACTTTACTGAATTCCTGTATAAGTTCTAGCAGTTTTGGAGTGGAGTCTTTTGGGTTTTCCACATATAGTATCATATCATCTGCGAAGAGTGATAATTTGACTTCTTCTTTGCCGATTTGGATGCCTTTAATTTCCTTTTGTTGTCTAATTGCTGAGGCTAGGACCTCTAGTACTATGTTGAATAGCAGTGGTGATAATGGACATCCCTGCCGTGTTCCTGACCTTAGCGGAAAAGCTTTCAGTTTTTCTCCATTGAGAATGATATTTGCGGTGGGTTTTTCATAGATGGCTTTGATGATATTGAGGTATGTGCCCTCTATCCCTACACTTTGAAGAGTTTTGATCAGGAAGGGATGCTGTACTTTGTCAAATGCTTTTTCAGCATCTACTGAGAGTATCATATGGTTCTTGTTCTTTCTTTTATTGATGTGTTGTATCACATTGACTGATTTGCGGATGTTGAACCAACCTTGCAGCCCTGGAATAAATCCCACTTGGTCGTGGTGAATAATCTTTATAATGTACTGTTGAATCCTATTGGCTAGTACACTTTTTAAACATTATTTTAAAATTTAAATTCAATAGTCAAGATATAGTACATCATTAGTTTTTGATGTAGTGTTCAATGATTTCTTAGTTGCATAAGAACACCTGAACACACAGTTCTCATCATATCGCTGCCCACCTTAATGCCTATCACCCAGTTACACCCCCCCACACACACACACCAATCTCCCTTTCCACAACCCTCAGTTTATTTCCCAGAGTCAGGAGTGTGTCATGGTTTGTCTCCAGCTCTGATTTTTTCCCCTTCAGTTTTCCCTCCCTTCCCCTATGATCCTTTTTGCTATTCCTTATATTCTATATATAAGTGAAACCATATGATAATTATATTTCTCTGAATGATTTATTTCACTTAGCATAATACCCTCCAGTTCCAACCATGTTGGTATAAATGGCATGTATTCATTCTTTCTGATGACTGAATAATATTCCATTATACATATGTGCACCACATCTTCTATATCCATTCAGTGGTGGAACGAATATTTTAACAATGTTTATTCTTCCAATCCATGAGCATGGAATGTTTTTCCACCTCTTTGTGCCTTCCTCAATTTATTTCATAAGTGTTCTATAGTTTCTAGAGTACAGACCCTTTACGTCCTTGGTTGTGTTTATTCCAAGGTATCTTATGGTTCTTGGTGCTATTGTAAATGGGATAGATTCCTTAATTTCCCTTTCTTCAGTCACATCGTTAGTGTATAGAAATGCAGCTGGTTTCTGTGCAGTGATTCCATATCCTGTCATGTTGCTGAATTGTTGTATGAGTTATAGCAATTTTGGAGTGGAGTCTTTTGGGTTTTCCATATAAAGTATCATGTTGTCTGTGAAGAGACAGAGTTTGACTTCTTTGCCAATTTGAATGTCTTTTATTTTTTTGTTGTCTGCTGATTTTAGGACTTCTAGCACTGTGTTGAAGAACAGTGGTGAGAGTTGGCCTCCCTGCCATGTTCTTGATCTTAAGGCGAGAGCCCTCAATTTTCCCTACTGAGAATGATATTCAATGTGGGCTTTTGCTAGATAATTTTTTTTTAATTTTTTATTTTTTTATAAACATGTATTTTTATCCCCAGTGTTACAGGTCTGTGAATCGCCAGGTTTACACACTTCACAGCACTCACCATAGCACACACTCTCCCCAATGTCCATAACCCCACCACCCTCTCCTGACTCCCCTCCTCCCAGCAACCCTCAGTTTGTTTTGTGATATTAAAAGTCTATTACGGTTTGTCTCCCTCCTGATCCCATCTTGTTTCATTTATCCTTTCCCACCCCAACCCCCCACGTTGCATCTCCACTTCCTCATATCAGGGAGATCATATGATAGTTGTCTTTCTCTGACTGACTTATTTCACTAAGCATAATACCCTCTAGTTCCATCCATGTCATCGCAAATGGCAAGATTTCATTTCTTTGGATGGCTGCATAGTATTCCATTGTATATATATACCACCTCTTCTTTATCCATTCATCTGTTGATGGACATCTAGGTTCTTTCCATAGTTTGACTATTGTGGACATTGCTGGTAGAAACATTTGGGTGCATGTGCCTCTTTGAGTCACTGTGTTTGTATCCTTAGGGTAAATACCCAGTAGTGCAATTGCTAGGTCATAGGGTAGTTCTATTTTCAGCTTTTTGAGGAACCTCCATGCTGATTTCCAGAGTGGTTGCACCAGCTTGCATTCCTACCAACAGTGTAGGAGGGTTCCCCTTTCTCTGCATCCTCGCCAGCATCTGTCATTTCCTTACTTGTTAATTTTAGCCATTCTGACTGGTGTGAGGTGGTATCTCATTGTTTTGATTTGTATTTCCCTGAGGGCGAGTGATATGGAGCATTTTTTCATGTGTCTGTTGGCCATCTGGATGTCTTCTTTGCAGAAATATCTGTTCATGTCTTCTGCCCATTTCTTGATTGGATTATGTGTTCTTTGGGTGTTGAGTTTGCTAAGCTTTTTATAGATTTTGGATCCTAGCCCTTTATCTGATATGTCATTTGCAAATTTCTTCTCCCATTATGTCAGTTGTATTTTGGTTTTGTTCACTGTTTCCTTTGCTGTGCAAAAGCTTTTGATCTTGATGAAATCCCAATAGTTCATTTTTTCCCTTGCTTCCCTTGCCTTTTGCGTTGTTCCTAGGAAGATGTTGCTGCGGCAGAGGTCGAAGAGGTTGCTGCCCGTGTTCTCCTCAAGGATTTTGATGGATTCCTTTCGTACATTGAGGTCCTTCATCCATTTTGAGTCTATTTTTGTGTGTGGTGTAAGGAAATGGTCCATTTTCATTTTTCTGCATGTGGCTTTCCAATTTTCCCAACACCGTTTGTTGAAGAGGCTGTCTTTTTTCCATTGGACATTCTTTCCTGCTTTGTCAAAGATGAGTTGACCATAGAGTTGAGGGTCTATTTCTGGGCTCTCTATTCTGTTTCATTGATCTATGTGTCTTTTTGTGACAATTCCATACTGTCTTGATGACGACAGCTTTGTAATAGAGCTTGAAGTCCGGAATTGTGATGCCATCAACTTTGGCTTTCTTTTTCAATATTCCTTTGGCTATTCGAGGTCTTTTCTGATTCCATATAAATATGAGGATTATTTGTTCCATTTCTTTGAAAAAGATGGATGGTATTTTGATAGGGATTGCATTAAATGTGTAGATTGCTTTAGGTAGCATAGACATTTTCGCAATATTTGTCCTTCCAATACAGAAGCATAGAACATTTTTCCATTTCTTTGTGTCTTCCTCCATTTCTTTTATGAGTACTTTATAGTTTTCTGAGTATAGATTCTTTGCCTCATTGGTTACATTTATTCCTAGGTATCACATGGTTTTGGGTACAATTGTAAATAGGATTGGCTCCTTAATTTCTCTTTCTTCTGTCTTGTTGTTGGTGTAAAGAAATGCAACTGATTTCTGTGCATTGATTTTATATCCTGACACTTTACTGAATTCCTGTACAAGTTCTAGCAGTTTTGGAGTGGAGGCTTTTGGGTTTTCCACATAGAGTATTACATCATCTGCAAAGAGTGATAGTTTGACTTCTTCTTTGCCAACTTGGTGCCTTTAATTTTATTTTATTGTCTGATTGCTTAGGCTAGGACTTCTGGTACTATGTTGAATAGCAGTGGTGATAATTGACATCCCTGCCATGTTCCTGATCTTAGCAGAAAAGCTTTCAGTTTTTCTCCATTGAGAATCATATTTTCAGTGGGTTTTTCATAGATGGCTTTGATGATAGTGAGGTATGTGCCCTCTATCCCTACACTTTGAAGAGTTTTGATCAGGAAGGGATGCTGTACTTTGTCAGATGCTTTTTCAGCATCTATTGAGAGTATCATATAGTTCTTGTTGTTTCTTTTATTAATTTATTGTATTACACTGATTGTAGATGTTGAACCAACCTTGCAGGCCTGGAATAAATCCCACTTGGTTGTGGTGAATAATCCTTTTATTATAGTGTTGGAACCTACTGGCCAGAATTGTGGTGAGAATTTTCACATGTGTTTCATCAGGGATATTGGTCTGTAATTCTCTTTTTTGATGGGATCCTTGTCTGGTTTTGGGATCAAGGTGATGATGGTCTCTTAAAATGAGTTTGGAAGTTTTCCTTCTGTTTCTATTTTTTGGAACAGTTTCAGGAGAATAGGAATTAATTCTTCTTTATATGTTATGTAGAATTCCCCCTGGGAATTCCGTCTGACCCTGGGCTTTTGTTTGTTTGGAGATTTTTGATGACTGTTTCAATCTCTCTACTGGTAATGGGTCTGTTCAGGTTTTCTATTTCTTCCTGGTTCAGTTGTGGTAGTTTATATGTCTCTAGGAATGTGTCCATTTCTTCCATATTGTCAAATTTGTTGGCATAGAGTTGCTTATAATATGTTCTTATAATTGTTTATATTTCTTTAGTGTTGGTTGTGATCTCGCCTCTTTTATTCATGATATTATTTATTTGGGTCCTTTCTCCTTTCTTTTTGATAAGTCTGGCGATGGGGTTGTCAATCTTATTAATTCTTTCAAAGAACCAGCTCCTATTTTCATTGGATTGTTCTATTTTTTTTTTGTTTCTATTCCATTGATTTCTTTTTTTTATTAAATTGATTTATTTATTTTCAGAAAAAGAGTATTCATTTTTTTTTTCACCACACCCAGTGCTCCATGCAATCCATGCCCTCTATAATACCCACCACCTGGTACCCCAACCTCCCACCTCCCCACCACTTCAAACCCCTAAGATTGTTTTTCAGAGTCCATAGTCTCTCATGATTCACCTCCCCTTCCAATTTACCCCAACTCCCTTCTCCTCTCTAACACCCCTTGTCCTCCATGATATTTGTTATGCTCCACAAATAAGTGAAACCATGTGATAATTGACTCTCTCTGCTTGAATTATTTCACTCAGCATAATGTCTTCCAGTCCCGTCCATGTTGCTACAAAAGTTGGGTATTAATCCTTTCTGATGGAGGCATAATACTCCATAGTGTATATGGACCACATCTTCCTTATCCATTTGTCCGTTTAAGGGTATCTTGGTTCTTTCCATAGTTAGGCGACCGTGGCCATTGCTGCTATAAACATTGGGGTACATATGGCCCTTCTTTTCACGACATCTGTATATTTGGGGTAAATACCCAGGAGTGAAATGGCAGGGTCATAGGGAAGCTCTATTTTTAATTTCTTGAGGAATGTCCATACTGTTCTCCAAAGAGGCTGCACCAGCTTGCATTCCCACCAACAGTGGAAGAGGGTTCCCCTTTCTCCACATCTTCTCCAACACATGATGTTTCCTGTTTTGTTAATTTGGGCCATTCTAATTGGTGTAAGGTAATATTTCAATGTGGTTTTAATTTGAATCTCCCTGAGGGCTAGTGATGATGAACATTTTTTCATGTGTCTGATAGCCATTTGTATGTCTTGATTGGAGAAGTGTCTGTTCATATCTTCTGCCCATTTTTTGATACGTTTGCCTATTTCGTGTGTGTTGAGTTTGAGGAGTTCATTATAGATCCTGGATATCAACCTTTTGTCTGTACTGTCATTTGCAAATATCTTCTCCCAATCCGTGCGTTGCTTCTTTGTTTTTTTGACTGTTTCCTTTGCTGTGCAGAAGATTTTGATTTTGATGAAGTCCCAAAAGTTCATCTTCTCTTTTGTTTCCTTTGCCTTTGGAGACATATCTTGAAAGAAGTTGCTGTGGCTGATATCGAAGAGATTACTGCCCATGTTCTCCTCTAGGATTCTGATGGATTCCTGTCTCACGTTGAGGTCTTTTATCCATTTTGAGTTTATCTTTGTGTACGGTGTAAGAGAATGGTCGAGTTTCGTTCTTCTACATATAGCTGTCCAGTTTCCCCAGCACTATTTATTGAAGAGACTGTCTTTTTTCCACTGTATATTTTTTTCTGTTTTGTCGAAGATTATTTGGCCATAGAGTTGAGGGTCCATATCTGGGCTCTCTACTCTGTTCCAGTGGTCTATGTGTCTGTTTTTATGCCAGTACCATGCTGTCTTGGTGATCACAGCTTTGTAATAAAGTTTGAAATCAGGTAACGTGATGCCCCCAGCTTTATTTTTGTTTTTCAACATTTCCTTAGTGATTCGGGGTCTTTTTGATTCCATACAAATTTTAGGATTATTTGCTCCAGCTCTTTGAAGAATACCGGTGGAATTTTGATCGGAATGGCATTAAAAGTCTAGATTGCTCTAGGCAGTATAGACATTTTAACAATGTTTATTCTTCTGATCCAAGAGCATGGAATGGTCTTCCATCTATTTGTGTCTTCTTCAATTTCTTTCATGAGTGTTCTGTAGTTCCTCGAGTACAGATCCTTTACCTCTTTGGTTAGGTTTATTCCCAGGTATCTTATGGCTCTTGGTGCTATAGTAAATGGAATCAATTCTCTAATTTCCTTTTCTGTATTTTCATTGTTAGTGTATAAGAAAGCCATTGATTTCTGTACATTGACTTTGTATCCTGCCACGTTGCTGAATTGCTGTATGAGTTCTAGTAGTTTGGGGGTGGAGTCTTTTGGGTTTTCCATATAAAGTATCATGTCATCTGCGAAGAAAGAGAGTTTGACTTCTTCATTGGCAATTTGGATACCTTTTATTTTTCTTTGTTGTCTGATTGCTGTTGCTAGGACTTCTAATACTATGTTGAACAAGAGTGGTGAGAGTGGGCATCCTTGTCATGTTCCTGATCTCAACGGGAAGGATGCAAGCTTTTTCCCATTGAGGATGACATTTGCTGTGGGTCTTTCATAGATAGATTTGATGAAGTTCAGGAATGTTCCCCCATCCCTATACTTTGAAGCGTTTTAATCAGGAACGGATGCTGGATTTTGTCAAATGCTTTTTCTGCATCGATTGAGAGGACCATGTGGTTCTTCTCTCTTTTCATATTAATTTGTTGTATCACATTGATTGATTTGCGAGTGTTGGACCATCCTTGTAGCCCAGGGATGAATCCCACCTGGTCATGGTGGATAATATTTTTAATGTGCTGTTGGATCCTGTTTGCTAGAATCTTGTTGAGAATCTTAGACTCCACATTCATCAGTGATATTGGTCTGAAATTCTTTTTGGTAGGGTCTTTGTTTTGTTTGGGGATCAGGGTAATGCTGGCTTCATAGAAAGAGTCTGGAAGTTTTCCTTCTGCTTCTATTTTTTGAAACAGCTTCTGGAGAACAGGTGTTATTTCTTCTTTGAAAGTTTGGTAGAATGCCACAAACCCACCAGCATTTGAATCTCAATTTTGCCACTGAGTAAGTATATGATTCTCAAAACCTTCTTTCTTCTGTAAAATGAAAATAATAATAGAGATCCTAAAGGATTATGTGAATGAAATTATCTAATGAACATAAAGTGCCTGGCCCTTATG
Organism: Mustela lutreola; assembly: GCF_030435805.1. Classification (NCBI taxonomy): domain Eukaryota; kingdom Metazoa; phylum Chordata; class Mammalia; order Carnivora; family Mustelidae; genus Mustela; species Mustela lutreola. The sequence continues at coordinate 37,639,409 of NC_081305.1, read as the reverse complement.
CATTTTATTATCTCCAGTTCTAGCTTTCTCTTTGGTATTCTGTGCTAACAAAATAGTCTGAAATATGAAAAAGTTATATCATCAAATGTTTTCATTGCTCTAGTATTCATAATATTGAAAAACAGGAAATAACCTGCTTGTCCAGCCATAGGAGAATGGCTAAGAAACCAGAGGAGGAGAGAATACTAAACATCCATTAAAACTTAAAAAAATAATGAATACTGTATGCTGAAAATAAATAAATTTAAATAAAAAAACTTATGGTTGCAAAGTATTCTCAATACTATAGAAAAATACACATGGAAAACAACAGAAGCAGGATGTTAGGGTCAGATACATTGTATATTCTCGACTGTATAAAAAGGGGGCAATGAAATATAAAAATAAAATACTCAAAAAAAAAAAAAAAGAGTACCAACATATTACGGGCCCTTGCTGTCAAAAATCTAGATTTCAGTCATAGCTGGATCCAGGGGATTAAACAATATTGACAGGAATCTTTCTTGCTTTGTCTCTAGTTTTGTCTTTGCTGACTTCATTCTCAGGTAGAAGGTCCCCATGTTGTGGAAGAGATGCCATCAGCACTTTCAGACTTAACTTCCTGTTAGCTGAGGAAAGGTCTTTGCCCAGATGAGACTCCTTGTGGGAGTCCCAGAGGTAAGCCAGACCAAGAAAGAGGTGCTGTGGCTGAATTTGGGGATGTCCCTTTTGCTCACTGTCCTCTTTCCTTTAGACTAGGCTTCTGACAGAGCTCTGGAGACCACACCTGCAGTCCCTGCTTTCTCCACCCACCCCCCACCAAGGGGTACCCCCATCTATTCTGGTTCTTTCTGCTAATGACCATACAGACCCTTGCCCAGAACCCCCAGCCACTCTGAGGGCCTGGCCAGTGTGGCTTCTGGGCATCCAGCACACACCCTGCCTGGGGAGCTGGCCCTGGGAACATGACATGCTCCTGTCTCACTGGGGACCAAGATTGTGTCAAGGCCCTCACAGTCCCACAGTAGAGGAGGTGTAATGTGGGGAAGTCACTTTATACACATACCCTAGCCTCTGTCCTACTTCTGCACTCCAGATTCTAGAAGCCACAGTGCTCTTTTGAGTCAGACCAGCATGCTCATCTAGAATGCAGGCTCTGGAGACAGATGACCCGAGGTGCTTGCTGTGTGACACTTTCTGTGCCACAGTATCCTCATCAGTGATGTGGGGCTACTGGTAGGGCTTCTGTGAAGACTAACTGAAGTAACTCAGCAGGTGCCTGGGATGTAACGGGTGCTCCCCACACATAAGGTGTGACGAAGCGAGGGGCATACTGGGCTGAGGTTTGGTGACAGCTTATAGTAACGAACTCCACCATCCTAAAACATGTAAAACATGTACCAACTGGGGATTGGGACCAGGCTTTGAGCTGTGAGATTGTCTGAGTTCCTGGGGTCAAATCAACATCACACCTGGGGTCCCGGATCTACCTCCTCATCCTTCGCTGAGCTCCAGGCTCCAGGCTGAGCAGCACATCCTTGCCCTTGATGAAGGCACACTGCTTAAGGAGTATGCCCACATGAGGAAGGGGAGAACACCCACCTTTCTCCTGGAGCATTTAGCCTCTGGGGCACACGGCACTTAGGGTGACCCCCCATTTCCACTTGCACACTGGGAATGCAACAGCAGTTGGATGATGTGGGGGGCCCACACCATGAGCTCCAAGCATCATTGGAAAAGGCCCCAGGGACACTGTAAGTGATATCACTATTATGATTGACGCTAAAATTCTCGACAAATGACTGTGGATCTGCAGGTGAGGAGGAGTCTTCCTTCCTGGGGAGAGATTTGAGGGCTGGTTTAAGAGCCTTTTGGAGCCACTAGGCCCAACAGAGGGAGCAGGCTCTGCAGAAGCCTTCAGGAGCAGAGCAGTTGGGGCTGGGAAGTCTTTTGATTACCTACATCTGTTTGTATGGAAAATTCTGGGAGCTGCGGAGGGGAGAGGGAAGTGTAAACAGCCAGAGGCAGTGGCCTCCTCGCCAGATTGTTGGTCAGGCATGGGCCACACAGACTTGGCCTGGGCTCTGCAACAGGGGGTGCTAAGAGATCTGAGAGCAGAGAGCAGAGAGCAGAATGGGACCCAGGAGAGGAATCAGGACTTTATGCCCTTGCTTGTGCACAGCAATAGAAAATAACCCTGGGAAGTGTGAATTGATTGGCTTGGTCATTGTGCTTGGGACTGCCCTGGCCTCCTGGTGGGCTGGGGGATCCAAGGCCTGTCCACAGCAGCAGAGGCCATAGTCCTGTGGGCAGGGTGGGATTCCATGCAGGCCCACTCCACTGATGAAGCCCTTCCTGCTGTTCTGCACCCAGGGTGCTCTAAGCAGTGCTCTCTTTTGGCAGGTCCTGTCTGTAGCTGGCTGGGCTATCTGCCTGCCTGGCTCTGGGCTTCTCACCCTCTGTGGTTGGGATGGGCATGTCCTTGCTTCCATTGCATCTTGTTGCTGCTTCCTGCTGCAGGAGGCTGGGTCTTAGTGAGGGCTGTGGGACATGCACAAACACGTTTGCAACTGCCCCTAAGAACAGTGTACTACTTAAAATAAAACCCCTGGGAGCTTTTACTAGTTACCAAGCACATTTAGATACAGCCTTAAGAAAAGCACATACCGGCAACAGGCCTTTAGGGGAGAGGATGATATATGGCCTTGAAGCTGAGCACCTGGGGATGCCTGATTCACTCAGGGTGGGATGCCACCTGCTTTTTGGAAGCCCAGCAGCTGGGAATGCCTGGCCCACTCAGGGTAGAAAACTGCCTGCTTCATTTTTCCTGTTGTATCCCCTTTCTCCTCCCCAAAGCACCTGTAGCTCGTTAGATAAGTCCTTTGGATGTGCTTGTTTAACTATAAACTTTGCCCTCCTTCTTTTTTATCTACAAGGCTTATGATTAATGTTTGACCTTCAATGGCTCTTCTGTTGGTCATTGTTTCTAGCTAATAAAAGAGAGACTAAGGCCTTGTTTGGGGTAACAGTATTTTCTACTGTTGTCCCCTGCTCCCTTTCTCTTGCAGCTGGCTTGTTTGTGCCTCATTCATTTCCCATTCACTGACTGGAAGTGGCAAGTGGCACCGGAACAGGGACCTGAAACGAAACCAGAGAAGAAGCCCCAAGGTGAGTTTTTGCACAGCCGTGCCTTTTTCCTGCTGGTGACTTGTGGGTACTTATTGCAGGGTATGGGTAATCTAGAGAGCACAAATGATTATTGCCCTTATGTTTGCTTACTGAGACAGCTCCTAACGGCAGGAGGAGCAGAAGTCAGCGAAGGCCAACTCATGGAGCTTTTAAAGGTAATTAAAGAACATTGTTCCTGGTTCCCCATATCAGGGACTTTAGATTTACAAACATGGGAAAAGGTAGGTCATGAGTTAAAACTTTTGTATACTGATGGAAAACCAATTCCAATTACTATATGGCCTACTTGGACCCTCATTCACTCCGTTTTGGAGTCTTTATGAACTCGATTCAGAGAGCGATAATGAATGTTCAGGAGAAACTAAAAAAGAAGAACCTGAACATGCCATCCAGGAGGAGAAAGAAATTACTAAGGCCATCATAAAGGAATATATAAAGGAGGAATCTCCTCCTCCTCCAACAACAGAACAAAAGGTGCAAATGGCAATGCCACCATCGGCTTCATCATTCTATAAGAAGGCACCATTTAATGAAAAAGATGAAAAATACATGCTATCAGCCATTCAAAAGACTTCCTTGAAGCACAGCGAGTGGGAGACCTGGATGCCTTACATTTTAATTCCCTGGTTATTATTAAAGTACATGTCCTTCCAGGACATGATCCTATCAACCCTAATGGTATCTATGAGGCCAAGCATGAGCCTTTTCCCTTCAAATTATTGAAGGAACTAAAACAAGCAGTACAAAACTATGGAGTTAATTCTCCATTTATAATGGGAATCATTCAAGCTATCACAGAAGGCAATCAACTTATTCCGACTGATTGGTCATTGTTAGCAGAAACAGTTCTATCTTCAAGTGAGTTCTTACAATTTAAAACATGGTGGCAAGATCATGCAGAAACAGCAGTTGCCCATAACAAGGCTAGTAATGTTCCTATTTCCATGGAACAACTCATGGGTGTTGGGCCGTGGGCCTGGGTGCAAGACCAGGTACTAATGAATGATCAATCTATTGAGCAGCTCCAGTGTTGCTGTTTGAGAGCCTGGGAGAGAATAAAATACCACAGAGAGAAGTGCTCTTCTTTCCAAAAGGTGATACAAGGTCTAAAAGAACCCTATACTGATTTTATTGCAAGATTACAAGAGGCTATCAAAAGACAGATAAATAATCTGGAGACTGCTTATATCATTCTTTAGCTGTTGGCTTATGAGAATGCTAATTCTGATTGTAAGAAATTGACAGCACCCTTTAAAGGCAAGGGAACATTGACAGATTATATTAAGCTAGCCAAGGAGTAGGAACAGAGACCTATAAAGCTGATTTGTTAGCTCAAGCAATGACTGCTCTGACCACAGGAAAATTTAAAGGACAATGTTTCAACTGTGGGCAAGTAGGGCATCCTAAAGCTCAATGTAGGCAAAAAGGGAAATTCCCTCTGCAAAATGTAAAAAAGTAAAACACCTGGTTTCTGTCCCAAATATAAAAAGGGAAATCATAGGGCAAGTCAGTGCTATTCCAGATTTAGCAAGGATGTATCCCCCCTTTACGGAAACTTATTTCAGGGCAAACCCTCAGCCCCCCAAAACAAGGGGGCCAATTCTCCCATAACACCCAGCTTGTGGACAAATGTACTACTTTAAATTTATTACATGCCACAACTGGTAGTGCTGGATTAGATACCCCCATTCCCAAAGATTATCTTTTAATGCGTACCAAGCTTCCCATTAAAATTCCAATATATCTATGGCCCTTTACCAAAGGGGGCCACTGGGTTACTTTTGGGGAGATCTAGTCTTACTTCAAAGGGAGTACTAGTTCACACTGGCATTATTGGTTCAGATTATACCGGTGAAATTTCAGTGATCTTAACTACTGTGGCTCCATTCCATTTTCAGAAAGGAGACTGCATTGGCCAGTTGTTACTTTTACCCTATCTCCAGGGTCAGTCTAAAAACAAAGAAACTCCAGTGTGTTTGGAAGTACTGGAAAAACTGGAGCATATTTAACTGAGAAAATTTATGAAGATAGACCAATTTGTCATCTTAAAATACAAGTAAGGGAATTTTCAGGTCTAATTGATACAGGAGCTGATGTCTCTATCATAAGCTCATTACATTGGGCTAAAAAATGGCCACATAATTCCTCTTCTGTTACTATTACTGGATTAGGACAGGCTGGCAATGTGCGTCAAAGCTCCAATATTCTTTTCTGTGAAGGACCTGAGGGTCAAAAGGGTTATTTACAGCCATATATTGTAGACTTACCCATTAACCTTTGGGGGCGAGATTTACTAAGTCAATGGGAAGCCTCTCTGATTATACCTTCTCCTAAGGAGGATTTCCAAATTTTTCACTGAGGGCCATGGCTCCTGAACCCATTAAGTTAAATTGGAAGAATGACAAACCCATTTGGGTGGAGCAGTGGCCCTTAACACAGGAGAAATTACTTACTTTGCTAACTCTAGTAGAGGAACAGATAAAAAGGGGACATATTGAAGAATCTCACAGTCCTTGGAATTCACCAGTTTTTGTTATTAAAAAAAAATCAGGAAAATGGAGACTTGTAACAGACCTGTGTGCAGTTAATTCTGCCATCCAACCCATGGGGTCTCTCCAACCTGGATTGCCTTTGCCTAATCTAGTCCCATGCAAATGGCGAATAATTATCATAGATTTATAGGATTCCTTTTATACTATACCACTTGCTAAGGAAGACTGTCCCCATTTTGCTTTCACTATTCCCAGTGTAAATTTAAAAGAACCAGCTATAAGGGCCTACTAAGCCAGAGCAAGCCATTTTGTTGTTTATGCTGTAAACTTAGATTGACTCTGCCCTTCCTCCCCCCAGAGGAATTTACTTAGAAACAAGTCTGGGAAACCAGTAAAATATGACTGACCAGCCCCTGATAACAGAGCCCATATACCAGGACATGTCAGGTCAGAGGGAGGTAACAGAGCCTAGAATACAAGGATGAGTCAAGCCAGGTGGAGACATCCAATCAGGAAAGCACCTCTCTAACCACCCAAGAAGTGGGCCCTGCCTTTTGGGTGCTTTTTGGGCACCAATTCTGACCAGAGTGATAGGCTAGGTCCAATAACTACTATAGGGTGAATTGTAATTCAATTGGCCACCTGTATGTGTGGCCAGGCTCAACCACATGGCCTTTGCTCTATAAAATTTAGTCTGTGAGGCTGGGAGGGGTCACCTCTTTGCAAGAGATGGCCGTGGCCTGTGAGTTTGATTCTCGATGCTTGGTGCAAAATAAAGTTTTGCTTGACCTTTGCTTTGTATCAGTGTTGCTTCTTTGACCAGGGACCCAACACCAGCCAAACGATATCAATGGAAACTTCTTCCACAAGGAATATTGAATAGCTCCACTATCTGTCAGGAGTATGTGGCAAGTAGAGACAAGATGGTGGGGAAGTAGGAGGAGGCACTGTTTCAACCTGTACCCTAAGGTGAGCTGATTACCTACCAAAGAACTCCAATCACCCATGAAACCAGCCTGAGATCAGAATTTTACACGTCTGGATCTCTATGGAGGCAGAAAACACCAGTGGGCAGGTAGAGTGGAGTGGGAATGTCGGACTGATTTCGGAAGATAAACAAAAGGGGGAGGGAGCCACCAGAGGCGACTGAGTGGGAAGTAATATCCCTAATATGAGAGTGCCCAGCATCTGGGGACCAGCATTAACTTGGAGTCTGGGTGAAAGCACTCAAAAAGAGCAAAGGATTGTGGGGGGAAATTGTGGGAATTGGGCAGCTAGGGACAGGGGCTTAAGTCCTCAGACCCAGGAGAGCCTCCCCTGGCGCTGAGCCAGAGAGAGTGTGGCAGAGAAACCAGGTCTTGGTCCTGAGCCACCAGCACGCCTGAGAACATGTGGAGTCCGGCTTTCATGAGGGGCTGGGAGCCGTGCCAGATGGCAGAACACCTCAACGTGTTATCAGCCTGAGGCGCACATGCCCCACACCCTCCCCTGAGAGAAGTGCAAGAAGGCCCAGCCAGGCAATCTTAGACCCGCGCCGCACTATCAGAGCCTGAGACACGCACGACCCACACCCTCCCCTGAGAGAGGTGCATGAAGGCCCAGCCTGGTGCTCTCGGACCCCCGCTATCAGAGCCTGAGACGCACCCACCCCACACACGCCCCTGGGAGAGGTGCGCGCAAGCCCAGCTCTCTTAGACCCATAAAGACCAGGCATTCCAGCCCAGGCCAGTGGAAAATCTCAGTGTGCAATCACTGCTTGGAACCTCTCTGGCAGTCTGGAGCTGACCAGACAGCCACCACTGCCGTGGTTCTAGATACAAGCAGGAGATCCTTGTGTCCCCAGGGACCGAGACTTGGAACCTGCCCTGCTAGGGACCAAAGGGGAATTTAGATGGGCTCTGCAGCACCAAGAGGGGAGCAGACTGAGGCCATTCTCTGAAAGGGAGGTCGGGGTGCAGTTTGCTTTCCTCTAAACCTCCGAAACCCATCAAAAGCTGTCATGGTGAGAGAAAAGAAGTGAACAAACATAAAAACCTCCAGAGAACAAAAGCCTGAAAAACCGGTTTCCTCAGAGCCCACCCCCAGAGGGGGGGGGCAGGAGGACTTAACTCAGGGAACATCATTGACTGAAAACACACGTGGAAGGCCCCTTCCTCAGAAAACCAACCAGGAAAGGAAAAAAAAAAAAAAGACTCCAAGAGAACAACCACCACTGCTTCATAGATACAACTTTTATTTTTAACTTGATCCCACTATTCTGGTTCATTTTCCCCCCTTTTTTTATATAGATAATTTTTTAACCTATTTACCATCACAGTGAGATGTCCAGTACATCAAATTCCATATTAGCCTTCTAACCTGAACTATTTGATACATACACCTGTGTTTTTCTTTAACTTTTCTATTTTTTAGGCTTAAATAATGTATTTATTTATTTATTTATTAAATTTATTTTGATTTCTTTTCAGCATAACAGTATTCATTGTTTTTGCACCACACCCAGTGATCAATGCAATCCATGCCCTCTCTAATACCCACCACCTGGTTCCCCCAACCCCCCACCCCCGCCCCTTCAAAACCGTCAGATTGTTTTTCAGAGTCCATAGTCTCTCATGGTTCACCTCCCCTTCCAATATCCCTCAACTCCCTTCTCCTCTCCATCTCCCCTTGTCCTCCATGCTATTTGTTATGCTCCACAAATAGGTGAAACCATATGATAATTGACTCTCTCTGCATGTCTATTCTATTTTTTTTAAATTTTAGTTTTGTTTGGTCTAGTTTATTCCTTTTTTATTTTTACTTTCTAATATTCATATAGAGTTAAACTTAAAGTAACCAACCCCCTTTCCCCAGTCAATGCTACCATTATAGGTAGCATTGGTGCTATAGTAAATGGAATCAATTCTCTAATTTCCCTTTCTGTATTTTCATTGTTGGTGTATAAGAAAGCCACTGATTTCTGTACATTGACTTTGTATCCTGCCACGTTACTGAATTGCTGTATGAGTTATAGAAGTTTGGGGGTGGAGTCTTTTGGGTTTTCCATAAAAAGAATCATGTCATCTGCGAAAAGAGAGAGTTTGACTACTTCATTGCCAATTTTGATACATTTTATTTCTCTTTGTTGTCTGATTGCTGTTGCTAGGACTTCTAATACTATGTTGAACAAGAGTGGTGAGAGTGGGCATCCTTGTCATGTTCCCAATCTCAATGGGAAGGCTGCAAGCTTTTTCCCATTGAGGATATTTGCTGTGGGTCTTTCATAGACTATATAAAGTTCAGGAATATTCCCTCTATCACTATACTTTGAAGTGTTTTAATCAGGAACCGATGCTGGATTTTGTCAAATGCTTCTTCTGCATCGATTGAGAGGACCATGTGGTTCTTCTCTCTTCTCTTATTAATATGTTCTATCACATTGATTGATTTGCGAATGTTGAACCATCCTTGTAGCCCAGGGATGAATCCCACCTGATCATGGTGGATAATCTTTTTAATGTGCTGTTGGATCCTGTTTGCTAGGAATTTGTTGAGAATCTTAGCATCCATATTCATCAGTGATGTTGGTCTGAAATTCTCCATTTTGGTAGGGTCTTTTCCTAGTTTGGGGATCAGGGTAAGGCTGGCTTCAAAGAAAGAGTCTGGAAGTTTCCTTCTGCTTCAATATTTTGAAACAGCTTCAGGAGAATAGGTGTTATTTCTTCTTTGAAAGTTTGATAGAATTCCCCAGGGAATCCGTCAGGTCACGCTACCTGATTTCAAGCTTTACTACAAAGCTGTGATCACCAAGACAGCATGGTACTGGCATAAAAACAGACACATAGACCAGTGGAACAGAGTAGAGAGACCAGATATGGACCCTTAACTCTATGGTCAAATAATCTTCAACAAAACAGGAAAAAAATATACAGTGGAAAAAAGACAGTCTCTTTAATAAATGGTGCTGGGAAAACTAGACAGCTATATGCAGAAGAATGAAACTCGACCATTCTCTTACACCGTACACAAAGATAAACTCAAAATGGATAAAAGACCTCAATGTGAGACAGGAATCCATCAGAATCCTAGAGGAGAACATAGGCAGTAATTTCTTTGATATCAACCACAGCAAGTTCTTTCAAGATATGTCCCCAAAGGCAAAAGGAGAACCCTCTTACACTGTTGGTGGGAATGCAAGTTGGTGCAGCCTCTTTGGAGAACCCTGTGGAGGTTCCTCAAGAAATTAAAAATAGAACTTCCCTATGACCCCCCAATTGCACTCCTGGGTATTTACCCCAAAGATACAGATGTAGTGAAAAGAAGGGCCATCTGTACCCCAATGTTTATAGCAGCAATAGCCACGGTCGCCAAACTATGGAAGGAATCAAGATGCCCTTCAACGGATTAATGGATAAGGAAGATGTGGTCCATAGACACGATGGAGTATTATGCCTCCATCAGAAAGAATGAATACCCAACTTTTGTAGCAACATGGACGGGACTGGAAGACATTATGCTGAGTGAAATAATTCAAGCAGAGAGAGTCAATTATCATATGGTTTCACTTATTTGTGGAGCATAAAAAATACCATGGAGGACAAGGGGTATTAGAGAGGAGAAGGGAGTTGGGCTAAATTGGAAGGGGAGGTGAATCATGAGAGACTATGGACTCTGAAAAACAATCTGAGTGGTTTGAAGTGGCGGGGGTGTGGGAGGTTGGAGTACCAGGTGGTGGATATTATAGAGGGCACGGATTGCATGGAGCACTGGGTGTGGTGAAAAAATAATGAATACTGTCTTTCTGAAAATAAATAAATTGAAAAAAATTAAAAAAAAGATATGTCTCCAAAGGCAAAGGAAACAAAAGTGAAGATGAACTTTTGGGACTTCATCAAAATCAAAAGCTTCTGTACAGCAAAGGAAACAGTCAACAAAGCAAAGCAAAGAAGCACCCACGGTATGGGAGAAGATATTTTCAAATGACAGTACAGACAAAAGGTTGATATCCAGGATCTATAATGGACTCCTCAAACTCAACACACACAAAACAGACAATCATATCAAAAAATGGGCAGAAGGTATGAACAGACACTTCTCCAATGAAGACATACAAATGGCTATCAGACACATGAAAAAAATGTTCATCATCACTAGTCATCAGGGAGATTCAAATTAAAAACACATTGAGATATCCCTTACACCAGTTAGAATGGCCAAAATTAGCAAGACAGGTACCAATATGTGTTGGAGGGGATGTGAAGAAAGGGGAACCCTCTTCCATTGTTGGTGGGAATGCAGGTTGTGCAGTCTCTTTGGAGAACAGTGTGCAGATTCCTCAAGAAATTAAAAATAGAGCTTCCCTATGACCCTGCAATTGCACTATTGAGTATTTACTCCAAGGATACAGATGTAGTGACAGGAAGGGCCATCTGTACCCCAATGTTTATAGCAGCAATGCCCATGGTCGCCAAACTGTGGAAAGAACCAAGATGCCCTTCAACAGACAAATGGTTAAGGAAACTGTGGTCCATATACACTATGGAGTATTATGCCTCCATCAGAGTGGATGAATACCCAAATTTGTAGCAACATGGACGGGACTGGAAGAGATTATGCTAAGTGAAATAAGTCAAGCAGAGAGAGTCAATTATCATATGGTTTCACTTATTTGTGGAGCATAACAAATAGTATGGAGGACATGGGGAGCTATGAGAAGGAAACTGAGGGAAATTGGAAGGGGAGGTGAACCATGAGAGACTATGGACTCTAAAAAACAATCAGAGGTTTGAAGTGGCGGGCGTGTGGGAGGTTGGGGCACCAGGTGGTGGAGTACTGGGTGTAGTGCAAAAATAATGAATTCTGTTATGCTGAAAACAAATAAAAAGTAAATTAAAAAAAGAAAGAGTCTGGAAGTTTCCCTTCTGCTTCAATTTTTGAAACAGCTTCAACAGAATAGGTGTTATTTCTTCTTTGAAAGTTTGGTAGAATTCCCCAGGGAATCCATCACGTCCTGGGCTCTTTTTTTGGGGGAGGTTTTTGATCACTGCTTCAATCTTGTTACTAGATATCAGTTTATTCAGGTTGTCAATTTCTTCCTGGTTCACTTTTGGTAGTTTATAGTTTTCCAGGAATGCATCCATTTCATCTAGGTTGCTCATCTTATTGTTTCTACTTCCTTGTTGTTAGTTGTGATCTCTCCCTTTTCACTCATAATTTTATGAATTTGGGCTTTCTCTCTTTTCTTTTGGATTAGTGTGGCTAATGGTTTATCGATCTTACTGATTCTTTAAAAAAAAAAAAAAACATCTTCTGTGGCGCTTGGGTGGCTCAGTGGGTTAAGTCACTGCCTTCGGCTCAGGTCATGATCTCAGGGTCCTGGGATCGAGCCCCACATCGGGCTCTCTGCTCAGCGGGGAGCCTGCTTCCTCCTCTCTCTCTCTGCTTGCCTCTCTGCCTACTTGTGATCTCTCTCTGTCAAATAAATAAATAAATAAATAAAAATCTTAAAAAAAAAAAGAGCTTCTAGTTTCATTGCTATGTTGTACTGTATCTCTGGTTTCTACCTCATTGATCTCTGCTTAATCTTGATTATTTCCCTTCTTATGTTTGCAGTTGGTTTGATTTGTTGTTTATTCTCCAGTTCTTTAAGGTGTAGAGACAGCTGGTGTATTCTGGATTTTTCAATTTTTTTGAGAGAGGCTTGGATGGCTATGTATTTCCCCCTTAGGACTGCCATTGCTGTATCCCTTATGTTTTGGACCGAAGTGTCTTCATTATCATTGATTTCCATGAATTGTTTAAGTTCTTCTTTGATATGGTTTATCCAAGCATTCTTAAGCAAGGTTGTCTTTAGCTTCCAGGTGTTTGAGTTCCTTCTGAAGTTTTCCTTGTGATTTAACTCCAGTTTGAAAGCATTGTGATCTGAGAATATGCAGGGAACAATGTCAGTCTTTTGGTATCGGTTGAGTCCTGATTTGTGACCCAGTATGTGGTCTATTCTTGAGAAGGTTCCATGTCCACTTGAGAAGAACGTGTATTTTGTTGTTTTAGGGTGGGATGCTCTGTATATATCTATAAGGTCTATCCAATGTGTCATTCAATGCTCTTGTTTCTTTATTGATTTTCTGCTTCAATAATCTATTTCTGAAAAAGGCATATTAAGATCTCCTACTATTAATGTATTCATATCAATATGACTCTTTATCTTGATTAATGATTTCCTTATGTAATTGGCTGCTCCCATATTAGGGGCATAGATGTTTACAATCCTTAGATCATCTTGGTGGATAGTCCCTTTAAGAATTATGTAGTGATGGGGCACCTGGGTGGCTCAGTGGGTTAAGCCGCTGCCTTCTACTCATGTCATGATCTCAGGGTCCTGGGATCGAGTCCTGCATTGGGCTCTCTGCTCAGCAGGGAGCCTGCTTCCTCTTCTCTCTCTCTCTCTGCCTGCCTCTCTGCCTACTTGTGATCTCTCTCTGTCAAATAAATAAATAAAATCTTAAAAAAAAAGTATTATGTAGTGATGATGAACATTTTTTCATGTGTCTTATAGCCATTTGTATGTCTTGATTGGAGAAGTGTCTGTTCATATCTTCTTCCCATTTTTTGATATGTTTGCCTGTTTCGTGTGTGTTCAGTTTGAGGAGTTCATTATAGATCCCGGATATCAACCTTTTGTCTGTACTGTCATTTGCAAATATCTTCTCCCATTCCGTGGATTGTCTCTTTGTTTTCTTGACTGTTTCCCTTGCTGTGCAGAAGCTTTTGATTTTGATGAAATCCCAAAAGTTTATTTTCACTTTTGTTTCCTTTTCCTTTGGAGACATATCTTGAAAGAAGTTGCTGTGGCTGACATCGAAGATATTACTGCCTATGTTCTCCTCTAGGATTCTGATGGATTCCTGTCTCACGTTGAGGTCTTTTATCCATTTTGAGCTTATCTTTGTGTACGGTGTAAGAGAATGGTCGAGTTTCATTCTTCTGCATATAGCTGTCCAGTTTTCCCAGCACTGTATATTTTTGTTCCACTGTATATTTTTTCCTGTTTTGTCGAAGATTATTTGACCATAGAGTTGAGGGTCCATATCTGGGCTCTCTACTCTGTTCATCATCATTAGCCCTCAGGGAGATTCAAATTAAAACCACATTGAGATATCACCTTACACCAGTTAGAATGGCCAAAATTAACAAAACAGGAAACAACATGTGTTGGAGAGGATGTGGACAAAGGGGAACCCTCTTCCACTGTTGATGGGAATGCAAGTTGGTGTAGCCTCTTTGGAAAACAGTGTGAAGATTCCTCAAGAAATTAAAAATAGAACTTCCCTGTGACCCCCCAATTGCACTCCTGGGTATTTACCCCAAAGATACAGATGTAGTGAAAAGAAGGGCCATCTGTACCCCAATGTTTATAGCAGCAATGCCCACGGTCGCCAAACTATGGAAAGAACCAAGATGCCCTTCAACAGACGAATGGATAAGGAAGATGTGGTCCATATACACTATGGAGTATTATGCCTCCATCAGAAAGGATGAATACCCAACTTTTGTAGCAACATGGACGGGACTGAAAGACATTATGCTGAGTGAAATAAGTCAAGCAGAGAGAGTCAATTATCATATGGTTTCACTTATTTGTGGAGCATAACAAATATCATGGAGGACAAGGGGTGTTAGAGAGGAGAAGGGAGTTGGGGTAAATTGGAAGGGGAGGTGAATCATGAGAGACTATGGACTCTAAAAAACAATCTGAGGGGTTTGAAGTGGCGGGGGTGTGGGAGGTTGGGGCACCAGGTGGTGGGTATTATAGAGGGCACGGATTGCATGGAGCGCTGGGTGTGGTGAAAAAATAATGAATACTGTTTTTCTGAAAATAAATAAATTGAAAAAATTTAAAAAAAAAAGAATTATGTAGTGTCCTTCTGTGTCTCTGTCTACCGTCTTTAGTTTAAAATCTAATTTATCTGATATGAGAATTGCTACCCTGGCCTTCTTTTGAGCAAGGCCCATTGGCATGAGTGATGCTTCTCCATCCCTTCACTTTCAGTCTGGGTGTATCTTTAGGTTCAAAATGGGTCTCCTGTAGACAACATATGGATGGGTACTGTCGTTTTATCCAATCTGCAACCCTGTGTTGTTTTATGGGCGCATTTAGGCCATTCACATTGAGTGTGATTATTGATAGCAACGTGTTTATTGACATAGTGTTACCTTTGAAGTCTTTCTTTCTGTAGATTGTCTCTATATTTCTGTTCAATGCTATTCTTAGAATTTTTCCTCTTTTATAGAACCCCCCTAATCCCTCTGAAATTCTATTTAAGAACTTTTGGAAGCTTAGCCATTTTTACTTATTAAAATAAAAACCTTTTTGCACACACACACACACACACACACACACACAGAACCCCCCTTAGTATTTCCTGCATTGTCGGCCTGGTGGTTGCATAGTCTTTTAAGCCTTGCTGGTCTTGGAAACTCTTTATCTCTCCATCCATTTTGAATGTCAGTCTTGCTGGATAAAGTATTCTTGGCTGCATGTTCCTGTCACATAGTGCCCTGAATATATCTTGCCAGCCCTTTCTGGCTTGCCAAGTCTTTGTGGACAGGTCTGACATTATTCTGATGGGCTTTCCTCTGTATTTAAAGTGTTTCTTTATCCTAGCGACTTTCAAGAGATTCTATCTACAATTATGATTTCTCAATTTTACTATCGGGCCTGAAGGTATTTTTGGAAGCCGTAATCTTTGGCGGAGACTGTTTGGACTCTAGTACATGAACGCTGGTTCCATTCGCAAGATTTAGAAAATTTTCATGTAGAACTTGTTCCACTATGTCTCTTACACATCTTTCTTTCTACACCCCTTCAGAGATTCCAATAATTCATCTTTTTAAAAATTTTTAAATTTATTTTCAGCCTAACAGTATTCATTGCTTTTGTTTATTTTTTGTTGTTGTTTAGAAAGCATTTATCTTCCATTTCTTTATTCTTTTTAATTATCTAAAATTCAATAAAAGTTTATTCATATAAAAACAAGTTGTCATTACTTATCATATATTTTTTTGAAATTTTTTCTGTTTAAATTTTTAAAATTTATTATTTATTTATTTATTTGATTTTTGATTAATTAATTTATTTTAAGAAAAACAGTATTCATTATTTTTTCACCACACCCAGTGCTCCATGCAATCCATGCCCTCTCCAATACCCACCACCTGGTTCCCCCAACCTTCCACCCCCAGAAGCTTTTGATCTTGATGAAGTCCCAAAAGTTCATTTTTGCTTTTGTTTCCTTTGCCTTTGGAGACGTATCTTGAAAGAAGTTGCTGTGGCCGATGTTGAAGAGATTACTGCCTGTGTTCTCTTCTAGGATTCTGATGGATTCCTGTCTTACGTTGAGGTCTTTTATCCATTTCGAGTTTATCTCTGTGTATGGTGTAAGAGAATGGTCAAGTTTCATTCTTGTACATATAACTCCAATTTTCCCAGCACCATTTATTGAGGAGACTTTCTTTTTCCACTGTATATTTTTTCCTGCTTTGTCAAAGATTATTTGACCAAGATTGAGGGTCCATATCTGGGCTCTCTACTCTGTTCCACTTGTCTATGTGTCTGTAATCTTTTTATGCTTAGTCCTCAGATGTACACAAAAATCCCTCCAACGACTGAAGAATCAAGAAGCTTCAAAATCAACTTTTCTACTTCTTTACAAACAAAAAGGGGGAAATGCAACTGCCCCTCAGAACAATGTATTACTTAAAATATAATCCTGGGAGATTTTACTAGTTACCAAGCACATTTAGATATAGCCTTAAGAAAAACACATACTGGCAACAGGCCTTTGGAGGGAGAGGAAGATATATGACCTTGAAGCTGAGCATCTGGGGATGCCTGGCCTGCTCAGTGGGGAATGCCACCTGCTTCGTGGAAGCCCAGCATCTAGGAACGCCCGACCACTCAGGGCCGAAAACTGCCTGCTTCCTTTTTCCATTGTCTCCTCTTTCTCCTCCCAAAAGCATCTGTGGCTAGTTAGATAAGTCCTTTGAATGTGCTTGTTTAACTCGAAACTTGGCCCTTCTTGTTTATCTGCAGGCTTATGACTGATGTTTGACCTTCACTGGCTCTTCTGTTGGTCATTGTTTCTAGCTAATAAAGTGAGACTGAGGAGTTGCTTGGTGCAGCAGTCTTTTCGACTGTTGTTCCTTGCTCCCTTTTCTTGCAGCTGACTTGTTTATGCCTCATTCTTCTCCCGTTTGCCAGCTGGAAGCAGCACACATTTATAACAGAAGAGATAAGAACTATAAGATTCTCTCAATTGATGCAGAAAAAGCATTTGACAAAACACAGCATTTTTAAAAAAGATTTTATTTACTTATTTATTTATTTATCTGATAGAGAGACACAGTGAGAGAAGGAACACAAGCAGGGAGAGTGGGAGAGCGGGAAGCAGGCCTCCCGCTCAGCAGGGAGCCCAACATAGGGCTTCACCCCACACCCAGGGATCATGACCTGAGCAGAAGGCAGACACATAATGACTGATCCACCAAGGAGTCCCAAAACACAGCATCCCCTCAAGATTAAAACTCTCCAGATTGTAGGGTTTTAGGGAAAATTTCACAATTTCATAAAAACCATCTATGAAAAGCCCACAGTGAATATCATTCTAAATGGGGAAAAGCTGAGAGCCTTTTTTTCTTTCTTTCTTTCTTTCCTTCCTTCCTTCCTTCTATTTTTATTAACATATAAGCCTTTTCCATAAGATCAGGAACACCACAAGGATATCCACTCTCACACTGCTGTTCATCATAGTACTAGAAGTCCTAATAACAGCAATCAGACAACAAAAAGAAATAAAAGGTATTCAAATTGGCAAGGAAGAAGTTAAACTCTCTCTCTTCACAGATGACATGGTATTTTATGTGGAAAACGCAAAAGACTCCAACCCCTGATTACTAGAACTCATACAGCAATTCAGTAATGTGGCAGGACACAAAATCATTGCACAGAAATCAGTTGTTTTCCCATTCACTAATAATGTAACTGTAGGAAGGAAAATTAGGGAATAGATTCCATTTACTAAAGCACCAAAATCCCTTAGATACTTCAAAATAAACCTAACCAAAGCAGTAAAGAATTTATACTCGAGGAAATATAGAACACTTATGAAAGAAATAGAAGAAGACACAAAAAGATGGACAAATATTCCATGCTCATGGATCAGCAGAATGAACATTGTTAAAATGCCTATGCTGCCCAGGGCAATCTATACTTTCAATGCCATCCCAATCTAAAACCAATGACATTTTTCTAAGTGCTGGAACAAACAATCCTAAAATTTGTATGGAACCAGAAAAGACCCCAAATCACCAAGGAAATGTTGATAAAGAAAAACAAAGCTGGGGGCATCACATTGCTTGATTTTAAGCTTTATTACAAAGCTGTGATCACCAAGACAGCATGGTACTGGTGCAAAAATAGACACACAGACCAATGGAACAGAGTAAATGGCCCAGATATGGACCCTCAACTCTGTGGTCAGATAATCTTCAATGAAGGAAGGAAAAATTATTTAATGGAAAAAAGACAGTCTCTTCAGTAAAATGGTGCAGGGAAAATTGGACAGCTACATAGAGAAGAATGAATCTCAACCATTCCCTTACACCATACACAAAGATAAACTCACAATGGATGAAATACCTCAATATTAGACAGGAATCCATCAAAATTCTAGAGAAGAACATAGGCAGTACCTCTCTGACATCGGCTACAACAACTCCTTTCAAGACACATTTCCAAAGGCAAGGGAATCAAGGCAAAAATGAACTTTCAGGACTTCATCAAGATCAAAGGCTTCTGCACAACAAAGGAAACAGTCAACAAAACAAAGAGGCAGTCACAGAATGAGAGAAAATTTTTGCAAATGGCACTACAGACAAAGAGCTGATATCCAAGATCTATAAAGAACTCCTCGAACTCAGCACCCAAAAGACAGATAATCAAGTCAAAAAATGGGCAGAAGACATGAACAGATACTTCTCCAATGAAGACAAAAAATGGCTAGCAGACATCGCTGGGCGATGAACATTTTTTCACATGTCTGCTAGCCATTTTTTGTCTTCATTGGAGAAATATCTGAGGGTTGCTGGGGGAGGGGGGTTGGGAGAAAGGGGGGTGGGGTTATGGACATTGGGGAGGGTATGTGCTTTGGTGAGTGCTGTGAAGTGTGTAAACCTGGCGATTCACAGACCTGTACCACTGGGGATAAAAATACATGTTTATAAAAAAATAAAAAATTAAAAAAATAGTTCATCATCATTAGCCCTTAGGGAAACTAAAATCAAAAATCACATTGAGATACCACCTTACACCAGTTAGAAAGGCAAAAACTAACAAGGCAGGAAACAACGAATGTTGGAGAGGATGTGGGGAAAGAGGAACCCTCTTACACTGTTGGAGGGAATGCAATTTGGTGCAGCCACTTTGGAAAACAGTGTGGAGATTCCACAAAAATTAAAGCTAGCTACCCTATGACCCTGCAATTGCACTACTGGGTTTTAACCCCATCCCAATGTTCACAGAAGCAATGTCCACAATAGCCAAACTATGAAAGCAGCTGAGATGCCCTTTAACAGATGAATGGATGAGAAGATGTGGTCCATATATGCAACGGAATATTACTCAGCCTCCAGAAAGGATGAATACCCAACTTTTGCATCACTATGGATGGGACTGGAGGATATTATACTGAGTGAAATAAGTCAAGCAGAAAAAGTCAATTATCATATGGTTTCACTTACTTGTGGAACATAAGGAAGAACATGGAAAACATTAGGAGAAGGAAAGGAGGACATTAGGAGAAGGAAAGGTAAAGTGAAGGGAGAACTGGAGGGGATATGAACCATGAGAGATTGTGGACTCCAAGAAACAAACTGAGCATTTTAGAGGGGAGGGGGTGGGAAGAGTAGGTGAGCCTGGTTGTGGGTATTAAGGAGGGCACGAATTGTATGGAGCTCTGGGTATTATACGTAAACAATGAATCTTAGAACACGGCATCAAAAACTAATGATATATGGTGACTAACATAACACATTAAAAAATAAAAGTAGTGGAAAAAAAGAATACTACAAAGATGTTCAGTGTCACTACTGTTGTTCAACTTAGTACCAAAAATTCTATCCTCAGCAATCAGATAACAAAAAGCAATAAAATGCACCCAAATAAGCAAAGAAGTCAAACTCTCATTCTTCGCAGATACATGATATGTATGTAGAAAACCCAAAAGACTCTATCCCCAAATTGCTAGAACTGATACAGGAATTCAGCAATGTGTGTGTATATTTAAAGATTTTATTTATTATTAATTAATTAATTAATTAATTTGTCAGAGAGAGAGAAAGAGAGAGAGATAGAGGGAGAACACAAGCAGGCAGAGTGGCAGGCAGAGGCAGAGAGAGAAGCAGGCTCCCCACTGAACAAGGAGCCTGATGCGGGACTCTATCCCAGGACTCCGGGATCATGACCCAAGCCGAAGGCAGCAGCCCAACCAGCTGAGCCACCCAGGCGTCCTGTGTGTGTATATTTATATGTTGAATATTATGGTGTATACATATGTGTGTATATATGGCATATATACTCCCAGAGTACTTTCCCGTTCAAAGGAGGAAAGAGAAGAAAGTGAAACAAAGACTTTGTGTGAAAGAGGCCCAGTAAGGGCTTTGAGCCAGGTGGACCCAGGTTAGAGTGTGGACCCTGATACTCCCTATCTGGGTGGCCTTGGGCAGACCAAGCTCTTGCGCCTATCTGTAATAGAGCAGCTGTAATACAGCCTAGGTGGGAGGACAGTGTCAGGATTCAGTGGGCTGGTCCATAGAAAGCCCCCAGAGCCCTTTTACAGATTTCAGATGGTTCAAGGCCAGCCTGTGTGTGTGTGTGTGTGTGTGTGTGTGTGCGCGCGCGCGCTTGCCCATGTGTTTTGGGGTGGGGGTGTGTGGGGCAAATCTTCTCCGTGCTCCCTGTGAGGGATTCCCTGCAAGCCCACCACACACAGCTCTGCCCCCTCTCAAGAAGTTCCCTGACCTCAGCTCTGTCCTGGAAGCTGGTCTCCCCCTTCTGTTGGAACCCTAGGAGTGAAGCCTTTCAAACACCTGACGCAGAGGCCCGCGCTGCTGCAGTGGATGGGGGACTGCCTATGTTGGTCTTTGGCCCATATATTCAGAAAACATTAACTTAGCACCTTGAGCTTCTGTGTGTTGCTGGGCTCTCCGTCAAGCCCAGTGAAGGTGGGGAGGAGCTTCCTTAGGCCCAAGGGTAAGAGATACCGAATCAAAGACCAAAGAGGGAGGCCTCGCCCAGCTTGAAGAAGGTGTGAAGGAAGCCCAGATAAAACGTGTGTGGTTAGCAAGCAGAAGCCAGAGAGGCATCTTGTGAAGGTGAAAGTGCCAAAGCATTACAGCATGTCTGTGAGGGCAGTGGTGATAGTGGCCATAGTGGTGGCAGTGGTTGTGGTAGTGGCTGTGGTGGTAGCTGCCGGGACCATGGGATCAGAGTCCACGGAAGAGAGGATGAAGGCGGCGATTGCAGCAGCAGTGAAGCCAGGACCAGAGAAAAAGAAGCCATGGCCGCAGCAGCCGCGGCAGCTGCACCAGGGGCAGCAGAAGCAGCAGCTGCGCCAGCGGCAGCAGCAGCGGCAGCAGCAGCGGCCGCAGCAGCGGCAGCAGCAGCGGCCGCAGCAGCGGCAGCAGCAGCGGCAGGCGCAGCTGGGGCAGGTGCAGCAGCAGCGGCCGCGGCGGTGATAGTAGTGGTGGCGTTGGTGCCACGGTGAGTGGGGACCAGAATTCCCTCCTGCGTGGGTGAGCCGGAAGGCGTCAGGGGGCGGGTCTGCACGCTGGGGCGGACGCGGGGCTAGGAGACCCTGGGTGGGGCCAGAGAAGCCAGTCCTTAGGTCTCCCTGGCGCCAGGGGTCGCGTCCCAGCAGGTGAAGGGTTTGGTGCACGGATGTGGCGCAGGTGAGGTGGGGTGTTGAGCCAGATCCACGTCGCTAAGGTATTCATTGCCCACATGAAGACACTGAGACAGAGAGAGGCTGATGTCACTCCAGAAGTAAGCAGAAGCAGCCCCGCTGGGGTTACAACCCAGACAGCAGGACTCAGGGCCCTGGCACCCAACAGAGTGTGTAAGACCTCTTGAGTTACCCGCATGTACGTGCCATCTTCAGTAACCCAGGGTGTGCCTCACCTTCGTCTGCCTCCCAGGTGCGTGGGTGGGGCGGCAGGTGTTACAAATCCGGGAGAGAGCCCTAGGATACTCTGTCACCACCCCTGGCCTCGCCCTGAAGATAAAGTTTAGAGATGATCAGGAATGGATGTTAGGGATCTCGGAAGGGACAATTCCTGTGTTGGGGACTGGTGGCTTCTTTAGCCTTTAAAACCACAAGTGACTCTTAATCTCACAAAACAAACTGAGGGTTGCTGGGGGGAGGGGGTTTGGGAGAAGGGGGTGGGATTATGGACATTGGGGAGTGTATGTGCTTTGGAGAGTGCTGTGAAGTGTGTAAACCTGGTGATTCACAGACCTGTACCCCTGGGGATAAAAATATATGTTTATAAAAAATAAAAAAATATATATATATATATAAAAAGAGGAAGCAGAGTGACTTTGAGAGGTTGCAAATGACCTGTTTAAGGACCTCTGCTCAGGTAAGGTCGCCCTGCCAGAACTTGCTTAGCTTTGGCCTCTGAGTCTGTGGGGAGGTGTTCTTTTGATTTTTTAAGAGAACTCAAAACTCTGATATATGTTAACTCTGGTTTTTAAATACTGGCAACACTTTAGTCATTAAAAAGTCTGTGGGCATATCTGAAAGTGCTAGTGGGGTCCCACATGGGATGTTTGGAGCAGACCTACAGAAGTGGGGACACAAGGCTTGCAAGAGCCAGGCCACACAGAGGAGTTTCATAAATTCCAACATAGAAGTAGAAAGTACTGAGGATGGCAGGTGAGCAAGACCACTCTGACTCCTTAAGGGGCTCTGCTTTTCTAATTTTTTTTTTTTTTTTTAAACACGGTGCACAGAAGTCTGTGTTAGCTCTGAGGCCTTCCTCTCCCTGCTCTCTCACAATCTGGTCCATCTCAAAAAGCCAGGCTGCAGTCCCAGGAATGGGCTCATCTCCCTCTTCCCCAGAACCTTGCTGTCACCAGCAGACCAGCCTGGTGCTTGCAAGAAACCAGGGCTTCAAGTTGGCATTTTCCTTCCCTGTGGCTGGCAGATGGGCTTTCTGTGACCAGAGCCCGTGTTGTGGACAAATCTGATTCTGAAATAGGTGTGATATGGGGAGGGGAGACCCCATTCCCACCCTCTGAGGTCTGTCCCCATCAGAGTACTCTTCCTCCCTCCTTACTGGCTTCCTTGCTGCTCACCAACAAAGGCAAGCTTGGAGTGAGAGGGGAAGCAGGACTTGGCTTCCTTCCTCAATCTGGCAGTCCCCAAGAAGTCAGGAGGCTGGCTTTCCAGCAAGGACTCAGGAGATGGGGTGACAAACCTTTCTTCCACACCAGCTCTGTCTTGCATTGAGGCAGCCATAGTGCCACATCTTGCTGTGGTGTGAAGCTGTTGAACCCAGCCAGAGGTGAGCCACATCCTCTCATGCCCTCCCACACACCGGGACACCAGCTAGCCCTCCAGGTCCACAGCTCCAGGTCCCTGAGCTCCTGCCTTGGACTGGTCTGCCTGTGCTGAAAGGAGGTTAGAAGTAAGTAGTCTTTGCATGATGATGCTTTATTAGCCCCTCTGGGTTTGTATGAAGCCATTCAGAGCAGGTGGGAAGCTTGGTTCTTTGATGGACCAGAGTGTGAAATGGCTGTTTCCTGCTTCCTTGTACACATTTTCTTGCCCTGCAGAAGTGTTTCCACGTGCAGGTCAATAATTGTGAAGAAACCCCGTTTTAGGAGTGGGGTCTGGGCAGAGTGCCCTGACCAGGGAGCCAGCCTTAAAGACCATGCTTGGGATCTTCATGTGCCTGGAAATGGGAAGCTCAGTGCAGCCCCCAGAGGGGCCTTTCCAGGTCTAAGCTTCATCTCCCTTTTCTTCAGGATAATGGACAGATATTCTATTCCCTGCAAGGGGTTTCCAGTAGTGAGCAAAAGGGCAGGATGCTCAGAGGTGTGCTGGCACATCCAGGACACACGATGCCAGAGCGGGCAGGGGGCAGGCACTCCTGACTTCTACAGTCCCTTGAGAACCCCTGCAGGGCCTGCCCCTTCAATGCCTCCACACATCACATGGTCCAACAGACACTTTTGTGGGGTGCTTGTTTGTACTTTCTGAACTCAAGGTCTAAGTAGCCGATGTCAGATGTCTGGGTCATGCTCTCTTCGAGTTTTGCTGTCCAAAGTGGGGTGCACTTATGGAGAATCACTGATTTAGAACATGGTAGGGGCCAGAGCCCAGGACACTAGTTTAATCTCTTTTGGAATGGCAGAGAGGTTCTGAACCCCGACTGTGGTGATCCAGTAGACCTACAGACTTGTTCTCGGGGCTCAAAATTCTCCCCCAGGATTGAGGATGATTTCTACAGGAGTGTCTGGTTCTGGATTTTCCTTGGGTCAAAAGGAGATGTAACCAAGAGTTCTTGAGCAAAGGGTCTGTCCCAGACTGTGTCAAGATCCTTTAGGCACTGCTTGCATGAAAAGGGGAGTGAAGGAAAGAAAGCGCCCTTCCAGCTTTGGGTCCAGCTGAAGCCAAAAGAAGTACCAGCTCATGGCCACTTTGATTTGGGTTCTGGGTCCTGTCAGGGGTGCCCTCAGTGTTGTGGCTCTCTATGCCCACCCTTCCTTTGCCCTGTGTGCCTGTCCATTTCCCACCAGCGTGGATAACAGTTTGCTGACCACAGAGAGTTGTTCTTAGGTCATTGTTCCAAAGGTCCGTCTGTCTGTCTATGCAAACACCTGAAAACTTCTGGAATTCTTTGGTTTCTTTTCTTCTCCAGTTGTTCCATCTTACTGGTCATCCTTAGGGCCATCCTGTCCCTGCCTTTATTATCCCCCGTGCAGAACTGGATGAGGGTTAGGAGCGGTTGCTTACAGAAATGCCAGTGGTGTGTGTCAGTAACAGAACAGTCATTTAGAGCCATCAGGTCTCAGGGCCGCGTGTTCCAGACTCACAACAGGTACTTTGCATCCATTCCCCTCCGACCTTCCCAGAATCCAGCTTGTAGGTGACTTATCTCCCTTTACAGGTGAGGCAGGTGTTGGCACAGGCCAAGGTGGTCATGGAGCCCAGTACTTTCCCCTGCTCAGGCTTGGCATGGCTCTGTTGCCCTGTCACATGACAGAGGACACGAGGCTGGGCCATTCTGCGATCAGCCAGGCTCTGTGTACTGGGGGTGCCTGGGCTGGCAGAAGGCCATAGATGCGAGACAGGGCACGCTTGCCTCACTTGTGATGAACAGATGCAGCTTGTGGCTAGGCCTGTTCCGTAATCTGTCATGAATGAGAAGTTACGCAGAGGGCAAGGAAGACCTCTGGTGCATTCTGCGGGTTTCCTGTGCTTATTCACTAGCGGCTCCCTGACTTCCTCTGTGCTATCAGTTCCGCATACAGCAGAGCTCCTGTTCTCTGCATGAGGCTGTCCTCCAAACTCTAGCAAGAGTGACATTTGGGTGCAAATACTCTGACACTCATTAAAACTCTCCCTTTGAAAGGCTTCCTTCGAGACTCGCCAAGAAACCCCTCAAGGTGGAAGACATCATGAAGCTGCTGTGCTGCATCGCTGAAGGAGATGAAAGAGAAGGGGAGCTTGGAACAAGCTGTGGGTGGAATGATCATTGGTCAGGTTGGAGGCCCATCTGGAGCTGCTGTTTGTAAGCCTTGCAGGGCAGCCAACCTTGGGGGTGTTGTAATAAAAGACTTTGAAACCACAGAGACCTCACAAAGTCTCTGTCCTGTGGGACATGTTTGCTGAGTTGCAGTTGCTTCTGTGATATGATCTTTGTGTCCCTAATTCATCCTATTGAAAACACGGGGGCACCTGGGTGGCTCAGTGGGCTAAGCCTCTGCCTTTGGCTCAGGTCATGATTTCAGGGTCCTGGGATTGAGCCCCACATTGGGCTCCCTTCTCTGCAGGGGGCCTGCTTCTCCCTGTCCCACTCCCTCTGCTGTGTTCCTTCTCTAGCTGTTTCTTTCTCTGTCAAATAAATAAATAAAAATAACTTTAAAAAGAAAACATATAGAAATGGCTAGCAGACCCATGAGAAACATGTTTAATATCATTAGCCATCAGCGAAATTCAAATCAAAACCACCCTCGAGAAGCCACCTTACCCCAGTTAGACTGGCAAAAATTAGCAGGGCAAGGCACCTGGGTGGCTCAGTGGGTTAAAGCCTCTGCCTTCGGGGTGCCTGGGTGGCTCAGTGTGTTAAGCCTCTGCCTTCAGCTCAGGTCATGATCCCAGGGTCCTGGGATCGAGCCCCGCATTAGGCTCTCTGCTTGGCAGGGAGCCTGCTTCCTCCTCTCTCTCTCTCTGCCTGCCTCTCTGCCTACTTGTGATCTCTCTGTCAAATAAATAAATAAAATCTTAAAAAAAAAAAAAAAGCCTCTGCCTTCAGCTCAAGTCACGATCTCAGGGTCCTGGGATCGAGTCCCGCATTGGGCTCTCTGTTCAGCAGGGATCCTGCTTCTCCATTTCTCTCTGCCTGCCTCTCTGCCTACTTGTGATCTCTGTCTGTCAAATAAATAAATTAAATCTTAAAAAAATTTAACATGCAGGAAACAGTGTTGGAGAGGATATGGGGAAAGAGGAACCCTCTTACACTGTTGGTGGGAATACAAGTTGGTGCAGCCACTTTGGAAAACAGTGTGGAGTTTCCTCAAAAACTTAAAAATAGAGCTACCCAGATACAGATGTAGTGAAAAGAAGGGCCATCTGTATCCCAAAATTTATAGCAGCAATGGCCACAGTTGCCAAAATGTGGAAAGAACCAAGATGCCCTTCAACGGATGAATGGATAAGGAAGATGTGGTCCATATACACTATGGAGTATTATGCCTCCCATCAGAAAGGATGAATACCCAACTTTTGTAGCAACATGGATGGGACTGGAAGAGATTATGCTGAGTGAAATAAGTCAAGCAGAGAGAGCCAGTTATCATATGGTTTCACTTATTTGTGGAGCATAACAAATATCATGGAGGACATGGGGAGATGGAGAGGAGAAGGGAGTTGGGGGAAATTGGGAGGGGAGGAGAACCATGAGAGACTGTGGACTCTGAAAAGCAATCTGAGGGTTTTGAAGGGGCTGGGGGTGGGAGGTCGGGGGAACCAGGTGGTGGATATTAGAGAGGGCATGGATTGCATGGAGCACTGGGTGTGGTGCAAAAACAATGAATACTGTTACACTGAAAAGAAATAAAAAAGAAATAGAGCTACCCTATGGCCCTGCAATGGCACTGCTGGGTATTTATCCCAAAGATACAGATGTATTAAAAAGAAAGTCCATATGTACCCCATTGTTCATAGCAGCAGTGTCCACAAGATCCAGACTGTGGAAAGAGCTGAGGTGCCCTTCAACAGCCGAGTGGATAAAGATGTGGTCCACATATATAACAGAATATTACACAACTATTGAAAGGATGAATACCCAACTTTTGCCTCAATATGAGGAGATTATGCGGAGTGAAGTAAGTCAAGCAGAAAGAGCCAATTAATATATCGTTTCACTTACTGTGGAACCTAAGGGAGAACATGGAGGACATTAGGAGAAGGAAAGGGAAAGTGAAGGTACGGGGAATCAGAGGGGGAGATGAGCCATGAGAGACTGTGGTCTCTGAGAAACAAACTGAGGGTTTTAGGGGAGGGGAATGGGGATGGTTGAGCCTGGTCGTGGGTTTTAAGGAGGGCAAGAAGTGCATGGAGCACTAGGTGTTATATGCAAACAATGAATCTTGGAACACTGCATCAGAACCATGAGAGAGTAGACTCTGAAAAAACAATCTGAGGGTTTTGAAGGTGGGGGTCGGAGGTTGGGAGAGCCAGGTGGTGGATATTATGGAGGGCACATATGGCATGGAGCACTGGGTGTGGTGCATAAACAATGAATTCTGTTACACTGAAAAGAAATTAATAAAAAGTTAAAAAAACTAATGATGTATTCTATGGCGACTAACATAAGACAATTTAAAAAATAAATCTTCTTAGAAAAAAAAAAAAAAGAAACGAAAACACAGGCTTCTGAGTGTGAAGGTCTCAGAAATGCAGGGCATTCTTGTAATTGGTATGTGAGTGATGCAGACCTGGAGGGCGCCTCTCCCTTCAGGAATATGTCCCAGCTTCTGAAGACATCAGGGTGTCCTGGGTCTTGGATGGTCTCCTTCCCCTGTCACCATTACATGTCACTGCAGAAGGGAAGCAGAGAGGAAGCTGGGAGTTGCTGAGCACTGCCTAGGAGCAGATTCTGTCTGGCCATTTTATGAGCTCATCCATGGAGACAACCCCATTCTGAAACCAACAGTCTAATGCAGAAAAAGCAGCAAACTCTTCTAGGATGGTCATCCCTATCCCCCGTTTTTGCCACCTGCTTCTACTTGAGAGCCAGTTTTTGTATATGAATGGAGGTTTGGCAGATTTTTCCCATCATTTCTTGAAGCTAGGAAGGGTTGCCTCCTTTGTCTTAGGAGTAGGGAGGATTCTGGTGTGGTCTCCCCCTTGGGCCAGGTGGCATCAGAGAGCGGGCTGCTGTGTGGGTCTGACGTGAGGAGGGGCTGGATTACACCTCCTGTGAATTCCCTCACATGGACCCTGCAGCACAAGGGAGTGACAAAGGCATGGTCTGCTGCATTGGGCTCAGCAGATACCTCACTGAATGCCTGCTCTGTGCTGGGCAGCCTGTGCTGGGGACGTGGGAGAGCTCACAGCACTGCCGCAGTCCTCCCATGAGCACAGGCTGGAGAGGTGACTGCCTGTCTGCTTCTGTTTCCAGCTCCCGGCATGACTTCCTGCCCTGTTCTGCCTTTCTGTGGCAGGACTGGCGTTCAAGGACGTTTCATGATGCAGAGCTCACACTGGGGAGTAAATCAGTGTGTGGGCGGCCCCAGACCTTCCACCTGTACATGTCCCTTTCCCACCTGTGAATTAGGGAGTCCTGACTTCAGCCTCTCACCATCCAAGGAGCATCCAGTGAGGGAGGAGAAGTGGCCATGGCCTCCTTCCTCAGTGACATTCTACATCTTTGTCCCCCAGCCCCACCTAATGTGTTCAGGGGAGGGCTTGATGGGCTCATTTATCCTAGAGCTGTTCCCAGATGCCATAGTGGGAGCACATATCTTATTCAGATTCTGTCAGAGCTGGTAGAGAACAGGACGTCTGCCAGGAGAACCCGGGGTTTTGCTACCTGAAGCCACTAGTCATGGGCGGAGCATCATTTTATCCAGAAAACCAGGGAATTTTCTTTTGTGCAAAGAGCTAGTAATTTGCTGGTTGATATTCCTGGTGACTTTTTGCATGAAGTGTTGTTCTAAATCAAATATTGGTTTAGTGCATATGAGTGTATCTCTTGTTGGCAAAGAGTGCTTCATGGGTGTTGTGGGGAAAGTTCAGTAAAATTTGTAAATGACTGGTTTTCCCTCCCCGAATCCTTCCTTCTTTTGGAACAGAGGGAAGGTGACCAGGGGCAGTGTTCAGTCTCCTGGGCCCGATGCTGGCCTGGGCTCAGCCCCAGGGGAGCCGTATGTTTCCAGAGGCCTCCACACTTGGCTTCCTGAGTGGGTGCAGGTTTTACTGCCTGTTGGCAGGGTCCAGCCCATAACAGGGTTCTCTCTGGCCTGGGTTCTATTCTCTCAGATAAACCTTTAGTTTTGCAAAAGTAGTAGAATTACAGACACATTGGTGACTGTGCTGAGAATGCCCAGATATCCCTCACCCAGTTTCCGTAATGTTACCACCATGGTGCACTTGAGAAAAGTATGAAGTTAACACTGATGGATTACTATTAACTGGTCTCCAGGCTTTATTTGTACTTTTCCAGTTTAGGCATTAAGATATTTTCATTTGTCTTAAGATCTTTCCCAGAATCCAGCTCAAAAGATCACAATGCATTTAATCCTCAGGATAATCTCAGGATTAATCCTCAGAAACTGCGACAGTTTCTCAGACTTGGCTTGTTTTATGATCTGGGTACTGTTGAGGAGTACCGGGCAGGTATTTGTAGAATGATTCTCCTTTTGGGTCTGTCTGATGTTTTCTCATGCTTAGCCTGGGGTTGTGGACCCCCAGGAAGCATACCACAGACAGAGGCAGAGCACCTGTCTCATAGTGCCATTTTAGGGACATGTGACACCCACAGTCCTCCCTGGCGATGCCCAACTTGATTACATGGTGAAGGTGGTCTTTGCCAGGTTTGTCCATTTTTTTTTAGCAGCTTATTTATTTATTTATTTATTTATTTTTAATTTTTTATTTTTTATAAACATATATTTTTATCCCCAGGGGTACAGGTCTGTGAATCACCAGGTTTACACACTTCACAGCACTCACCAAAGCACATACCCTTTGAAGTCAATGTCTCCCCTTTCCACACTCTGCTCTTTCAAAGAGAGTCCCTAAGTCTAGCTGGGCTGCATCTATTAATATCTTATCATCAATATTTAATAATCATGAGACTTCTCAGGATATACCTCTTGCATTCTGTGTGGTAGCAATGAACTGTCAAGAGGTAGCCACTGCTCCTTTATTTTTTATTTCTATTTAAATTCAATTATCCAACAAATAGTACATCATTATTTTCAGATGTAGTGTTCAACAATTAATCAGTTGCATGTAACACCCAGTGCTCATCACAACCTGTACCCTTGTTAATGCCCATCACCTAGTTACCTCACACCCTAACTACCTCCCCTTTAGTAACACTCCATTTGTTTCTCATAATTAAGAGTTTCTCCTGGTTTGCTCCCTCTCTTTTTTTTTCCCCTGTTCGGGTTTCACTACCTTCCCTTATGTTTCTCTGCACTTTTATAGCCCACATATGTGTTAAACCATATGATATATGTCTTTCTCTAATTCACTTATTTCATTTAGCATAATACCCTGCAGTTCCATCCATGTGGGTGTAAATAGTAATATTCATCTTCTCTGATGATAATATTCCATTGCATATATATGTATGTATGTGTATATATATGTATACATGTATACATGTATACATATATATACACACACACACATTGCTACTATGAACATTGGGGTGCAGGTGCTTTCATTTCATTACATCTGTATCTTTGGGATAAATACCCAGTGGTGCAATTCCTGGGTCATATTGGAGCTCTATTTTTTTTAAATTTATTCTTTTGTTTTAATTTTTAATTTCTTATAAACTTATATTTTTATCCCCAGAGGTACAGGTCTGTGAATCGCCAGGTTTACACACTTCACAGCACTCACCAAAGCACATACCCTCCCCAATGTTATTTTCAGCATAACAGTATTCATTATTTTTGCACCACACCCAGTGCTCCATGCAATCCGTGCCCTCTATAATACCCACCACCTGGTACCCCGACCTCCCACCCCCTGGCCCTTCAAAACCCTCAGATTGTTTTTCAGAGTCCATAGTCTCTCATGATTCACCTCCCCTTCCAATTTCCCCCAACTCCCTTCTCCTCTCCATCTCCCCATGTCCTCCATGATATTTGTTATGCTCCACAAATAAGTGAAACCATATGATAATTGACTCTCTCTGCTTGACTTATTTCACTCAGCATAATCTCTTCCAGTCCCGTCCATGTTGCTACAAAAGTTGGGTATTCATCCTTTCTGATGGGAGGCATAATACTCCATAGTGTATATGGACCACACCTTCCTTATCCATTCATCCGTTGAAGGGCATCTTGGTTCTTTCCAGTTTGGCAACCGTGGCCGTTGCTGCTAGAAAACAAAGAGGCAACCCACAGAATGGGAGAAGATATTTGCAAATGACAGTACAGACAAAAGGTTGATAACCAGGATCTATAAAGAACTCCTCAAACTCAACACACACAAAACAGACAATCATATCAAAAAATGGGCTGAAGATATGAACAGACACTTCTCCAATAAAGACATACAAATGGCTATCAGACACATGAAAAAATGTTCATCATCACTAGCCATCAGGGAGATTCAAATTAAAACCACATTGAGATATCACCTTACACCAGTTAGAATGGCCAAAATTAGCAAGACAGGAAACAACATGTCTTAGAGGGGATGTGGAGAAAGGGGAACCCTCTTCCACTGTTGGCGGGAATGCAAGTTGGTGCAGCCTCTTTGGAGAACAGTGTGAAGATTCCTCAAGAAATTAAAAATAGAACTTCCCTATGACCCTGCAATTGCACTCCTGGGTATTTACCCCAAAGATACAGATGGAGTGAAAAGAAGGGCCATCTGTACCCCAGTGGGGCTTTTTTTTAACTTCTTTGGGAACCTCCATATCATTTTCCAGAGTGGCTGTAACAGATTGCCTTGCCACCAAGAGCATAGAAGGTTTCCACTTTCTCCACATAGTCTCGAACATTTATTGTTTCCTGCTTTATTAATTTTAGCCATTCTGACTGGTGGTGGTATCTCATTTTTAATTTCGATTTTTATTTCCCTGATGCCATGTGATGTGGAACATTTTTTCATGTGTTTTTTGGCCATTTCTATGTTTTCTTTTGAGAAATATCTGCTCATGACTTCTGCCCACTTTATTTTGTTAGTTTTTTAAAATTTTTTATTTATTTTCGACATAACAGTATTCTTGACTGGATTATATTTGTTCTTTAGGTGTCGAGTTTGAGAAGTTCTTTATAGATCTTGGATATAAGCTCTTTGTCTGTAGTGTCATCTGTAAATATCCTCTGCCATTCTGTAGGTTGCCTTTTAGTTCTGTTGATGGTTTCCTTTGCTGTGCAGAAGCTTTTTATATTGATTAAGTCCCAATACCTCATTTCTGCTTTTGTTTCCTTTGACATTGGAGATGTCTAGGAAGAAGTTGACATGGTTGAAGTCAAATAGTTTCCTGCCTATGTTCTTCTCTAAGATTTTGATGGATTCTTGTCTCCTATTGAAGTATTTCATCCGTGTTGAGTTTACCTTTGGGTAGGGAAAAGAAAATTATTCATTTTCATTCTTCTACATATGGGTATCCAATTTTCCCAGCACTATTTATTTAAGAGACTATATGTTTTCTATTGAGTATTATTTCCCGCTTTGTCAAAGATTAGTTGACCATAGAGTTGAGGGTTCATTTCTGGGCTTTCTATGCTGTTCCATTGGTTAATGTCTTTGATTTTGTGCCAGTACCATGCTGTCTTGATGATACTAGCTTTGTAATATAGTTTGAAGTCAGACATTCTTTTTTTTTTTTTTAAGATTTTATTTGTTTATTTGACAGACAGAGATCACAGGTAGACAGAGAGGCAGGCAGAGAGAGAGAGAGGGAAGCAGGCTCCCTGCTGAGCAGAAAGCCCGATGCGGGACTCGATCCCAGGACCCTGAAATCATGACCTGAGCCGAAGGTAGTGGCTTAACCCACTGAGCCACCCAGGCGCCCTTGAAGTCAGACGTTCTGATGCCCCCAGCATTGGCATTCTTTGCAACATTCCTCTGGGTGTCCAGGGTCTTTTCTGGTTCCATACAAATTTTGGGATTGTTTGTTTCACCTCTGTGAACAACGTCGATGGTATTTTGATAGGGATTGCATTGAATATATAGATTGCTCTGGGCAGCGTAGACATTTTAACAATACTTACTCTTCTAATCCGTGAGTGTGAGATGTTTTTCCATCTTTCTGGGTCTTCCTCAATTTCTTTCATAAGTGTTATGTAGTTTTTAGAGTACAGATCCTTTACCTCTTCGGTTCAGTTTATTCCTAGGTGTCTTATGGTTTTGGTGCAATTGTACATGGGATTGGTTCCTTAATTTCTATTTCTTCAGGCTCATTGTTGGTGTAGAGAAATGTAACTATTTTCTGTGCATTGATTTTGTATCCTGCTATGTTGCTGAACAGCTGTGTAGGTCCTAGAAAACTTGGGGGTGCCATCTTTTGGGTTTTTCCATGTAAAGTATCATGTCATCCTGGATGAGTGAGAGTTTGACTTCTTCTTTGCCAATTTGAACTTCTCCTATTTCTTTTTGTTGTCTGATTGCTGAGCCTAGGACTTCTAGTATTCTGTTGAACAACAGTGCCACTGCCCATTTAGATAGGGACCCAGCTCACCATCACCCACAGGCTCACTCATCCTTCTTCATTCCTTTCATCTACTGCTTGCTCCCTGAAGGCACTTGAGTTGGAGACACCTGCCCCAGGGCACCTTCCTGTAGCAAACCTACATCCCACCTGCTCAGGAAGAACTTTCCATTGACATAGGGCCTCAAGTCCCAAAATCATATGCCTTAAATCGATCATAAATTTACACTTCAAAATAATGCCCTTTTTGAGGTGACAGGAAGAGAAATAGTTGAGTAAGCTCTATTTTATAGTTATCATCATACCACTCTGGAGGGCTGGCAAGAAAAACAGTTGCTTCCAGAGTTAAGGTCTCTTTTTCTGTCCACAGGGTACTTTAACCATAGGATTTCATTGCAGATTACCAAAGTTCGGAGGCAAAGTGCATATTATGAAGAAAACTCAGCCTCACCACTGAGATGATTCTCCTTGCAAATTCACTGGGTTCTCAGCTCTGTCCTTTAAGATGAGTTTTGTGGGAAGCGGGAAACCTGCAGACCCTGGAGAAGATTTCTGTTCTCAGAGCTGTGCAGTGGGAGATGCTTTGTGCTGCGTCTGTGAGTGCACAGCTTAGGGAAGGGCATCTTGGGTGTCAGTTATCTGAGCCAAATGGAACAAGGACCCCAGAAACCCTTGCCCCCTGCACCAACGGGTGGAGCAGGCATGAAGCAGAGCCCAATCTGGCCTGTGTGTGAATGTGCTCACTCGTCATGGTGGTGGACGTGCTTCCAGCAAGAGCATACATTGAACCAACTAATTGAACCTTCCTTGTTTTCTAGGCGGGGGGTGTTGGGAGCCTCTTAAGTACATGGATGACAAGCAGACACTTCAAGCCAATTCCTGAGACCATAATGGAGCTGCCGCCTGATAAGAAGCAAAAGCTCTATAATGAAACCATGGCCATCCTCGAGCACCTGAAGTGGAGGGACACTGAAGACCTGACCACATTGGTCATGCACAGTGAGGCCCTTGAAGAAGCAGCTGCTGACCATGGTGGAAAAGTGCCTCAAAGGCTGAAGTCCAGTACATTGATTTCAAAGCTATTTCTAGAAAGCAGGGGTTTCATTTAGATGATTCTCCACAGGGTGGTGGGCCATTTAGATGGTTTTCTTAACTCATAGAGGTGATTGGGAGTTGGGGGAAGCCTCACCCATTCATTGCTCATGGGTTGGGTCCAACTCTCCCAGACCCAGGGATCACGGGGTCCTAGTCAGAGGTCCTGCCCTGATACCCACTGAAGTCCCTCCCCTGTCTGGCCTGCCTTCATTCCTGGGAAAAACCCTGGCCCAACTTCTGAGCAGTTTTGGGTCAGATGGAGCAGATCTTGCTGAGTGAAGTCAGTGTGGACTAGCTGGGTCCTGGGGTGACTGTAATGGGTGTTGGGCCTGAGAGGACAGGCTGGACCTCAAGTCCGGTCTCCCCCAGGAAGTGAAAACCCTTTCCTGGCTTTCCTCTCAGGCTCTCCTCTTGGCTCCTGTGGTTTTACTATTCTTACTTTGTCTTACATTGTCTGTGAAGAACTTAAAAAAAGAGAAATGGAATAAGAGTTATCAGTTTGCATCATTCCCATAGCTTTGCCATTCCAAACAATGTCCATGATGGAATACTGCTCCTACCCGGGTCCCAGGACCCCTACATTGCCCCAGCCTCAACACTGCGTTTTAGAGTCTACTCACTGGAATCTTCTTTAAAGAAATACTCTATATCAATTAGGGCTACTTAGTTGCCCTGCAAAGTGGCTACTATGGTGGCATGAATGCTTAATTCTGTCTTTTTAATTAAGCCCCATATTTTGTCCTTCATCGCATGTGAGACATTTTTTCATTGTGCATTTGTTTGTTTGTTTGGGGTCTTCCTTGTTTCAGAAGGTAGCTATACAAAGGCATGTCAGAGGCACTCAGTCTCAAACATTTGAGTGAAAGATTGCTGAGGGAAGGCCAGGAGGGATGAGCAGGCCGTGGTCAGAGGTGGAGTATGTAGAGGGAGGGTTCAGAGGCTAGAGATGGAGTGGTCCATCCTGGAAGTGACAGTCATCAGGTATGTCTGGGAGTGAGTGGAGTTGGGAAAGGAAATCACTGAGGCTGAGGAAGACTTGGGCAGGAGCGCAGGGAGCACATTCTGTGTCATGCTTCACGAGGAGCTGGACCCTATCCCAGGGGCCATGGGGCTGTAAAATCTCTGTGTCCAGCTTTGCCTTGCCCATGACCTTTTGGATAGACCCCGCCCTCCACGGGAGGCACACATAATTCCGGAGACGTGGCCACAGTCTCAGGCAGCACCTGCCCCCTCTCTCCCTCTCTAATCACTCTGTTTCCCTTCCACTTCACATGTGGGTTGGCTAGTAGCACCGACATCTGTTTTATATACATATAGATAACAAACACAAAATGTGTGGTAAGCTATGTTCCATCTTTTTGTTATTAACACACAAAAGCAAGAAAACTCCAAGTTATAGCATGTGCAATTCAGCCCATTGTTCAGCAAGTCATATGGCGAAAACATGGGACGGAAGGCAACAGACGTGTATCATCTCTGCCTTCGTCTGAAGAGCTGCCTCTGCAAGCAAGGGCCAGGGGCTCCTCTGGCCTGTGTGTCCCGGTCAATGCCAGCTGGCTTCCATCCATCCATCCATTCATCCATCCATCCATTCATTCCATTCATTCATTCATCAAATATTCTTTGAATTCCTGTCAAGAACCAGGAAGTGTTCCCTTACCAGGACAGAGGAACCAAGACAGGCAGAGGTCTGTCCTCAGGGAGGGAGAAAGGGTCAGGACATAGGTAATCAAAACACATGAGAAAGACACGATTATCACCTCCAGTTATGAGAACTCCTGAAAAGTAACAGGGTGATGGGATAAGAAGTGGAGCAGATGCCTACGACTAAGGATAAGGTGGCTTCACGAAGGCCTTTCTCAGGAAGAGACAGTAGAACCAAGCTCTGAAGCATGATGAAAATCCAGCAAGAATTACTGTGAAGAAGTAGCTGAGACAGAGGGAACAGTATGTGCAAAGGCCCTGAGGTGGGAATGAACTAGTGCTTTAGTGGAACTGCAAGAAGCCTGGAGTAGAGTGAGAGAGGGAGAGTTGGTTACGATAACAAGATAGCTAGGAGACAGAGGCATCAGGGTCTTTTAGACTTGTAGGGAGTTTGAGTTTTACTCTGGTGCTATTAGAAGACCCTAAAGCATTTGAAGTGGAAGAGTGAGTACTCTGATTTACATGCTTTTCTAAAGATTATTTATTTATTTACTTGACAGACAGAGACCACAAGTAGGCAGAGAAGCAGGCAGAGAGAGAGTGGGGGAAGCAGACTCCCTGCTTAGCAGAGAACTCGATGCAAGGCTTGATCCCAGGACCCTGAGATCATGACTTGAGCTGAAGGCAGAGGCTTAACCCACTGAGCCACACAGGTGCCCCTCTGATTTACATGTATATGGATCACTCTGCTGTTGAGGTAAGTGTGGATGGGGAAGCAGGCATATCCTGGTCTTAGAGGCCAGTTGCCCAAGCCAGGCAAGATGGCAGCCTGGCCAAAGTTGGCAGGATGGGGTGGTCACAGGGGTCAGATGTGTTTGAAAATAGGTGGGGACGGGCTGCCTATTGTCTTCTGAGAATGCAGACCCATGATCTTGGGTCCATGGTGGCTGACAAGGACCAGGGCCATGTAGCTGGGCAAAGATGTGAAAATACAGCTTCCCTGCTCTCTGCAGGTGAGGAGCCCCATCTGTGTCACTCCCCATGGAAGGCCTGATTTTCCTTTCCTGTCCCCTCACCTCCATGGTCATAAGCATAGTGACACACCACTGGCATTCTCCTGCCAGGTGGAAGTGTATGGAGAGGAAGTCACTGCCTAGGATTACACAGGACAAGGGGCACCTCAGGAGGACTCTTCTCGATAGACTGCATGAAGCATCAGGGTGTTAGCCAGCCCTTTCCAAAGTTTGCCTGACTGTCTTTCACCAGAGCTGGCAGAGGAAGGGTTGAGCTGCCCATACCAGAAAGGACACACATTCCCATGTAGCCTGCAGTGACATGGCTTTTCATCTTCATCATGAGAGCAGATTGTTGCCTTCTCCTAGAATAGGGGGAAACTTCACATGGCAGTATGCAGACCCCAGAAGCAGAGTGGAGCATGTGGGAGGTGAGGAAGGTCTGCCAAGAAGCCATGACCTAAGAACAGGAGAGTGTAGAAGTAGAAGTGGGCAGAGGGCCCTGGAGCGGACATGGCTGAGGGCTGTCCTG
Organism: Mustela lutreola; assembly: GCF_030435805.1. NCBI lineage: Eukaryota > Metazoa > Chordata > Mammalia > Carnivora > Mustelidae > Mustela > Mustela lutreola. Next base: position 37,601,295 of record NC_081305.1, on the reverse strand, counting down.
CTTTGGCTAAAGAGACCAGGCATTTCTATCTCTGCCTCCATCAGCCACTGTGTGGCAGCATGTGGCCCTGCATGGCTGAGGCAATCCTGGAAGGCTGGCAGCTGGAGGCTGAGTGCTGGCGACACCCCCGCAGCTGAGGCACTAGCACCTTCTACAGGGGCCTTGAGGGATGCATCTCCATGTCCACCACAGTCCATCCCACTAGCTCTGCCATGACCCATGTATAAACCAGCAGTTGGGGTTGTGCTAACATGACATCTTCCTTTCCCTAAAACAGGAATAGCCAAATGTCCATGACCATGAGCTGACAGCTATGAGACTTGGTAGGCTCTTTCTAGGCCAGAACCATAGGGACAAAGATAAATGGTCTTTTTCCTCCATCCAGATAGATCAGTATTATATATTGTCATTTGATATCTAATCCTTGTCAAATTTTCCCATTATCCTAGATACCTGTTTTCAGTCAGGATCCAATCAAAGTCCTTGCCTTGATTTAGCTTCTTTTTTTAAATTAATTTATTTTCAGCACAAGAGTATTCTTCATTATTTTTTCACCACACCCAGTGCTCCATGAAATCCGTGCCCTCTATAAAACCCACCACCTGGTACCCCATCCTCCCACCCCCCACCACTTCAAACCTTCATATTGTTTTTAAGAGTCCATAGTCTCTCATGATTCACCTCCCCTTCCAATTTATCCCAATTCTTGCACAGCAAAGGAAACAGTAAAAAAAAAAAAAAAAAAAAAAAAAGAGGCAACCCACAGAATGAGAGAAGATATTTGCAAATGACAGTATAGACAAAAGGTTGATAACCAGGATCTATAAGGAACTCCTCAAACTCAACACACACAAAACAGACAATCATATCAAAAAATGGGCAGAAGATATGAACAGACACTTCTCCAATAAAGACATACAAATGGCTATCAGACACATGAAAAAATGTTCATCATCACTAGCCATCAAGGAGATTCAAATTAAAACTACATTGAGATATCAACTTACACCAGTTAGAATGGCCAAAAATTAGCAAAACAGGTAATGACATGTGTTGGAGATTATGTGGAGAAAGGGGAACTCTCTTCCACTGTTGGTGGGAATGCAAGTTGGTGCAGCCTCTTTGGAGAACAGTGTGGAGATTCCTCAAGAAATTAAAAATAGAACTTTCCTATGACCCTGCCATTGCACTCCTGGGTATTTACCCCAAAGATACAGATGGAGTGAAAAGAAGGGCCATCTGTACCCCAATGTTTATAGCAGCAATGGCCACGGTCGCCAAACTGTGGAAAGAACCAAGATGCCCTTCAACGGACGAATAGATAAGGAAGATGTGGTTCACATACACTATGGAGTATTATGCCTCCATCAGAAAGGACATATACCCAACTTTTGTAGCAACATGGACGGGACTGGAAGAGATTATGCTGAGTGAAATAAGTCAAGCAGAGAGAGTCAATTATCATATGGTTTCACTTATTAAGGCTCTGTGTTCTAGGTGATCAGAGCTGTGGCTCTGGTCCTAACAGATACTACAAGTTCTGCTTGAGGGCTGGGTCCGAGTCCTGCTCACCTTTGTCTTTTTTAAGGATTTGTTCAGAATTATTTTAGTCACCAATAACAAACTCTTAGCGCAAATTGATCTAAGGGAAAGGATCCCCTGGTACATGTTACTGAAACTATAGTGGCTTCAGGTACAGCTGGGTCCAGGGCCCATTTGTTTCGGCTGTGCCCATCTCTTGGTCCTGCTGCCAGGAGCCTCTTCTTGGTTGATGGCAAAGGTAGCTAACTCAGCTATCCTGGTGGAATCCCATACTGGAGGTCCATTGGTCTGTCTTGGGTCACATGCTCACTCCTGCATCAGTGGCTGTCCAAGGAGAAGATTTCTGATCGGTCAGGCTTGTGTCATGGTCTCACTTCAGGATTAGGGGTTTGTCATGGACCAGTTTTCAGGGAGGAGGTGCTTTCCAAGGGAAATCCTGGTCGCTGGGCCGGCAGAACAGCAGCAACTCTGTGCAGATCATTTTTCTTGACTCCTTCCTCCCTCTCAGGGCCCCACTCAGAGGTCTCTAGGTCTGATTTACCTCCCCCCCTGGGTATTTCTACACTTGCTCCTTGTTCTCAGGAACTTGCCCCCTATTTTTCTCCTTCCCCTGGCCCATCATTGTTTATTCTTCATGTAACAGTCCGAGGGGCTCTCCTAAAACATATGCAGATCCCATACTAATTAAAATTCTTGATAGTGCCCCATTGCCCTTTGGGTGAAATTCATTCTTCTGAGCAAAGCATGTGTACCCCTTGGTGATCTAGCCCTCCCGCCCTGTCTCTCTCTGCTACATCCTCCCTCTGGGGCTTATGTTCCATGTTCCTCAAATCATCCAGAGTTGTCCTGTGCTTCTGCCTGGAATGGCCTTTCCCAGCTTCTCTGATTGGTAGACTTTTCCTTTTTAATATTCAGCTCAGGCATCTCCTTCTGCAGGAAGGCCTCTGGGACTTCTGTGAACAGATAGGAAGACCTTCTCATTGGTGCCCATGTTTGCTCACCTCTCTGAGCTAGGCTGATTCTGATGATCAAATGTTCTGGCCCCTGCTTGCCCTTCAGGTGCTTCTTCCCATCTACCCTCCTAGTGCCTAGCTTGGTACTAGGCCCAGTGATACATTGTGAGCAGTGGCTACTGACAAATCGGTAGACCCAGGGGAGCAAGGATCCTGGTGGGCCCTGCATGCCCTGGGCAAAACAGAGTTGCAATCTTCCTGCCTGGATATGTTCAGCCCTGGGTTTATATGCCCTTCCTCCACCTGCCCTCCCCACCATGAAGGGTTGCCCTCTAGTCACCTTATTGTAGGCCTGCTTTTTATTTTCTTCCTAGCATTTGCCTGGCTGTTGTTCTTCTGTGTGTTTATTATTATCTCTCTCCCAGCCCCCATGACTATGATCTGTCAGCTCCAACAGACCAAATTTCAGTACTGACCATATCCTAAGTACTGGGAACAGCATCCCACATTAAAGGGGATCAATAAATATTCACTAAATGAATGGACTCCAGGTCACCCTGAGTGGGCCATTTGATCTACCTTTGGGAAGAATTGCCATTGTTCCTGGGTTCAATGAGCCGATGTGAACTGTGAAGTTCCAGTATGGTTGGTGATCCTCTCCCCCTGGGGACACCTATCTACTCTAAGCCTTTGGATGGCAGAGGCTATTCCAGAGAAAGAAGAAATGCCTCATTCTAGGTTGGGCATCTCAAGATTTAATTCTCAGTAAAAGCACCAATAATGACAAAGCAGATGAATCTGCAGGTTGCAGTGGGAAGGGTGAGCTTTCTCAGTCCTGTCTTCCTTTTTGCTGAGCTGCTAGGCTTGCTCACAGTCATCCCCACCTTCACCATCCTCTCCTTGCAGACTTGGGTCTTGCCTTTTCTTTCCAGTCCTCTATCCCTGCTCTGCTCTCTTCCATTATCTTTTCCCCCTTTTCCCTTTCATCCTCCTCATCCACTGCACAGCAGGTGGCATACAGTATGTGCACTAGCTATCCACAGGCTGATTCCACTTACAACATTTTCCTTTTCTTGGGAATGAGAAGGAGATGCAAACCTCAAACACTTACTGATTATTTTCTTCTAGTTTCAAGGTTCCTGTTGCAGAGTATCTTGAAACTTCTGAGTCATGTGTTGGTTCTATTTGATTTGACTCATTTATCCATCCACTAATCAACCCATCAATGCATCAGTCTGTCCGTCCATCCATCCATCCATCCATCCATCCACCCATCCATCCATTCACCCATCCATTTATCCACAAACTCTTTCCACTATCCATTCACCTCTCTTTCAGGCCATACATCCCTTATACATCTCCCTCCATCCATCTGACTGACCATTTAAGTATCCATCAAGAATTCTTTTTTTTTTAATCCTTGTTCTCTTTAGTTTTTTAAATTTTTAATTTTTTAATTGTACACTTTATTTTTTATTGTGTTATATTAGTCACCATGCAGTATACCATTAATTTTTTATATAGTCTTCCAAAATTCAATGTTTACATATAACATCCAGTGTTCCATAAAATATGTGCCCTGCTTAATAACCCACCACTAGGCTCACTCATCCCTCCACCCACCCTCCCCTTAAAACCCTCAATTTGCTTCTTGGAGTCCACAGCCTGTCATGGTTTATCTCCCCCTCTGATTTCCCCCTCCTTCACTTTTCCTTTCCTTCTCCTAATGTCTTCCATGTTATTCCTTATATTCTATAAGTAAGTGAAACCATATGATAACTGACTTTCTCTGCTTGATTTATTTCACTCAGCATAATCTCCAGTTCCATCTCTGTTGATGCAAACGTTGGGTAATCATCCTTTCTGATGGCTAAGTAATATTCCATTCTATATATGGACCTCATCTTCTTTTTTTAAATTTTTTATTTATTTTCAGCATAACAGTATTCATTATTTTTTCACCACACCCAGTGCTCATAAATGTATAATGTATTTTTATCCCCAGGGGTACAGTTCTGTGAATCGCCAGGTTTATACACTTCACAGCACTCACCATAGCACATACCCTCTCCAATGTCCATAACCCCACCATCCTCTCCCAACTCCCCTCCCCCCAGCAACCCTCAGTTTGTTTTGTGAGATTGAGTCTCTTATGGTTTGTCTCCCTCCTGATCCCATCTTGTTTCATTTATCATTTCCCACCCCCCAAGCCCCCCATGTTGCATCTCCACTTCCTCATATCACGGAGATTATATGATAGTTGTCTTTCTCCAACTGACTTATTTCACTAAGCATAATACCCTCTAGTTCCATCCATGTCATTGCAAATGGCAAGATTTCATTTCTTTTGATGGCTGCATAGTATTCCATTGTATATATATATATATATATATATATATATATATATATATATATCACCTCTTCTTTATCCATTCATCTGCTGATGGACATCTAGGTTCTCTCCATAGTTTGTCCATTGTGGACATTGCTGCTGGAAACATTTGTGTGCACGTGCCCCTTCAGATCACTACGTTTGTATCCTTAGGGTAAATATCCAGTAGTGCAATTGCTGGGTCATAGGGTAGCTCTATTTTCAGCTTTTTGAGGAAACTCCATGCTGTTTTCCAGAGTGGTTGCACCAGTTTTCATTCCCACCAACAGTGTAGGAGGGTTCCCCTTTCTCCGCATTCTTGCCAGCATCTGTCATTTCCTGACTTGTTAATTTTAGCCATTCTGACTGGTGTGAGGTGATATCTTTCACCAGTGGATTTGTATTTCCCTGATGCTGAGTGATGTGGAGCATTTTTTCATGTGCCTGTTGGTCATCTGGATATCTTCTTTGCAATAATGTCTTTTCATGTCTTCTGCCCATTTCTTGATTGGATTATTTGTTCTTTGGGTGTTGAGATTGCTAAACTCTTTATAGATTTTGGATACTAGCCCTTTATCTGATATGTCATTTGCAAATATCTTCTCCCATTCCGTGAGTTGTCTTTTGGTTTTGTTAACTGTTTCCTTTGCTGTGCAAAAGCTTTTGATCTTGATGAAATCCCAATAGTTCACTTTTTCCCTTGCTTCTCTCTTTGGCGATGTTCCTAGGAAGAGGTTGGTATGGCTGAGGTCGAAGAGGTTGCTGCCTGTGTTCTCCTCAAGGATTTTGATGGATACCTTTCTTGCATTGAGGTCCTTTATCCATATTGAGTCTATTTTCGTGAGTGGTGTAAGGAACTGGTCCAATTTAATTTTTATGCATGTGGCTTTCCAATTTTCCCAACACCATTTGCTGAAGAGGCTGTCTTTTTTCCATTGGACATTCCTTCCTGCTTTGTTGAAGATGAGTTGACCATAGAGTTGAGGGTCTATTTCTAGGCTCTCTATTCTGTTCCATTGATCTATGAGTCTGTTTTTGTGCCAGTACCGTACTGTCTTGATGATCACAGCTTTGTAATAGAGCTTGAAGTCTGGAATTGTGATGCCACCAAATTTGGCTTTCTTTTTCAATATTCCTTTGGCTATTCGAGGTCTTTTCTTGTTCCATATAAATTTTAGAATAATTTGTTCCATGTCTTTGAAAAAATAAAAAGGATGGGATTTTGTTAGGGATTACATTAAATGTGTAGATTGCTTTAGATATCATAAACATTTTCACAGTATTTGTTCTTCCAATCCAGGAGCATGGAACATTTTTCCATTTCTTTGTGTCTTCCTCCATTTCTTTCATGAGTACTTTATAGTTTTCTGAGTATAGATTCTTTGCTTCTTTGGTTACATTTATTCCTAGGAATCTTATGGTTTTGGGTGCAATTGTAAATGGGATTGACTCCTTAATTTCTCTTTATCCTGTCTTGTTGTTGGTGGAAAGAAATGCAACAGATTTCTGTACATTGATTTTATATCCTGACATTTTACTGAATTCCTGTACAAGTTCTAGCAGTTTTGGAGTGGAGTCTTTTGTGTTTCCCACATAAAGTATTATATCATCTGCAAAGAGTGATAGTTTGACTTCTTTGCTGATTTGGATGCCTTTAATTAATATTTGTTGTCTGATTGCTTAGGCTAGGACTTCTAGTACTATGTTGAATAGCAGGGGTGATAATGGACATCCTGCCATGTTCCTGACCTTAGCAGAAAAGTTTTCAGTTTTTCTCCATTGAGAATGATATGTGTGGTGGGTTTTTCATAAATGGCTTTGATAAAATTGAGGTATGTGCCCTCTATCCCTACACTTTGAAGAGTTTTGATCAGGAAGGGATGCTGTACTTTGTCAGATGCTTTTTCAGCATCTATTGAGAGTATCATATGTTTCTTGTTCTTTCTTTTATTAAGGTATTATATCACATTGATTTGCAGATGTTGAACCAACCTTGCAGGTCTGGAATATATCCCACTTGGTTGTGGTGAATAATCCTTTTAATGTACTGTTGGATCCTATTGGCGTATTTTGGTAAGAATTTTTGCATCTGTGTTCATCAGGGATATTGGTTTGTAATTCTCTTTTTTGATGTAATCCTTGTCTGGTTTTGGGATCAAGGTGATGAGGTGATGCTGGCCTCATAAAATGAGTTTGGAAGTTTTCCTTCCATTTCTATTTTTTGGAACAGTTTCAAGAGAATAGGAATTAATTCTTCTTTAAATGTTTGGTAGAATTTCCCTGGGAAGCCGTTTGACCCTGGGCTTTTGTTTGGACATTTTTAAAAAAAGATTTTATTTATTTATTTGACAGACAGAGATCGCAAGTAGGCAGAGAGGCAGGTAGAGAGTGGAAGAGAAGCAGGCTCCCCACGGAGCAGAGAGCTCAATGCGGGGCTCGATCCCAGGACCCCGGGATCATGACTTGTGCCGAAGGCAGAGGCTTTAACCCACTGAGCCACCCTGTTTGGAGATTTTTGATGACTGTTTGGAGATTTTTTTTCTAATTTATTTATTTTCAGAAAAACAGTATTCATTATTTTTTCACCAAACCCAGCGCTCCATGCAATCCGTGCCCTCTATTATACTCACCACCTGGTACCCCAACCTCCCACACCCCCGCCACTTCAATCCCCTCAAATTGTTTTTCAGAGTCCATAGTCTCTCGTGATTCATCTCCCCTTCCAATTTACCCCAACTCCCTTCTCCTCTATAACACCCCTTGCCCTCCATGATATTTGTTATGCTCCACAAATAAGTGAAACCATATGATAATTGACTCTCTCTGCTTGACTTATTTCACTCAGCATAATCTCTTCCAGTCCCATCCATGTTGCTACAAAAGTTGGGTATTCATCATTTCTGATGGAGGCATAATACTCCATAGTGTATATGGACCACATCTTCCTTATCTATTCGTCCATTGAAGGGCATCTTGGTTCTTTCCACAGTTTGGCGACCGTGGGCATTGCTGCTATAAACATTGGGGTACATATGGCCCTTCTTTTCACTCCATCTGTATCTTTGGGGGTAAATACCCAGGAGTGCAATTGCAGGGTCATAGGGAAGTTCTATTTTTAATTTCTTGAGGAATCTCCACAGGGTTCTCCAAAGAGGCTGCACCAACTTGCATTCCCACCAACAGTGTAAGAGGGTTCCCCTTTCTCCACATCCTCTCCAACACATGTTGTTTCCTGTTTTGTTTATTTTGGCCATTCTAACTGGTGTGAGGTGATATCTCAATGTGGTTTTAATTTGAATCTCCCTGAGGGCTAATGATGATGAACATTTTTTCATGTGTCTGATAGCCATTTGTATATCTTGATTGGAGAAGTGTCTGTTCATATCTTCTGCCCATTTTTTTTTTTATATGTTTGCCTGTTTCGTGTGTGTTGGAGATTTTTGATGACTGTTTTAATCTCCTTACTGGTTATGGGTCTGTTCAGGTTTTCTGTTTCTTCCTGATTCAGTTGTGGTAGTTTATCTGTCTCTAGGAATGCATCCATTTCTTCCAGATTGTCAAATTTGTTGGCGTAGAGTTGCTCATAATATGTTCTTATAATTGTTTGTATTTCTTTGGTGTTGGTTGTGATCTCACCTCTTTGATTCATGATTTTATTTATTTGGGTCTTTTCTCTCTCTCTCTCTCTCTCTCTTTTTTGATAAGTCTGGCCAGGGACTTATCAATCTTATTAATTCTTTCAAAGAACCAGCTCTTAGTTTCATTGATTTGTTATATGTTTTTGTTGTTGTTGTTGTTTTGTTTTGCTTCTATTTCATTGATTTCTGCTCTGATCTTTGTGTTTTCTCTTCTCCTATTGGGTTTAGGCTTTCTTTGTTGTTCTTTCTCCAGCTCCTTTAGGGGTAGGGTTAGGTTGTGTACTTGAGACCTTTCTTGTTTCTTGACAAAGGCTTGTATCACTATATATCTTCCTCTCAGGACTGCCTTTGCTGTGTCCCACAGATTTTGAACCATTGTCTTTTCATTATCATTTGTTTCCATGAATTTTTTCAATTCTTTAATTTCCTGGTTGACCCATTCATTCTTTAGAAGGGTGCTGTTTAGTCTCCATGTATTTGGGTTCTTTCCACATTTCCTCTTGTGATTTAGTTCTAGCTTCAGAGCATTATGATCTGAAAATATACATGGAATGATCCCAATCTTTTGACACCGGTTGAGACCCGATTTATGACCCAGGATGTAGTTTATTCTGGCGAATGTTCCGTGTGCACTAGAAAAGAATGTGTATCCTGTTATTTTGGGATGGAATGTTCTGAATGTATCTGTGATGTCCATCTGGTCCAGATAATAGGAAGTTCAGGAAAAAAAGTTAAAAAAATAAAAAATATAAAAAAAGAATATATATATATATATATATATATATATATATATATATTAGACTGGTGACTAAAACAGGGTCACCCACTTAATTTTGGGAGTATTTCAGTCTCTTTGAAGAAACTATCTCATTCTTACTATCAGGTGTCTCGAGGACTTTCAAGAATCTATATTCTTGGGTGGAGACCATTCTACCTCTAGTTCATGAACGCCAGTTCCATTTGCAAGATTGGGAAAATTTTCATGGAGTACCTGTCCCAATATATCTTCTAAACTTCTTTCTTTCTCCTCCCCTTCAGGGATTCCAATAACTCTGACGTTGGAATGTTTCATGGCATCATTTATTTCCATAATTCTGTTTTCATGGCTTCTAAGCTGTTTGTTCCAGGCTCCCTCAACTCTATGGTCAAATAATCAACAAAGCAGGAAAAAATATACAGTGGAAAAAAGACAGTCTCTTCCATAAATGGTTCTGGGAAAATTGGACAGCTATATGTAGAAGAATGAAACTCGATCATTCTTTTACACCATACACAAAGATAAACTCGAAATGGATAAAAGACCTCAATGTGACACAGGAATCCATCAGAATCCTAGAGGAGAACATAGGCAGTAACCTCTTTGGTATCAGCCACAGCAACTTCTTTCAAGATATGTCTCCAAAGGAAAAGGAAACAAAAGTGAAAATAAACTTTTGGGACTTCATCAAAATCAAAAGCTTCTTCACAGCAAAGGAAACAGTCAAAAAAAAAAAAAAAAAAAAAAGCAAAGAGGCAACCCACGGAATGGGAGAAGATATTTGCAAATGACAGTACAGACAAAAGGTTGATATCCAGGATCTATAAAGAACTTCTTAAACTCAACACATACAAAACAGATAATCATGTCAAAAAATGGGCAGAAGATATGAACAGACACTTCTCCAATCAAGATATACAAATGGCTCTCAGACACATGAAAAAATGTTCATCATCACTAGCCCTCAGGGAGATTCAAATTAAAACAACATTGAGATACCACCTTACACCAGTTAGAATGACCAAAATTAGCAAGAGAGGAAACAACATGTGTTGGAGGGGGTGTGGAGAAAGGGGAACCCTCTTCCACTGTTGGTTCAAATGAAAGTTGGTGCAGCCACTTTGGAGAACAGTGTAAAGATTCCTCAAGAAATTAAAAATAGAGCTTCTCTATGACCCTTCAATTGCACTCCTGGGTATTTACCCCAAAGATACAGATGGTGTGAAAAGAAGGGCCTTCTGTACCACAAGGTTCATAGCAGCAATGGCCACAGTCGCCAAACTATGGAAGCAACCGAGATGCCCTTCAACAGACGAATGGATGTGGAAGATGTGTTCCATAGTACTCCATATACACTATGGAGTATTATGCCTCCATCAGAAAGGATGAATACCCAACTTTTGTATCAACATGATGGCACTGAAAGAGATTATGTTGAGTGAAATAAGTCAAACAGAGAATGTCAATTTTCATATGATTTCACTTTGTCTAGCATAACAAATAACTTGGAGGACATAGGGAGATGGAGAGGAGAAGGGAGGGCAGTTGAGGGAAATTGGAAGGGGAGGTGAACCATGAGAGACGATGAACTCTGAAAAACAACCTGAGGGTTTTGAAGGAGCGGGGTGTGGGAGGTTGGGGGATCCAGGTGGTGGGTATTAAGGAGAGCACATATTGCATGGAGCACTGGGTCTGGTGCATAAACAATGAATTCTGTTACGCTGAAAAGAAATAAAATTAAATAAACAAAATTTTAAAAAAAGGAAGAAACTATCTCCCAAAATATTAAAGAATGAAAAACCTATGTAAGGGTAAACACAATGAAGGGATGGAATATACCTATAAATATGAGGAAAAAAAAATTTAAATTTCTAAAACAGGAGTTGATAAAGTAATTTGGTTGGGAGAATAAAGAAAAAGAAAGTGGAGAGAATTTGCTCGGGCTGGAGACTAGAAGAAGGCCAGAGCTGGATTTAGCATATATTTTGATCTATCAGAAGAAGCTGTACCCCAAATTTTTTAGAAGAAAAAACCCTGTGTGTATACAAAAAATAAAGTTAGATAAAATGAAGAATAAAATGTGACTATAATAATGAAGGTTCAAAAAAGATTATTATTTTTTTTAATGAAAGGTATTGTTAAAATAAACTGGTTAAAAAACGTTAAAAGAGGAAAGGGTAAAATTTTAAAAAATTAAACAGAAGATAAAAAATAAAATAAACAAAATAATTAACTGCAAGACTAAAGAATCATGGGGAAAAAGTCATGAATTCCATGCTTTGCTTTCTCCTCTTCTGGAATTCCACTGTTCTCCTTGATAAGTGAAATTGGTCTTGGCTGGATTTCTATTTGATCTTCTGGGGGAGGGGCCTGTTGTAATGATTCTCAAGTGTCTTTGCCTGAGGCAGAATTGAACTGCCCTTACCAGGGGCCCAGCTAAGTAATCCGTTTGGGTTCACTTTCGGTAGCTTTTGTTCCCTGAACATTTTCCGTAGAGTTCTGGAAGACGGGAATGACAATGGTGGCCTCCCAATCTCTGGCCCGGAGGAGCCGAGCTTGGGGCCCCACTCCTCAGTTTTCCCTCAGAGAAAAGCGATCAATCACTCCCATCTCCTTGGCCTCTGGCTGTGCTCCGAGTTCACCCAGTCTGTGACCAGTTCAAGGTAAACCCGAGTTGAGAGCTCACTTTTTGGCTCTGTCTCTGTAGCTGACTTCCCTGCTATAATACCTATGAAATCTGCAACACTCAGACACCCCCAATCCTCTGTGACCCCATGAGATCTGGGGCCACACTGACCCTGCATGGGCTTCACCCAGGGTTAGCCTCTGGAGTGATGTCTCTCAGTGGTGCAGACTTTTATTTTTTTATTTTTAATTTATTTTTTATTTATTTTCAGCATAACAGTATTCATTATTTTTTCACCACACCCAGTGCTCCATGCAATCCATGCCCTCTATAATACCCACCACCTGGTACCCCAACCTCCCACCCCCCCCTCACCACTTCAAACCCCTCAGATTGTTTTTCAGAGTCCATAGTCTCTCATGGTTCACCTCTCTTTCCAATTTCCCCCAACTCTTTTCTCCTCTCTAACTCCCCATGTCCTCCATGCTATTTGTTATGCTCCACAAATAAGTGAAACCGTATGATAATTGACTCTCTCTGCTTGACTTATTTCACTCATCATAATCTCTTCCAGTCCCGTCCATGTTGCTACAAAAGTTAGGTATTCATCCTTTCTGATGGAGGCATAATACTCCATAGTGTATATGGACCACATTGTCCTTATCCATTCATTCGTTGAAGGGCATCTTGGTTCTTTCCACAGTTTGGCGACTGTGGCCATTGTTGTGCAGACTTTTAAAAGTCCTGATTTTGTGCTCCATTTCTCTGCCACTTGCCAGGAGCCAGTCCCTCCCACCGCAGTCTATCTTCCCGTCGCTTTGGAGTTACTTCGCCGGTCCTACGTTTCAGAAAGTGGCCAATTTTCTGTTCCTAGAATTGTTGCTCTTCTTCTCTTCAATCTCCCATTGGATTTGTAGGTATTCGGAATGGATTGATAAGCTATCTAGCTGATTTCCTGCTACCTGATGTGGTCTCAGCCTGCTATTTCTCCACCATCTCGACTCTTCCCTATCCATAAAAAATTCTATCCAATTTTTCATCCATATGTCTATTCATCCACTCATCCATTTACTCATCCTTCCATCTGTCCAACAATTTGCTGGATTGTCCATTAATCTATCTATCCATCCATCCATTAATCCACCCATCTACCCATCTACTCCTCAATCCATCTATCCATTCATCCTTCCATCTGTGTATTCATCCATCCATCCATCCATCCATGCCTGTATGCATGCATCCATCCAACCATTCATCTGCCATTCAACTAAAGAATCATTTCTCTATCCATTGGTGCATCCACTCTTCCATACATCCATCTATCCCTCCATCCACCTATCCACTCATCTATCCCTCTGCCTTCCATCAATCCATCCATCCATACATTCATCCACTCATCCATCATTCATCCATCCATCCACCATTCCCCATCTATCTGTTCATCCATTCATCTATCCATCTGTCTATCCCCCTTCCATCCACCCATCCTTCTGTCCATCCATCTGTCCATCTGTGTCTCTGCTATCCATCTGTTCATCTTTTCATCTGTCTGTATTTGTCTGTCCTTTCATCCATCCATTTATCTATACATGCATTTATCATTTCTTCTATAAATCGGTTCACCCATCCATTATCCATCCATCCAACCATTTACTCATCTATATATGCATCTTTCCATCTATCTATCCACCTTCCACCCACTCATCCATCCATCCATCCATCCATCCATCCTTCTATCCTTCCATCCATACTTCATCAACTCTCCACCCATGCACACATCCATCCTTCTATCCATCCATCCATCCATCCATCCAACCATCCATCTATCCATTCATTTGACTACCTTCATCTTTCTGCCTATTCATTCATTCATTAATTCATCTATCTACTGATCCATTGGCCTCCATCCATTTTTCTACCCATCTAGGCGTCTATCTATCCATCCATCCATTCATCCCTCCATCCATACATCCTTTCACCCATACATACATATTTTCATCAATCTGTACATCCATCTAAATATCCATTCATCCATTTATAGATCATCCAGCCATCTATCCTTCCTGCCATCTATCCATCCACCTGTCCAACCATCCATCCCTCCATCTGTACATACAAATATACACATTTTTACCCATCTATTCATCCATCCATTTGTCTGTCCATCCATCTATCCATCTGTCAATCCATCCATTCATGCATTCAACTGTCTTTATCTGTCTGCCATCTAACCATCCATCCTACTCTCCACATGTCCATCCATCTGTCCACCTGTCTCTCTATCAACTATTCATCTATTCATCTGTCTCCATCCATCTGCCCACCCATCCATCACCCATCATCTATATCTATCCATCCATCCATCCACCTATCCATAGCCATAGATCTATCAATGACCCATGCACCCAGTCCTCCATCTATGCAACATCCTTTTGTCCATCCTCCCATCCATGCATTCATCCTTTCATCTGTACATCCACCTGCCCACCCATCCTTCACCCACCCTTCCATCGACCAATCCATCCATCCATAAACATATCCATCCATCCATCCATCCATCCATCATCTGTCCAACCATTCACTCATCTATCCATCCATCTACCCATCCATCCCTCTATCTATCCATCCATACACACAACCATCCAGCCATCAGTCCATTTATTGACCCAACTATCTACCCACCCATCCAACGATCCATCAACCCATTCACTCATCTATCCATCCATCCTTCCTTCCATCCTTCCATCCACCCATGCATGCATGCATGTATGCCATCATCCATCCAACATCTGTTTGTCCACCAACCATCCATCCATCCATTTATCCATCTGTCAACCCATCTTTTCATCCTGTCATCCATCCATCCATCCATCCTTCCATTCACTAGGCGTGCACTGGCCCTTGATGAGTATGACACAAGAGGCTGTGTGGTGGGTGGAGGAATATATCAAATGTACCCATAGATGCAATGTTAATTGGAGGCTACAAGCTCAAGTGCTGGCAGCAAGAGACACAAGGCATGGTGTCTGTAGTGGTAAAGAACATCTCAACCCATCAGTCTCATATCACAAATTATCTCCCTCTGCCTGCTAATGGCCTGCTGGCTGCTGGTCTATATATCTGACCTGAAACTTGTAGCAGGAATCTTATCTGGGGGAGATCCTATGTGGCTACAAGCAGGAATGAGGGTTCTAGGCAGGGCTTATAAGAAGAGAGGATGTTTGAACTTGGCCTGAAGGCTGAATAGAGTCCATATGCCCAGGACACATGGAAGAGGCTTTGCAAAGAGAGAAAAAGGCCTGATGTCATCCCATTTCCTGGCCAATATGTGATTTTCATATGCTCTGGGACAGCCTATTTGCTATTCCCTTTCTTCTTCACCCATCCTTCCACTGAAGGGTGAGGGACAACAACTGCCATTGTTCCTTTCCCTTCTCTCCAGGTGGCCAGTGGGACTATGGAGGAGACACACATGTGCAAATGTGTATGTGCATATATGTACATGGATGTGGAATCCTGGGATGGGGACCTTACCTATTTTGTTCTCAGCTCAGCCCAGAACCTAGAGTAGGTGCTCAGTAAATACTTGTTGGGATGAATAAATGACAGAAAAATGGTACATATTGAATGGATGAATGAATGAATGAATGAATGGAATAGATATAAAGAGCTTCAAAATGGTTTGGGTTGGGTGGACTGTCCCACCTCAGACTATGATCAGGAATGTAATGGCAGAGACCAGTTTTGTTTGCATTTTATTCCTTTTATACTGATTAACAATTTTAGTTACAGAAGGATGCATGAATACATCTCATCATGATAAGAGTAATGCAAACATTACAGATAAGGCTAACACACCCAATTCTCACTAGCTCTTCTTCTCACCCCAAAGGTGGACATGGTTGGTGCTGTGAGATGTTCCCTTCCACAGATTTCTCTGAGCATTTTATATATATATATATATATATATATATATATATATATATATATGCATGTGTGTGGATGCACCCAATTACAGTATACAGAAACCTCTTGTATGATTCAAAAGAATAATAAAAAAATTAAAAAAATAAATAAAATAAAAATTGATATTTCTGCATCCAAACAAAAAAAAAAAAAAAAAAAAAAAAAGAAAGTTGAGGCACCTTGGTGGCTCAGTTGGTTAAGCATCCATCTCCTGATTTCAGCTCAGGTCATAATCTCAGGTTCATGAGATTGAGCCCTGCATTGGCTCTGTGTTCAGAAGGGAGTCTGTTTGTCTCCCTCTGGCCCATCCCTCAAACTTTCTCTCTCTCTCTCTTAAATAATAAATAAATAAATAAATACATACATACATACATAAATACATAAATAAATATTTTTAAAAGATTTTTAAAAAAGATTTTATTTATTTATTTGACAGACAGACTCACAAGTAGGCAGAGAGGCAGGCAGAGTGAGAGAGAGGAGGAAGCAGGCTCCCTGCTGAGCAGAGAGCATGATGTGGGGCTTGATCCCAGGACACTGAGATCATGACCTCAGCTGAATGCAGAAGCCCTAACCCACCGAGCCACCCAGACACCTCTTAGAAAGATTTTAAAAAGTGAAATTACATTGCAAACATTATTTGAATCTTATTTTATTTTTAACTTACTTTCTTTTCCCAGAATAACATTTCCTGGAGCTTCTTCCATAAGAAAGCACATTTCACTCTTTTTCCTTGCTGCTCTTGTGGCATGAGGTTCCATAGGTCATTTAGGCACACCATTTTTGCCATCAATTTGGTATATTCTGAAATATTTGTTTGGAAAGAGATATAAAGAGAAAGAGAGAGAGTACACTTCAATGAGTGTTTCTGGATCCAGGTTTTCATGTCCCTGTATCATTGCCAGTCCTAGATTGGCAATGATAATTGTCCCTTTCCTGATGATCCCAGTGGAAAGAATGCCCTCCTTGCCTACAGCTTGAAGCACTGGAGCCTGAGGGGGCCACACAGCCCAAGTGTCAGCAAGAAGGGCCCACTTTCCAGAGAAGGAGTCCTCTGACCTGGCCTTAACTCAGACTCAAGGTACTTCCCCAGTGCCCATGGCATGCCAGGCCAAGGGTAAGGAAGAGAGCATGTTGGTGGACCCATTCCTACCTCATGAGGCTCTCAGTCCACCATGTATTTGTATCAGTCTTGTACTGGAGGTATGAGGGAAGGATGAGGTGGGGTGGCTACCAATAGGGTCCTAGAATGAGTGGCTTCTCCAGAAGCACAGAAACCTAGGGCATGAGGGTATTTGTATCACCTGGCCCCCTCCTGTGCAGTACCACTACAGCCTGACAGCTAGCTCTGATGAGCTCACCTCTGCATGGCTTGGAGGTAGCCTGGCTTGGCCCTCCATGCCTCTGCTCTCTTCTTCTCTTCCTCTCCTCCAGGACTGGAAAACATCTCTAATCCCAGTGGGCACCACAGTCTGCAGCTCCTCCTTGGGCAAACTCAGCACAGGTGCCAACTGTTAGTGCACTTTCCCTGCTTCCATTTCCACAGCTCAGCACCTATAAAACTCCCCACCAGTGTCATGCCAACAAGAGGGGACTGTGTGTGTGTGTGTGTGTGCATGTGTGCATGTCTATGTGTTGGCTGCTGGAGTTTGTGGGAAGCCACGAAAGAAATTTTCAGTACAAAGACTGTATGCCTCAGAGCAGGGGGATTGCTCCCCAGATTTCGGAAGTGATCAAAATGTCCTTTTTGTAAAGTCGTGGCTTAACATGGATGGGATTGGAGAAGATTATGCTGAGTGAAATAAGTCAAGCAGAGAGAGTCAATTATCATATGGTTTCACTTTCTTGTGGAGCGTAAGGAATAACACAGAGGACATTGAAAGAAGGAGAGAAGTGAGTTGGGAGAAGTTGGGGGGTGGTTGGGTGAGATGAACCATGAGAGACTATGGACTCTGAGAAAGAAACTGAGGGTTTTGGAGGTGAGGATGGTGGGGGGTTGGAGGAACCTGGTGGTGGGTATTAAGAACTGCATGTGTTAAGCCTATAACAAAGAGCTAATGACATTTCTTTCTTCAAACATTTCCAAATCAAATTCAGAGAGTAAAAGTTCAGATGTCTGTGAATCACCAGGTTTACACACTTCACAGACCTGTACCCCTGGGGATAAAAATATATGTTTATAAAAAATAAAAAATTAAAAATAAATAAATAAATAAATAAAAAAAAAATAAAATGACACCATTTAATACTTTGCAAAAAAAAAAAAAAAGTTCAGATGTCACCTAGGGTGACAGGTAAGAATACCTGTGTGCAAAAAATACATGGATTCAACAAAATATTACGCTAAGACTTATTGAAGTAAATGAGATGGTATGTCTGTAATTGATGGTATGCCTCTAAGAAACTTCTCTTGAAACTCCTTCATCATGGTCCCTTCTGTAACACTCCCTCAAACAATTGATTTTCTGATTAAGGCCCCATAAGTTCAAAGTTGGTGTTATGAATAATTTGGGTTCTGGCAAGAGAGTGTATAGACACAATTATTTTCAACATACCAGCAATAAAATTATCTTCTGCTATCGTTGAATGTAAATTTAGGAAAATATTAAAACATTCATAATAAAACTAAAAAAAAGAAGAACTGCATGTGTTGCATGGAGCACTGGATGTGGTGCATAAACAATGAACCTTGGAACACTGAAAAAATAAAATAAAATTTAAAAATTGGGCAGATAATACAGCATAAGGACTAAGTCAATGGTATTATAACAGCAGTATATGGTGTCAGATGGTACCTACACTTGTGGGGAGCAAAGCATAATGTACAGAATTGTCAAATACTATGTGGTACATCTGAAACTAATGTAACATTGTGTGTCAACTATTCTTCAACAAAAATATTTAAAAATGGGCCGAAAAAAATCTTAGCAGGTGCATATAAAATAACAAGTCAGTTGGGATGGATTACTATAGAATACTATTTCTTCTCATTCCAGATTATGAATTCAGGGCAGAATTTTCTGTAAATTGTCATTCTTGTTTGGTAAGGAAAACTAATTGTTTCCCTCATATGGAAGAAAAAAAAAAAAAAAAACACTATCCTGGGCCACTGCTCTTTAGAACAGGCTCTACCAGGCCACCTCCCTTGGGGACGGCATGATGGATGAAGCTGTGTCCCAGAGTGGCTGCAGTCAGAGACACTGCAGGAGGCCTTTCACTCCTGGGGTGACCAGGGAGCTGACATAGGTTGCTGAGCTGGCTTTTGGGGGAAGAATAAAGACTCTTGCTCATGGACCCTGGACTGCTCTGGAATGAGGATGGATAATGAGGATGGGCTGCTCTGGATGTGTGGGGTGAAGAAGAGATGCAGGTAACCAGGAGACAGGGAGGTTGTTGGCAAGGCCTTGGAGGTTGTGTTCTTCATTCATTCATTCATTTAACAAGAGTTTACTGAGTGCCCGAGGGGTGGGGCTCTCTTCCAAGCTATGGGGTCACAGCAATGCTAAGTTCCAGTGGAGAGAAGCAGCCAATCAACAAGGACTAAGACAAGCATCCATTTTAGCTACAAAGGAAGGCAGAGTTAACTGGTGGGGGCTCATCAGAGCAGGCCCCCAGGGGTAGAAGACCATGGGGTAAATCACACAGAGAGGAGGAGGAACCAGACATGACAATAAGTGGCCTTCTCATTGTGCTAAGACACTGTGAGTATGAGGCCTGGAGGTTGGCTTGTTCCAATGAGAGAATAGGCCAGGAAGCCTGGAGCCCAGGGAGGAAGTGCGAGTGGAGAGGCTGGGCTGGGTTGGGGACAATTAAAGTGCATGAGAACTGGATAGTTTTTGAGTGAGGGAGAGACGTGACTGGTTGTTGCTAGAAGCTTCCTCAGGCTGCCATGTAAAGAACTGTCAGCAGAGGTGCCATGGTAGGAGAGGAAGCCTCTGGGAGTCACTGCACTCCTGGTCCTTCACCCCAGCTCCCAAGGCCTTGAGGTAGCTCTGTGCCAACTTCCGCTTTGTCCCCTGATGGACACAGGGAAGGACAGTCCTTCCAGAATAGCTAAGGTTGCTTGCTCCAGTGTGATGACTGGAGACTCCTGAAGGCAGGGGAAAGCAGGGAGCTTATTCTAGTGTGGACCTGTATTTGTTCAGATTCATTCAATTGAAAATGATGGAAACCTGAGTCAACAGGCTCAAGTGAAACTTGAAAGAGTATCAACAGATTACTGGCCCTTGCTCTCAAAAAGTCTAGGGATTTCAGTCATAGCTGGATTCAGGGCCTTAAACAGTATTGACAGGAATCTTTTTTGCTTTGTCTCTACTTTTGTCTGTGCTGACTTCATTCTCAGCAGAAGGTCCCCATATGGTGGAAGAAATGCCGTTGGCACTTTGAGACTGAACCTCCTGTCAGATGAGGAAAGGTCTTTGCCCGAATGAGACTTCTTGTAGGTGTCCCAGAGGTAAGCCAGACCAAGAAGGAGATGCTGTGGCTGAAGTTGGGGATGTTTTTTTTGTTCACTGTCCTCTTCCCTTCAGACTTGACAGTAGCTTCTGACAGAGCTCTGGAGACCACAGCTGCAGTCCCTGCTTTCTCCCCCTCCACAGAAGCACCCCTGTCTATTCTGGTTCTTTCTGCTAATGACCTTACAGAACCTTCCATGGAACCCCCAGCCACACTGAGGGCCTGGCCAGAGTGGCTTCTGGGCATCACACACACACCCTGTCTAGGAAGTCCGCCCTGGGAACGTGACATGCTCCTGCCTCACTGGGGACCAAGATTGTACCAAGGCCCTCATAGTCCCTCAGTAGTGGAGGTGTATACGGGGATGCCACTTTATACCCATACCCTAGCCTCTGTCATACTTCTGCACTCAAGATGCCAGAAGCCACTGTGCTCTTTTGAGTCAGACCAGCATGCTCATCTAGAATGCATGCTTTGGGGACAGATCACCTGAGGTGCTATCTGTATGACCTTGGATAGGTTCCTTGACCTTTCTGTGTTCTGATCCTCCTCAGTGAAGTGGGGCTACTGCTAGGCTTCTTTGAGGGCTAATTGAAGTAACTCAGCAGGTGCCTGGGATGTAGCAGGTGCTCCCCACACACTAGCTCTGGAATTCATTAGGTGTGATGGAGCAAAGGGCATGCTGGGCCAAGGTTGGTAGCAGCTGATAGTAACCAACTCCAGCTTATCCTAAAACATGTAAAACATGTACCACCTGGGGATTGGGCCCAGACTTTGGAGCCGTGAGATTGTCTGAGGTCCTGGGGTCCAACCAGCATCACACCTGGGGTCCTGGATCAACCTCCTCACCCTTCAATGAGCTTTAGGCTCCAGGCTGAGCAGCACATCCTTGCCCTTGATGAAGGCACACCACTAAAGGAGTACGCCCACATGAGGAAGGGGAGAACACCCACCTTTCTCCTGGAGCATTTAGCCTCTGGGGGAGATGGCACTTAGGGTTATCCCTCCTTTCCACCCACACACTCGGAATGCAACAGCAGCTCAATGCTGTGGGAGGCCCACACCATGTGCTCTGAGCATCCTTGGAAAAGGCCCAAGGGACACTGAAAGTGTTATTACTATTATTACTGACTATAAAATATTCAACAAATGACTCTGAATCTGTGGGAAAGGAAGAGTCTTCCTTCCTGGGGAGAGATTTGAAGGCTGGTTTAAGAGCCTTTTGGAGTCACTAGGCTCAGCAGAGGGAGCAGGCTCTGCAGAAGCCTTCAGGAGCAGAGCTGTTGGGGCTGGGAAGTCTTTGATTACCTACATCTGTTTTTATGGAAACTTGTGGGAGCTGCGGAGGGGAGAGGGAAGTGTAAAGAGC
Organism: Mustela lutreola; assembly: GCF_030435805.1. Classification (NCBI taxonomy): domain Eukaryota; kingdom Metazoa; phylum Chordata; class Mammalia; order Carnivora; family Mustelidae; genus Mustela; species Mustela lutreola. The sequence continues at coordinate 37,579,618 of NC_081305.1, read as the reverse complement.
GCAGAGTTCGTGGCTTCCTTGCCAGATTGTTGGTGGGGCATCGGCCATACAGACCTGGCCTGGGCTCTGCAGCAGGGGCTGTTAAGTGATCTGAGAGCAGAGAGTAGGATGAAACCCAGGAGAGGAATCAGGGCTTTATGATGCACTTGCTTGTGCGCAGCAAGAGAAAATAACCCTGGGAAGTGTGAATTCATTGGTTTGGTCATTGGCGCATGGTACTGTCCTGGCCTCCTGGTGGGCTAGGGGGGATCCAAGGCTTGTCCATGGCAGCAGAGGCTATACGGCCTGTGGGCAGGGTGGGGGTCCATGCAGGGCCACTCCGCTGATGAAGCCCTTCCTGCTGTTCTGCACCCAGGCTGCCCTAAGCAGTGCTCACTTTTGGCAGGTCCTGTTTGTAGCACTCTGGGCTGTCTGCCTGCCTGGCTCTGGGCTTCTTGCCCTCTGTGGTGTGGAGGGGTTTCCTTGCTTCCATTGCATCTTGTTGCTGCTTTCTGCTGCAGGAGGCTGGGTCCTAGTCAGGGCTGTGGGAGACACACACACACACACACACACTAATAAGAGAAGAGACAAGAACCATAAGATTCTCTCAATTGATGCAGAAAAAGCATTTGACAGAATACAGCATCATTTTCTTAAAAAAGATTTTATTTATTTATTTATTTACTTACTTGAGAGAGGGACACAGTGAGAGAAGGAACACAAGCAGGGAGAGTGGTAGAGAGGGAAGCAGGGCTCCCGCTCTCAGGGAGCCCAACATGGGGCTTGACCCAGAACCAGGGACCATGACCTGAGAAGAAGGCAGACACATAATGACTGATCCACCAAGGAGCTCCAAAACACAGCATCCCTTCAAGATTAAAACTCTCCAGATTGTAGGGATATAGGGAACATTCCATAATTTCATAAAAACCATCTATGAAAAGCCCACAGTGAATATCAATCTCAATGGGAAAAATCTGAGAGGCGTTTCTTTTCTTTCCCTTTCTTTCTTTCTTTCTCTCTTTCTTTCTTTCTTTCTTCCTTCCTTCCTTCCTTCCTTTCTTTCATTCATTTTTATTAATATATTAGCCTTTTCCATAAGATCAGGAATGCTACAAGGATGTCCACTCTCACTGCTGTTGTTCATCATAGTACTAGAAGTCCTAATAACAGCAATCAGACAACAAAAAGAAATAAAAGATATTCAAATTGGCAAGGAAGAAGTCCAACACTCTCTCTCTTCACAGATGACATGATATTTATGTAGAAAACCCCAAAGACTCCATCCCCTGATTACTAGAACTCATACAGCAATTCAGTAATGTGGCAGGACACAAAATCATTGCACAGAAATCAGTTGCTTTCCTATTCACTAACAATGTAACTGTAGAAAGAGAAATTAGAGAATTGATTCCATCTACTAAAGCACCAAAATTTCTTAGATGCCTCAGAATAAACCTAATCAAAGAGGTAAAAAATTTGTACTTGAGGAACTATTGAGCACTCATGGAATAAATGGAAGAAGACACAAAAAGATGGACAAACATTCCATGCTCATGGATCAGAAGAATAAACATCGTTAAAACGTCTATGCTGCCCAGGACAATCTATACTTCCAATGCCATCCCAATCAAAATATCAATGACATTTTTCTAAGTGCTAGAACAAACAATCCTAAAATTTGTATGGAACCTGAAAAGACCCCAACTCACCAAGGAAATGTTGATAAAGAAAAACAAAGTTGGGGACAACACATTGCCTGATTTCAAGCTTTATTACAAAGCTATGATAAACAAGACAGCATGGTACTGGTGCAAAAACAGACAAAGATGCCAGGACTGAATAAAGTGTATTTGCTCTGGAAAAAAAGAAAAACAGACACATAGACCAATGGAACAGAGTAAAGGACACAGATATGGACCCTCAACTCTGTGGTAAAATAATCTTCAATTAAGGAAGGAAAAATTATCCAATGGATAAAAGACAGTATCTTCCATAAATGGTGCAGGGAAAATTGGACAGCAACATAGAGAAGAATGAATCTCTACCATTCCCTTACACCATACACAAAGATAAACTCACAGTGGATGAAAGACTTCAATATTAGACAGGAATCCATCAAAATTCTAGAGAAGAACATAGGCAGTAACCTCTTTGACACTGGCCACAACAGCTCCTTTCAAGACACGTTTCCAAAGGCAAGGGAATCAAAAGAAAAAATGAACTTTCAGGACTTCCTCGAGATCAAAAGCTTCTGCAAAACAAAGAAAACAATCAACAAAACAAAGAGGCAGTCACAGAATGAGAGAAAGTTTTTGCAAATGGCACTACAGACAAAGCACTGATATCTAAGATCTAGAAAGAACTCCTTGAACACAGCACCCAAAAGACAGATAATCAATTCAAAAAAATGGGCAGAAGACATCAAAAGCAGTCAAGGTGAGAGAAAAAAAAAAAAAGTGAACAAACATAAAAAACACCAGAGAACAAAAGCCTGAAAAAAACCAGTTTCCTCAGATCCCACCCCCTTGAGTGGGGCGGGAGGACTTAATCCAGGGAACATCATTGACTGAAAACCCATGTGGCAGGACCCTCCCCCAGAAAACAACCCAAGAAAGGGGGAAAACAATACTACAAGAGAACAACCACCACTACTTCATAGGACAACTTTTACTTTTAACTCATTCCCACTATTCTGGTTCATTTTTTTTTTTTTATATATAGATAATTTTAAAATCTATTTACCATCACAGTGAGCTGTCCAGTACATCAAATTCCATAATAACCTTCTAATCTGAACTTTTTTGATACATACATCTGTGTTTATCTTTTGCATTTCTATTTTTTGAATTTCTTTTTTTAAATTTCAGTTTACTTTAGTCTAGTTTATTCCTTTTTATTTTTATTTTCTAATATTCATGTAGAGTTAAGCTTCAAAGTAATCCCCTTTCCCCAATCAATACTATCCCTATAGGTAAACCAATTTTTAATTCCACTTTATTTTAGGAAAGCTGAGTCCTTTAACAAAGATATCAAGATACATCCAAGAAGAATCAAAACAGCCTTCCTCGCCCACACTGAGAATTTATAACCACTCTCCCATCTTTTTCTACCACCACTGTTTCTGTGTTTTTGTGTTTGTCCTGATAGTATATAACTCTTACACTGGGGCTCTTTTTGATGAGGTTCTTCCTTTATTTGCATATATATATATATATATTTTTATCTCTTGTCATATACTTTTATCAGCCTTTTTGTTTGTCTGTTTTTGTTTGTATACTTCATAAATGTTACCTTGGGGCCCATTTGGGCTGAACCTTCTCTTTCATCTCCCCTTTCTTTCCTCTCTTTCTCTCTCTCTCTTTTTCTTTTTCTTTTCTTTTGTCTCTCCTTTGGGTGGGGAATCCTGATTGCTCAGAAGTGTTCCAGGGTGCACCTTGACTGCACCATGATCGATACATCCAGCTACATCTGTTCAGTCATCTCCCACCAAAATGACTAGGAGGAGGAATGCTAACAGAAGAAAATACAGAGGATGGACCTTCTGCAACAGAGCTAATGGCTATTAACATAGACAATATGTCAGAAAGAGAATTCAGGCTAACAATTATCCAGGCAATAGCTAGGTTGGAAAAAGCCATGCTGAGCTGAAAGCGACGAGAGATAATGTTCACAATGTTAGGACAGAGCTAAAAGCAACCAGGGCTGAGGTTCACAATGCTCTCAATGAGTTCCAATCTAATCTAAGTTCTCTCAAAGCTAGGGTAACTGAGACAGAAGATAGAATCAGTGATCTGGAGGACAAACAGAGAGAAAAGATCAGGAGGAAGCCTGGAACAAACAGCTTAGAAACCACAAAAACAGAATCAGGGAAATAAATGATGTCATGGAAAGTTCCAATGTCAGAATTATTGGAATCCCTGAAGGGGAGGAGAAAGAAAGAAGTCTAGAAGATAGAGTGGAGCAAGTTCTTCATGAAAATTTTCCCAATCGCGTGAATGGAACCAGCGTTCATGTACTAGAGGCCGAATGGTCCCCCCCCAAGATTATCGATTCCAAAAAAAAATCAAGGCACCTGATAGTCAAATTGAGAAATCATAATTGTAGGTATAATATCTTGACAGCTGCTAGGACAAAGAGGCTCCTTACTTACAGAGGAAAGCCCATCAAAATAACGTCAGACCTGTCCACAGAGACATGGCAAGCCAGAAAGAGCTGGCAAGATACATTCAGGGCATTAAATGAGAAGAACATGCAGCCAAGAATACTTTATCCAGCAAGACTGACATTCAAAATGGATGGAGAGATAAAGAGTTTCCAAGACTGGCAAGGCTTAAAAGACAATGCAACCACCAAGCCAACACCACAGGAAATATTAAGGGGGTGTACTATAAAAGAGGAAAAATCTTAAGAATAGCATTGAACAGAAATATAGAGACAATCTACAGAAAGAAAGACTTCAAAGGTAACAAGCTCTCAACCAAAACGTATCTATCAATAATCACTCTCAATGTGAATGGCCTAAATGCACCCATAAAATGGCACAGGGTTGTAGATTGGATAAAACGACAGGACCCATCCATATGTTGTCTACAAGAGACCCATTTTGAACCTAAAGATCCACCCAGACTGAAAGTGAAGGGATGGAGAAGCATCTTTCATGACAATGGGCCTCAAAAGAAGGCTGGGGTAGTGATTCTCATATCAGATAAATTAGATTTTAAACTAAAGACTGTAGTCAGAGATACAGAAGGACACTACAGCATTCTTAAAGGGACTATCCACCAAGAAGATCTAACAATTGTAAATATCTATGCCCCCAATATGGGAACAGCCAATTACATAAGAAAACTGTTAATTAAGATAAAGAGTCAGATTGATATAAATACATTAATAGTAGGAGATCTTAAAACACCTCTCTCAGAAATAGAGAGATCATCGAAGCAGAAAATCAATAAAGAAACAAGAGCAAAGAATGACACATTGTACCAGACGGACTTCATAGATATATACTGAACATTCCACCCTAAAATAACAGAATACTAATTCTCAAGTGTACATGGAACCTTCTCCAGAATAGACCACATACTGGGTCACAAATCAGGACTCAACCGCTACCAAAAGACTGAGATTATTCCCTGCACATACTTAGATCACAATGCTTTGAAACTGGAGCTCAATCACAAGGAAAAATCCCAAAGGAACTCAAACACCTGGAAGCTAAAGACCACCTTGCTTAAGAATGTTTGGCTCAACCAGGAGATCTAAGAAGAACTGAAACAATTCATGGAAACCATGACAATGAAGACACTTCGGTCCAAAACCTATGGGATACAGCAAACGTGATCATAAGAAGGAAATACATAGCCATCCAAGCATCCCTAAAAAAAATTGAAAAATCCAGAACACAGCAGCTGTCTCTACAACTTAAAGAACTGGATAATCAACAACAAATCAAACCAACTCCACACATAAGTAGGGAAATCATCAAGATTAGAGCTCAGATCAATGAGGTAGAAACCAGAGATACAGTAGAACGTATCAATGAAACTAGAAGCTGGTTTTTTGAAAGAATCAATAAGATCAATAAACCACTGGCCACACTAATCCAAAAAAAAAGAGAGAAAGCTCAAATACATAAAATTATGATTGAAAAGGGAGAGATCACAACGAACACCAAGGAAGTAGAAACAATCATCAGAAGTTATTATCAACAGTTATATGCCAATAAGCTAAGCATCCTAGATGAAATGGATGCATTCCTGGAAAACTATAAACTCCCAAAATTGAACCAGGAAGAAATGGACAACCTGAATAGACCGATATCAAGTAACGAGATTGAAGCAGTGATCAAAAACGTCCCAAAAAACAAGAGCCCAGGACCTGATGGATTTCCTGGGGAATTCTACCAAACTTTCAAAGCAGAAATAACACCTATTCTCCTGAAGCTGTTTCAAAAAATTGAAGCAGAAGGAAAGCTTCCAGGCTCTTTCTATGAAGCCAGCATTACCCTGATCCCCAAACCAGGCAAAGACCCTACCAAAAAGGAGAATTTCAGACCAATATCACTGATGAATATGGATGCTAAGATTCTCAACAAGATCCTAGCCAACAGGATCCAACAGCACATTAAAACGATTATCCACCATGACCAGGTGGGATTCATCTCTGGGCTACAAGGATGGTTCAACTTTCGCAAATAAATCAATGTGATAGAACAAATTAATAAGAGAAGAGAGAAGAACCACTTGGTCCTCACAATCGATGCAGAAAAAGCATTTAACAAAATCCAGCATCCGTTCCTGATTAAAACGCTTCAAAGTATAGGGATAGAGGAAACATTCCTGAACTTCATAAAATCTATCTATGAAAGACTCACAGCAAATATCATCCTCAACGGGAAAAGGCGTGCAGCCTTCCCGTTGCGATCAGGAACACGACACAAAAACACCACTCTTGTTCAACATAGTAGTAGAAGTCCTAGCAACAGCAATCAGACAAGAAAGAGAAATAAAAGGTATCCAAATTGGCAAGGAAGAAGTCTAACTCTCTCTCTTCACAGAAGACATGATTCTTTATATGGAAAACCCCAAAGACTCCACCCCCAAACTACTATAACTCAAACAGCAATTGAGCAACTTGACAGGATACAAAGTCAATGTTCAGAAATCAGTGACTTTCTTATACACTAACAATAAAAATACAGAAAGGGAAATTAGAGAATTGATTCCATTTACTATAGCACCAAGGACCATAAGATACCTAGGAATAAACCTAACCAAAGAGGTAAAGGATCTGTATTTGAGGAACTAAAGAACACTCATGAAAGAAATTGAAGAAGACACAAAAAGATGGAAGACCATTCCATGCTCTTGGATCGGAAGAATAAACATTGTAAAAATGTCTATACTGCTTAGAGCAATCTATACTTTTAATGCCATTCTGATAAAAATTCCACCAGTTTCTTCAAAGATCTCGAGCAAATAATTCAAAAATTTGTATGGAATCAGAAGAGATCCCGAATCGCTAAGGAAATTTTGAAAAACAAAAATAAAACTGCGGGCATCACGCTAACTGATTTCAAGCTTTACTACAAAACTGTGATCACCAAGACAACATGGTACTGGTATAAAAATAGACACATAGACCAGTGGAACAGAGCAGAGAGCTCAGATAAGGATCCTCAACTCTATGGGCAAATAATCTTTGACAAAAGAGGAAAAAAATATACAGTGGAGAAAAGACAATCTCTTCAATAAATGGTGCTGGGAAAACTGGGCAGCTATATGTAGAAGAATGAAACTCAATCATTTTCTTACACCGTAAACAAAGATAAACGCAAAATGGATAAAAGACCTCAATGTGAAACAGGAATCCATCAGAATCCTAGAGGAAAACATAGGCAGTAATCTCTTCGATATCAGCCACAGCAACTTCTTTCAAGATATGCCTCCAAAGGCAAAGGAAACAAACGTGAAAATAGACTTTTGGGACTTCAACAAAATCAAAAGCTTCTGCACAGCAAAGGAAACAGTAAAAAAAACAGAGTCAACCCACGGAATGGGAGAAGATATTTTCAAATGACAGTACAGACAAAAGGTTGATATCCAGGATCTATAATGAACTCCTCAAACTCATCACACACGAAACAGGAAAACATATCAAAAAATGGGCAGAAGATATGAACAGACACTTCTCCAATCAAGACAGACAAATGGCTATCAGACACATGAAAAAATGTTAATCATCACTAGCCTTCAGGGAGATTCAAATTAAAACCACATTGAGATATCACCTTACACCAGTTAGAATGGCCAAAATGAGCAAGACAGGAAACAACATGTGTTGGAGAGGATGTGGAGAAAGGGGAACCCTCTTCCACTGTTGGTGCGAATGCAAGTTGGTGCAGCGTCTTTGGAGAACCCTGTGGAGATTCCTCAAGAAATTAAAAATGGAACTTCCCTATGACCCCCCAATTGCACTCCTGGGTATTTACCAAAAGATAAAAATTCTCATCTTTATAGGCTTATTCCATTCTTTGATTGTGTCTACCCTATATATGTTTTTCATCCTTTAAAATTTTGGGAAGTAGTTTCTTCTAAGATACCAAAATACTACCATAGTCACCAGTCTAATATATATATATATATATATATATATATATATATTTAAATATTTTTTCATTACTTGTTTTCTTTTTTTAAAACTTTTTTTTTTTCTGAGCTTCTTTTTTATCCCCTTTCTCCCTCCCAGAATTTGGGGTCTCTTCTGATTTGTTAAAGCACATTTTCCTGGGGCCTTTGACACCCTTGTATTATTTTATTTATTCCTTCATATATTCTTATCTGGACAAAATGACAAGGTGGAAAAACTCATCATGAAGAAAAGAAGAGGCAGTACCAAAGGCTAGGGACCTAATCAGTATGGATATTGGTAATATGACAGATCTAGAGTTCAGAATGACAATTCTCAAGTTTCAAGCCAGGCTCAAAAAAGGCATGGAAGATATTAGAGAAACCCTCTCCAGAGAAATAAAAGCCCTTTCTGGAGAAATAAAAGAACTAAAATCTAACCAAGTTGAAATTTTAAAAAGCCATTAATGAGGTGCAATAAAAAATGGACTCTCTTACTGCTAGAATAAATGAGGCAGAAGAAAGAATTAGTGATATAGAAGACCAAATGACAGAGAATAAAGAAGCTGAGCGAAAGAGAGAAATACAACTACTGGACCACGAGGAGAGAATTCGAGAGATAAGCGATACCATAAGATGACACAACATTAGAATAATTGGGATTCCAGAAGAAGAAGAAAGAGAGAGGGGAGGAGAAAGTATATTGGAGAGAATTATTGTAGAGAATTTCCCTAATATGGCAAAGGGAACAAGCATCACAATCCAGGAGATGCAAAGATCCCCAATCAAAATCAATAAAAATAAGTCCACACCCTGTCACCTGATAGTAAAATTTACAAGTCTTAGTGACAAAGAGAAAATCCTAAAAGCAGCCTGGGAAAAGAGTCTGTAACATATAAGGGTAAAACCATTAGATTGGCAGCAGATTTATCCACACAGACCTGACAGGCCAGAAAGAATTGGCATGATATATTCAGACACTAAACAAGAAAAACATGCTGCAAAGAATACTATATCCAGCTAGGTTATCATTGAAAATAGAAGGAGACTTATTTCATTCAGCATAATCTCTTCCAGTCCCATCCATATTGCTACAAAAGTTGGGTATTCATCCTTCCTGATGGAAGCATAATACTGAGTGTATATGGAGCACATCTTCCTGATCCATTCGTCTGTCAAAGGGCATCTTGATTCTTTCCATAGTTTGGCGACCGTGGCCATTGCTGCTATGAATATTGGGGTACAGATGGCCCTTCTTTTCACTGCATCAGATCTTTGGGGTAAATACACAGTAGTGCAATGGCAGGGTCATAGGGAAGATCTCTTTTTAATATCTTGAGGAATCTCCACACTGTTCTCCAAAGAGGCTGCACCAACTTGCATTCGCACCAACAGTGGAAGAGGGTTCCCCTTTCTCCACATCCCATCCAACACACATTGTTTCCTTTCTTGCTAATTTTGGCCATTCTAACTGGTGTAAGGTGGTATCTCAATGTGGTTTTAATTTGAATCTCCCTGAGGGCTAGTGATGATGAACCTTTTTTCATGTGTCTGATAGCCATTAGTATGTCTTCATTGGAGAAGTGTCTGTTCATATCTTCTGCCCATTTTTTTTTTATAGGATTATCTGTTTTGTGTGCGTTGAGTTTGAGGAGATCTTTATAGATCCAGGATATCAACCTTTTGTCTGTACTGTCATTTGCAAATATCTTCTCCCAATCCGTGGCTTGCCTCTTTGTTTTGTTGACTGTTTCCTTTGCTGTGCAGAAGCTATTTGTCTTGATGAAGTCCCAAAAGTTCATCTTCACTTTTGTTTCCTTTGACTTTGGAGACATATCTTGAAGGAAGTTTCTGTGGCTGATATCGAAGAGGTTACTGCCTATGTTCTCCTCTAGGATTCTGATGGATTCCTGTCTCACATTGAGGTCTTTTAACCATTTTGAGTTTATCGTTGTGTACAGCATAAGAGAATGGTCAAGTTTCATTGTTCTACATATAGCTGTCCAATTTTCCCAGCATCATTTATTGAAGAGACTGTCTTTTTTTCCACTTATATTTTTTCCTGCTTTGTTGAAGATTATTTGACCATAGAGTTAAGGGTCCATATCTGGGCGCTCTACTCAAACCCAACACACACAAAACAGATAATCATATAAAAAAATTGGCAGAAGGTTGATATCCAGGATCTATAATGAACTCCTCAAACTCAACACACACAAAAGAGGCAATCATATTAAAAATGGGCAGAAGATATGGACAGACACTTCTCCAATAAAGACATACAAATGGCTATTAGACACATGAAAAAATGTTCATCATCACTAGCCATCAGGGAGATTCAAATTAAAACTACATTGAGATATCACCTTACACCAGTTAGAATGGCCAAAATGAGCAAGACAGGAAACAACATGTGTTGGAGAGGATGTGGAGAAAGGGGAACCCTCTTCCACTGTTGATGGGAATGCAAGTTGGTGCAGCCTCTTTGGAGAACAGTGTGGAGATTCCTCAAGAAATTAAAAAGAGAGCTTCCCTAGGACCCTGAAATTGCACTCCTAGGTATTTACCCCAAAGATACAGATGGAGTGAAAAGAAGGACCATCTGTACCCCAGTGTTTATAGCAGCAATGGCCACGGTCGCCAAACTGTGGAAAGAACCAAGATGCTCTTCAACGGACAAATGGATAAGAAAGATGTGGTCCATATACACTACGGAGTATTATGCCTCCATCAGAAAGGATGAATAGCCAACTTTTGTAGCAACATGGACAGGACTGGAAGAGATTATTCTAAGTGAAATAAGTCAAGCAGAGATAGTCAAGTATCATATGGTTTCACTTATTTGTGGAGCATAACAAATAGCATGGAGGACAAGGGGAGTTAGAGAGGAGAAGGGATTTGGGGGAAATTGCAAGGGGAGGTGAACCATGAGAGACTATGGACTCTGGAAAACAATCTGAGGGGTTTGAAGCAGCGGGGGGTGGGAGGTTGGGGGATCCAGGTGGTGGGTATTAGAGAAAACAGGGATTGCATGGAGCATTGGATGTGGTGAAAAAATAATGATACTGTTATGCTGAAAATAAATAAATGAAAAAAAATAATGAATACGGTTATGCTGAGTATAAATAAAAAATAAATTTTAAAAAATGGGCAGAAGATATGAACAGACACTTCTTCAATGAAGACATATAAATGGCTATCAGACACATGAAAAAATGTTCATATCACTAGCCCTCAGGGAGATTCAAATTAAAACCACTTTGAGATACCACCTTACATCAGTTAGAATGGCCAAAATTAGAAAGACAGGAAACAGCGTGTGTTGGAGAGGATGTGGAGAAAGGGAGCCCTCTTCCACTGTTGGTGGGAATGCAAGTTGGTGCAGCCTCTTTGGAGAACAGTGTGGAGATTCCTCAAGAAATTAAAAATAGAGCTTCCCTAGGACCCTGAAATTGCACTCCCAAAGATACAGACGGAGTGAAAATAAGGGCCATTTGTACCCCAATGTTTATAGCAGCAATGGCCACGGTTGCCAAACTGTGGAAAGAACCAAGATGCCCTTCAACGGATGAGTGGATCAGGAAGATGTGTTCCATATACACTATGGGGTATTGTGACTCCATCAGAAAAGATGAATACCCAAATTTTGTAACAACATGGACAGGACGGGAAGAGATTATGCTTAGTGAAATAAGTCAAGCAGAGAGAGTCAATTATCCTATGGTTTCACTTATTTCTGGAGCATAACAAACAACATGGAGGGCAAGGGGAGATTGAGAGGTGAAGGGAGTTGAGGGAAATTGGAAGGGGAGATGAACCATGAGAGACTATGGACTCTGAAAATCAATCTGAGGGTTTTGAAGGAGTGGGGGGGGTGGGAGGTTGGGGAAACCAGTTAGTGGGTAGTAGGGAGGGCACAGATTGCATGGAGCACTGGGTGTGGTGCAAGAACAATGAATACTGTTACGCCGAGAAGAAATAAAAATTTAAAAAAAAATCATGAATGAAAAGGGAGGGATCACAAGTAACACCAAGGAAATAGAAACAATTAGTAATTATTACCAGCAACTATATGCCAACAAATTAAGACACCTAGAAGAAATGGATGCTTTCCTGGAAACGTATAAACTACCAAGATGGAAACAGGAAAAAATTTATCATATGAATAGACTATTAACCAGTACCATAATTGCAAAGACCCTACCAAAAGGAAAATTTTAGACCAATATCCCTGGTGAATATGGATGCTAAGATTCTCAACAAGATCCTAGCCAACAGGATCCAACAACACATTAAAAAGATTATCCACTATGATCAGGTGGGATTCATCCCTGGGCTACAAGGATGGTTCAACATTCGCAAATCAATCAATGTGATACAAAAAATTAATATGAGAAGAGAGAAGAACCACCTCAATCGATGCAGAAAAAGTATTTGACAAAAATCCAGCATCCGTTCCTGATTAAAACGCTTCAAAGTATAGGGATAGAGGGAACATTCCTGACCTTCATCAAATCTATCTATGAAAGACACATAGCAAATATCATCCTCAATGGGAAAAAGCTTGCAGCCTTCCCGTTGAGATCAGGAACAAGACAAGGATGCCCACTTTCACCACTCTTGTTCAACATAGTATTAGAAGTCCTAGCAACAGCAATCAGACAACAAAGAAAAATAAAAGGTATCCAAATTGGCAATGAAGAAGTCAAACTCTCTCTCTTTGCAGATGACATGATTCTTTATATGGAAAACCAAAAAGACTCCACCCCCAAACTACTAGAACTCATACAGCAATTCAGCAACGTGGCAGGATACAAAGTCAATGTGCAGAAATCAGTGGCTTTCTTATACACTAACAATGAAAATACAGAAAGGGAAATTAGAGAATCGATTCCATTTACTATAGCACCAAGAACCATAAGATACCTGGGAATAAACCTAAACAAAGAGGTAAAGGAACCAGTAACCAAAATATTTAAAGAAGAAATAAGACCTATTCTACTGAAGCTGTTTAAAAAAATAGAAACAGAAGGAAAACTTCTAAACTATGAAGCCAAAATTACCTTGATCCCCAAACCAGGCAAGGACCCCATCAAAAAAGAGAATTACTTTTGTAGCAACATGGACAGGAATGGAAGAGACTATGCTGAGTGAAATAAGTCAAGCAGAGAGAGGCAATTATCATATGGTTTCACTTATTTGTGGAGCATAACAAATAGCATGGAGGACATGGGGAGATAGAGAGGAGAAGGGAGAAGGGAGTTGGGGTAAATTGGAAGGGGAGGTGAATCATGAGAGACTATGGACTCTGAAAAACAATCTGAGGGTTTTGAAGGGCCAGGGGGTGGGAGGTTGGGGTACCAGGTGGTGGGTATTATAGAGGGCACGGATTGCATGGAGCACTGGGTGTGGTGAAAAAATAATGAATACTGTTATGCTGAAAATAAAAAATAAATTAAAAAAAAGAGAATTACAGACCAATATCTCTGATGGATATGGATGTCAAAATTCTCAACAATTTTCTATCCAGTAGGGTCCAACAGTACATCAAAAGGATTATTCATTTGTATGTCTTTATTGGAGAGGTGTCTGTTCATTTCCTGTGCCCATTTTTTGACTTATTTGTTTTGTGGGTATTGAGTTTTAGTAGTTCTTTACAGTTCTTGGAGATCAGTCCTTCATCTTAGTGTCACTTGCAAATATTTTCTTCCATTCTGCGGGTTGCCTTCTTGTTTTGTTGATTGTTTCCTTTGCTGTGCAGAAGGTTTTTTATCTTGATTAAATCCCAAAAGGTCATTTTTGATTTCGTTTTCTTTGCCTTTGGAGATGTGTCTTGAAAGAAATTGCTGTGGTCAATTTTAAAAAGGTTAATTCCTATGTTCTCCTCTAGGACTTTGATGGATTCCTGTATCACATTGAGATCTTTCATCCATTTTGACTTTATCTTTCTGTATGGTGTAATATAATGGTCGAATTCTGTATAGAGCTGTCCAATTTTCCCAGCACCATTCGTTGAAGAGACTCTCTTCTTTCCATTGAATGCTTTTTCCTGCTTTTTTGAAGATTATTTGACCATAGATTTTAGGGTCCAAATCTCAGCTCTCTACAAGCATTGGTTTGTTGCTTGTTTTTGTGCCAGTACCATTCTGTCTTGGTGATCACAGCTTTGCAATAAAGCTTGAAATCAGGCAGCGTGATGTCCAGGGTTGGCTGGCTGATGGGTATTAAGGAAGGCACATACTGCATGGAGCATTGGGTGTTACATGTAAACAACACATCTTGGAACACCACATCAAAAACTAATGATATACTGAATGGCGACTAACATAAAATAATAAAAAATAATAATTAAAAAAAGGATTATCCACCACAACTGATGGGATTTATTCCTCGGACACAAGCGTGGTTCAACATCCACAAATCAATCTTTAATAAAAGAAAAGACAAAAACTATGTGATCCTCTCAATTGATACAGAAAAAGCATTTGACGAAATACATCATCCATTCCTGATTAAAGCTCTTCAGATTATAGGAATAGAGGAACAGTCTTCCATGTTGTAAATACCATCTATGAAAATCCCACAGCTAATAACATTCTCAATGGGGAAAAGTTGATAGCTAGTCCCTTAAGGTCAGGAACACAACAGGAATTCCCACTCTCACCACTATATTCAATTTTTTAAAATTTTTTATTTTATTCACTCAGTGTTCCATGATTCATTGTTTATTCTCCACACCCAGTGATCCATGCAATACATGCCCTTTTTAATACCTACCACCATGCTCACCCATCCCCTCCCTCCCCTTCAAAACAAAGATAAACTCAAACAGGATAAAAGACCTCCATGTGAGGCAGGGATCTATCAAAATCCTAGAGGAGAAAACTCTTTGATATCAGTCAGGCAAATTCTTTCAAGACATGTCTCCAAAAGCAAAGGAAACCAAAGTGAAAATGAACTTTTGGGACTCCATCAAGATAAAAACCTTCGGGCGCCTGGGTGGCTCAGTGGGTTAAGCCTCTGCCTTCGACTCAGGTCATGATCTCAGGGTCCTGGGATCCAGCCCCACATCGGTCTCTCTGCTCAGCAGGGAGAGTGCTTCCCCCTCTCTCTCTGCCTGCCTCTCTGCCTACTTGTGATCTCTCTCTGTTAAATATATATATAAAAAAACAAAACCTTCTGCATAACAAAGGAAACAGTCAACAAAACAAGGAGCAATTGCACTACTGGGTATTTACCCCAAAGATACAGATGTAGTGAAAAGAAGGGCCATATGTATCCCAATGTTGATAGCAGCAATGGCCACAATTGCCTAACTGCAGAAGGAGCCACAATACCCTTCAACAGGCAAATGGATAAAAAAGATATGGTATATTTATACAATGGAATATTATGTAGCCCTCAGAAAAGATGAATACTCAACTTTTGTATCAACATAGATGGGACTGGAGGAGATTATGCTGAGTGAATTAAGTAAAGCAGAGAAAGTCAATTATAATATGGTTTCACTATGTACAAACTTTGAATCATTATATTGTATACCTGAAACTAACAATGTTATATGGCAACAATGTTTCAATTTAAAAAGAAATTTAAAGATTGGGAGGGAGACAAGCCATAAGTGACTCTTAATCTCACAAAACAAACTGAGGGTTGCTGGGGGGAGGGGGTTTGGGAGAAGGGGGTGGGATTATGGACATTGGGGAGGGTATGTGCTTTGGTGAGTGCTGTAAAGTGTGTAAAGCTGTTGATTCACAGACCTGTACCCCTGGGGATAAAAATATGTGTTTATAAAAAATTTTTAAAAAATGAAATTTAAAGATTAAATTGCTTATTTTTAAAATATATTATTTATTTACTTGACAGATCACAAGTAGGCAGAGAGTCAGGCAGAGAGAGAGAGAGAGGAGGAGGAGGAGGAGGAAGCAGGCTCCCTGCTGAGCAGAGAGTCCGATGCTGGACTTAATTCCAGGACCCTGAGATCATGACCTGAGCTGAAGGCAGAGGCTTTAAACCACTGAGCCACCCAGGTGTCCCAACTGATTAAATTTTTAATTAAAAAAGTAAAAGAATGTTTCCTTAAAATATGAAGAGAGGGTGTAGCTCTTACCTTACCCCAGATGGAAAGCATGAGAGAAATGAGAGTTGGGGAAGTAGGAGATGAAGAGAGGACAGAGCAGAGGCAGGGAGTCTGGAGACATTAAAGTGTTTGGAGGTTGAGACTTTGTGTGTTGGAGGACCACTGATACATCCGTGTTTAGATTGGGTTTTCCAGTAAGAAAACAAAGACAGGAGCAGACAGGCAGTCCATGAATTGGAGGGAAGACCAGGAAGGATAAAGTAGAGGTTTCCAGGAAAGGTGGGGAGAGCCTGCAGACTACTCCACTGGTGGGATACACAGAAAGAGAGGTAGAAGGAAGAACTGGGTAGAAAAGTCTCAAAATTCAAAACAGTTCTGGGAAAGCTTTACAAGGCCAATGGGGAATCCTTGAGCCAAGAGAGCCTGACACAAACTGAGTGTGTCTCCTCTAAAATTCGTATGTTGAAACCTAATCCCAATGTGATAAGTTTTGGTCCTTTGGGAGGTACACAGGTCATGAGAGAGAGAGAGAGAGAGAGCACAAGTAGGCAGAGCAACAGGCAGAGGGAGAGGAATTAATAAGATCAATAAACCTCTGGCTAGATTTATCCAAAAGAAAAGAGAAACGACCCAAATTAATAAAATTGTGAATTAGCGGGGAGAGATCATGACAACACCAAGAAAATACCACTATTTTAAAAACACATTATGAGCAACTATATGCCAACAAATGAGGCAATCGGGAAGAAATGGATGCATTCTTGTAAATTTAGAACTACCAAACTGAAACAGGATGAAAAAATAATGAAACTGGTTCATTCTCTTGCACAATTCACAAGGATAAAATCAAAATGGATGAAAGACCTAAATGAGAGAATGGAATCCATCAAAATCCTAGAGAACACAGGTAAAAATGTCTTTGACCTACTCATCACCAATTTGGATACCTTTTATTTCTATTTGTTGTCTTATTGCTGTTGCTAGGACTTCTAATACTATGTTGAACAAGAGTGGTGAGAGAGGGCATCCTTGTGTTCCTGATCGCAATGGGAAGGTTGCAAGCTTTTTCCCATTGAGGATGATATTTGCTGTGGGTCTTTCATAGATAGATTTGATGAAGGTCAGGAATGTTCCCTCTATCCCTATACTTTGAAGCGTTTTAATCAGGAACGGATGCTGGATTTTGTTAAATGCTTTTTCTGCATCGATTGAGAGGACCAAGTGGTTCTTCAATATCAGCCACAGCAACTTCTTTCAAGATATGTCTCCAAAGGCAAAGGAAACAAAAGCGAAAATAAACTTTTGGGACTTCATCAAAATCAAAAGCTTCTGCACAGCAAACAGTCAACAAAACAAAGAGGCAATCCACGGAATGGGAGAAGATATTTTCAAATTACAGTATAGACAAAAGGTTGATATCCAGAATCTATAATGAACTCCTCAAACTCAACACACACAAAGCAGACAATCATATCAAAAAAATGGGTGTGGTGAAAAAATAATGAATACTATTTTTCTGAAAAGAAATAAATTAATTTAATTTAAAAATTAAAATTAAGAAAACTTTGAAACAGTTATTTAAAGTAACAAAAATAAACCTTTACATATTAGCACAAATAACATAATTTCAAAGGAAACAACTATAATTTCCAAAATAAAAATTTCATAAAAAAGAGAGCATTCTTTTACATTTTTGAAGATATCTTTAATGTCTAGTTTAATAAAATAGAAGACAATAAAAAAATGGGCAGAAGATATGGACAGACACTTCACCAATAAAGACATACAAATGGCTATCAGACACATGAAAAAATGTTCCTCATCACTAGCCTTCAGGGAGATTCAAATCAAACTATGGAAAGAACCAAGACGCCCTTCAATGGACGAATGGATAAGGAAGATGTGGTCCATATACACGATGAGGTATTATGCCTCCATCAGAAAGGACGAATACCCAACTTTTGTAGCAACATGGATGGGACTGGAAGAGATTATGCTGAGTGAAATAAGTCAAGCAGAGAGTCTATTATCATATGGTTTCACTTATTTGTGGAGCATAACGAAAAGCATGGAGGTCATGGGGAGAAGGAGAAGGGAGTTGGGGGAAATTGGAAGGGGAGGTGAATCACGAGAGACTATGGACTCTGAAAAACAATCTGAGGGTTTTGAAGGGGCAGGGATCTGGAGGTCGGGGTACCAGGTGGTGGTATTATAGAGGGCAGGGATTACATGGAGCTCTGGGTGTGGTGCAAAAATAATGAATACTGTTATGCTGAAAATAAAAAATAAATTAAAAAAATAATGAATACTGTTATGCTGAAAATAAATAAAAAATAAATTAAAAAAATTTTATTATCCATTTTGAGTTTATGTGTATGGTTAAGAGAATGGTCGAGTTTCATTCTTCTACTTATAGATGTCCAGTTTTCCCAGCACCATTTATTGAAGAGACTGTCTTTTTTCCAGTGTATATTTTTTCCTGTTTTGTCGAAGATTATTTGACCATAGAGTTGAGCGTCCATATCTGGGCTCTCTATTCTGTTCCACTGGTCTATGTGTCTGTTTTTATGCCAGCACCATGCTGTCTTGGTGATCACAGTTTTGTAGTAAAGCTTGAAATCAGGTAACGTGATGCCCCCAGTTTTATTTTTGTTTTTCAGCATTTCCTTAGTGATTCCAGGTCTCTTCTGATTCCATACAAATTTTTGGATTATTTGCTCCAGCTCTTTGAAGAATACCGGTGGAATTTTGATCGGATAGCATTGGAAGTATAGATTGCTCTAGGCAGTATAGACATTTTAACAATGTTTATTCTTCTGATCCAAGAGCATGGAATGGTCTTCCATCTTTTTGTGTCTTCTTCAATTTCTTTCATGAGTGTTCTGTAGTTCCTCGAGTACAGATCCTTTACCTCTTTGTTTAGGTTTATTCCCAGGTATCTTATGGTTCTTGGTGCTATAGTAAATGGAATCGATTCTCTAATTTCCCTTTCTGTATTTTCATTGTTAGTGTATAAGAAAGCCACTGATTTCTGTACATTGACTTTGTATCCTGCCACGTTGCTGAATTGCTGTATGAGTTCTAGTAGTTTGGGGTGGGGTCTTTTGGGTTTTCCATATAAAGAATCATGTCATCTGCGAAGAGAGAGAGTTTGACTTCTTCATTACCAATTTGGATACCTTTTATTTCTCCTTGTTGTCTGATTGCTGTTGCTAGGACTCCTAATACTATGTTGAACAAGATTGGTGAGAGTGGGCATCCTTGTCGTGTTCCTGATATCAACGGAAAGGCTGCAAGCTTTTTCCCATTGAGGATGATATTTGCTGTGGGTCTTTCATAGATAGATTTGATGAAGGTCAGGAATGTTCCCTCTATCCCTATACTTTGAAGCGTTTTAATCAGGAACGGATGCTGGACTTTGTAAAATGCTTTTTCTGCATCGATTGATAGGACCATGTGGTTCTTCTCTCTTCTCTTATTAATTTGTTCTATCACATTGATTGATTTGCGAATGTTGAACCATCCTTGTAGCCCAGGGATGAATCCCACCTGATCATGGTGGATAATCTTTTTAATGTGCTGTTGGATCCTGTTGGCTAGGATCTTGTTGAGAATCTTAGCATCCATATTCATCAGTGATATTGGTCTGAAATTCTCCTTTTTGGTAGGGTCTTTGCCTGGTTTGGGGATCAGGGTAATGCTGGCTTCATAGAAAGAGCCTGGAAGCTTTCCTTCTGCTTCAATTTTTTGAAACAGCTTTAGGAGAATAGGTGTTATTTCTGCTCTGAAAGTTTGGTAGAATTCCCCAGGAAATCCATCAGGTCCTGGGCTCTTGTTTTTTGGGAGGTTTTTGATCACCGCTTCAGTCTCGTTACTTGATATCGGTCTATTCAGGTTGTCCATTTCTTCCTGGTTCAATTTTGGGAGTTTATAGTTTTCCAGGAATGCATCCATTTCATCTAGGTTGCTTAGCTTATTGGCATATAACTGTTGATAATAACTTCTGATGATTATTTCTACTTCCTTGGTGTTCGTTGTGATCTCTCCCTTTTCATTCATAATTTTATGTATTTGAGCTTTCTCTCTTTTCTTTTGGATTAGTGTGGCCAATGGTTTATTGATCTTATTGATTCTTTCAAAAAACCAGCTTCTAGTTTCATTGATACGTTCTACTGTATCTCTGGTTTCTACATCATCGATCTGAGCTCTAATCTTGATGATTTCCCTTCTTATGTGTGGAGTTGATTTGATTTGTTGTTGATTCTCCAGTTCTTTAAGGTGTAGAGACAGCTAGTGTACTCTGGCTTTTTCAATTTTTTTGAGAAAGGCTTGTATGGCTATGTACTTCCCCCTTAGGACCGCCTTTGCTGTATCCCATACGTTTTGGACCGAAGTGTCTTCATTGTCATTGGTTTCCATGAATTGTTTCAGTTCTTCTTTGATCTCCTGGTTGATCCAAACATTTTTACGCAAGGTGGTCTTTAGCTTCCAGGTGTTGAGTTCCTTCGGAACTCTTCCTTGTGATTGAGCTCCAGTTTCAAAGTATTGTGATCTGAGAATGTGCAGGGAATCATCTCAATCTTTTGGTATCGGTTGAGTACTGATTTGTGACCCAGTATGTGGTCTCTTCTGGAGAAGGTTCCATGTGCACTAGAGAAGAATGAATATTCTGCTGTTTTAGGGTGGAATGTTCTGTATATATCTATGAGGTCCATCTGGTTCAAAGTGTCATTCAGTGCTCTTGTTTATTTATTTTTCTGCTTTGATGATCTATTTCTGAGAGAGGCGTGTTAAGATCTCCTAGGATTCCTGTATTCATATCAATATGACTCTTTATGTTGATTAACAGTTTTTTTATGTAATTGGCTGCTTCCATATTGGGGGCATAGATGTTTACAATTGTTAGATCTTCTTGGTGGATATTCCCTTTAAGAATTATGTAATGTCCTTCTGTATCTCTGACTATAGTTTTTAGTTTAAAATCTAATTTATCTGATATGAGAATCACTACCCCGGCCTTCTTTTGAGGCCCATTGGCATGAAAGATGCTTCTCCATCCCTTCACTTTCAGTCTGGGTGTATCTTTAAGTTCAAAATGGGTCTCTTGTAGACAACATATGAATGGGTACTGGCGTTTTATCGAATCTGCAACCCTGTGCCATTTTATGGGTGCATTTAGGCCATTCACATTGAGAGTGATTATTGATAGAAACGTTTTTATTGACATCGTGTTACCTTTGAAGTCTTTCCTTCTGTGGATTGTCTCTATATTTCTGTTCAATGCTATTCTTAAGATTTTTCCTCTTTTATAGTACCCCCCCCCCCTTAATATTTCCTGCGTTGTTGGCTTGGTGGTTACATAGTCTTTTAAGCCTTGCCGATCTTGGAAACTCTTTATCTCTCCATCCATTTTGAATGTCAGTGTTGCTGGATAAAGTATTCTTGGCTGCATGTTCTTCTCATTTAGTGCCCTGAATATATCTTGCCAGCCCTTTCTGGCTTGCCAGGTCTCTGTGGACAGGTCTGACTTTATTCTGATGGGCTTTCCTCTGTAAGTAAGGAGCCTCTTTGTCCTACCAGCTTTCAAGAGGTTATATCTACAATTATGATTCCTCAATTTGGCTATCAGGTGCCTTGATGTTTTTCTGGAATCTATAATCTTGTGCAGAGACCATTCGGCCTCTAGTACATGAATGCTGGTTCCATTCGTGGTATTGGGAAAATTTTCATGAAGAATTTGTTTCACTATGTCTTCTAGACTTCTTTCTTTCTCCTCCCCTTCAGGGATTCCAATAATTCTGACGTTGGAATGTTTCATGGCATCATTTATTTCCCTGATTCTGTTTTTGTGGCTTCTAAGCTGTTTCTTCCAGGCTTCCTCGTGATCCTTTATCTCTATTTGTTTGTCCTCCAGATCACTGATTCTATCTTCTGTCTCAGTTACCCTAGCTTTGAGAGAACTTAGATTAGATTGGAACTCATCGAGAGCATTGTGAACCTCAGCCCTGGTTGCTTTTAGCTCTGTCCTAACATTGTGAACATCATCTCTCGTCGCTTTCAGCTCAGCATGGCTTTTTCCAACCTAGCTATTGCCTGGATAATTGTTAGCCTGAATTCTCTTTCTGACATATTGTCTATGTTGATACCCATTAACTCTGTTGCAGAATGCCCATCCTCTGTATTTTTCTTCTGTTGGGCATTCCTCTTCCTAGTCATTTTGGTGAGAGATGACTGAACGGATGTAGTTGGATGTATTGACCATGTTGCATTCAAGGTGCACCCTGGAACACTTCTGAGCGATCAGGATTCCCCACCCAAAGGAGAGACAAAAGAAAAGAAAAAGAAAAAGCGCGCACGTGCGCGCGCGCGCGCGCGCGAGAGAGAGAGAGAGAGAGAGAGAGAGAAAAGGGAAGGTAAAAGAGAAGGTTCAGCCCAAAATGGGCCCTAAGGTAAGATTTAGGAAGTATACAAACAAAAATACAAACAAAAAGACTGATAAAAGTATATGACAGAAACTTTTTAATTTTGATGAAATCTCAAAAGTTTTTTTCGGGTGGGGGGCAAGGTGGCAGGGAAGTAGGAGGAGGCACCTTTTCAACCTGTACCCTAAAGTGAGCTGATTACCTACCAAAGAACTCTGATCATCCAAGAAATCTGCCTGTGATCAGAATTATACACGTCTGGGTCTCTACAGGGGCAGAAGACACCAGTGGGCAGGTAAAGCGGAGTGGGAAAGGCGGACTGAAATCTGAAGATAAAATAAAGAGGGAGGGAGCCACCAGAGGCGACCAGTTGGAAAGTAATACCCCAATCCGAGAGTGCCCTGTGTCTGGGGATCAGCATTAACTTGGAGACATGGTTGAAAGCACTCAAAAAGAGCAAAGGGTCACAGGGGGGAAATTGTGGGAATCAGGGAGGCTAGGGACAGGGGCTTAAGTTCCTGGTCCCAGGACAGTCTCCCCTGGCGCTGAGCCAGAGAGAGTGTGGCAGAGAAACCAGGTCTTGGTCCCTAAGCCACCAGCACGCCCGAGAATGCGTGGGTTCTGGCTCCTGTGAGGGGATGGGAGCCACGCCAGATGGCAGAACGCTCGAGCCCTGCTGCAGAGCCTGAGATACGCGTGCCCCTCATCCTCCCCTGAGAGAGGTACAAAGGCCCAGCCGGCGCTCTTTGACCCGCGCCATTGTTTCAGAGCCTAAGACGTGCACCCCAAGCTCCCCTGAGAGAGGTGCGCAAAGGCCCAGCCTGGTGCTCTCGGACCTGCGCCCTGTTCTCAGAGCCTGAAATGCATGGGCGACCCACAGCCTCCCCTGAAAGAGGTGCATGCAAGCCTGGCACTCTTAGACCCAGAAAGACCAGGCATCCCAGCCCGGGCCAGTGGGAAAATCTCAGTGTGCGATCGCTGCTTGGAACCTCTCTGGTGGTCTGGAGCTTCCAGCCACTGCTGCCTTGGTTTTGGGTACAAGCAAAAAGATCCTGCATCTCCAGGGATCGCGACTCAGAACCTGCTCTGCCAGCAGCCAAGGGGGAACTTATTTAGGCTCTGCAGCCAGACTGAGGCTTCTCTCTGAGAGGGAGGTCAGGGTGCAGTTTGTTTTCCTCTAAAACTACAAAAACCATCAAAAGCAGTCAAGGTGAGGGGGGGGGAGTGAACAAACATAAAAACCGCCAGAGAACAAAAGCCTGAAAAAAAAAAAAACAAACAAAAACCAGTTTCCTCAGAGCCCTCCCCCTTGAGGGGGGCGGGAGGACTTAACTCAGGGAACATCATTGACTGAAAACCCACGTGGCAGGCCCCTCCCCCAGAAAACAAACCAAGAAAGAAAAAAAAAAAAAAAAGAACAAGAGAACAACCACCACTATTTCATAGGAAAGCTTTTATTTTTTACTCGTTCCCACTACTCTGCTTCATTTTTTTATAGATAATTTTTTTAACCTATTTACCATCACAGTGAACTGTCAGTACATCAAATTCCATAATAACCTTCTAACCTGAACTTTTTGATACATATACCTATGTTTTTCTTTTGCATTTCTGTTTTTTGAATTTCTTTTTTTTTTAAATTTTAGTTTAGTTTATTCCCTTTTTAAAATTTATTTTTTATTTATTTTCAGCATAACAGTATTCATTATTTTTGCACCACACCCAGTGCTCCATGCAATCCGTGCCCTCTATAATACCCACTACCTGGTACCCTACCTCCCACCCCCCCCCCACTTCAAACCCCTCAGATTGTTTTTCAGAGTCCATAGTCTCTCATGGTTCACCTCCCCTTCCAATATCCCCCAAATCCCTTCTCCTCTCTAACTCCCCTTGTCCTCCATGCTATTTGTTATGCTCCACAAATAAGTGAAAACATATGATAATGGACTCTCTCTGCTTGACTTATTTCACTCAGCATAATCTCTTCCAGTCCCGTCCACATTGCTACAAAAGTTGGGTATTCATCCTTTCTGATGGAGGCATAATACTCCATAGTGTATACGGACCACATCTTCCTTATCCATTCATCCATTGAAGGGCATCTTGGTTCTTTCCACAGTTTGGCGACCGTGGCCATCGCTGCTGTAAACATTGGGGTACAGATGGCCCTTCTTTTCAGGACATCTGTATCCTTGGGGTAAATACCCAGGAGTGCAATTGCAGAGTCATAGGGAAGTTCTATTTTTAATTTCTTGAGGAATCTCCACACTGTTCTCCAAAGAGGTTGCACCATACAAATGGCTATCAGACACATGAAAAAATGTTCATCATCACTAGCTATCAGGGAGATTCAAATTAAAAGCACATTGAGATATCACATTACACGTTAGAATGGCCAAAATTAACAAGGCAGGAAACAACATGTGTTGGAGGGGATGTGGAGAAAGGGGAAACCTCTTACACTACATCATTCTTAAAGAGACTATCCACCAAGATGATCTAACAATTGTAAATATCTATGCCCCCAATATGGGAGCAGCCAATTACATAAGAAAAAAGGCCTGATGTCATCTTATTTCCTGGCCAATATGTGATTTTCATATGCTTTGGGACAGCCTAATGCTGTTCCTTTTCTTCTTCACCTGTCCTTCCATTCAAAGGTGAGGGACAACAACTGCCATTGTTCCTTTCCCTTCTCTCCAGGTGGCCAGTGGGACTATGGAGGAGACACACATATGCAAATGTGTATGTGCATATATGCACATGGATATGAAATCCTGGGGTGGGGACCTTATCTATTTTGTTCTCTGTTGCAGCCCAGAACCTAAAGTGGGTGCTCAGTAAATACTTGTTGGGATGAATAAATGACAGGAAAATGGTACATATTGAATGCATGCATGCATGAATGAATGAATGAATGGTATAGATATAAAGAACTTCAAAATGGTTTGGGTTGGGTGGACTGTCCAACCTTGGACTATGATCAGGAATGTGATGGCAGAGACCAGTTTAGTTTGCATTTCATTCCTTTTATACTGATTAATAATTTTATAGAAGCATGGATGAGTACATCTCATCATGATAAGAGTAATGCAAACATTACAGATAAGGCTAACACACCCATTTTTCACTAGCTCCTCTTCTCACCCCAGAGGTGGACATCGTTGGTGCTGTGAGTTGTTCCCTTCCACAGGTTTCTCTGTGCGTTTCACATATATGTGTGTGTGCATATGTGTGGATGCACCCAATCACAGTATACAGCAACCTCTTGTAAGATTCAAAAAGAAGTTGAGGCATCTTGGTGGCTCAGTTGGTTAAGCATCCATCTCCTGATTTCAGCTCAGGTCATGATCTCAGGTTTGTGAAATTCAGCCCTGCGTTTGGCTCTGTGCTCAGAGGGGAGTCTGTTTCTCTCCCTTTGCCCCTTCCCTCAGAATCTCTCTCTCTTAAATAAATACATAAATAAATAAATATTTAAAAAAGATTTTAAAAAGTGAAATTACGTTGCAAGCATTATTTGAATCTTATTTTATTTTCAACTTACTTTCTTTTCCCAGAATAACATTTCCTGGAGCTTCTTCCATAAAAGAGTACATCTCACTCTTTTTCCTTGCTGCTCTTGTGGCCCTCTTGTGAGGGTCCATAGGTCATTTTTTCCCATAAGTTTGGGATATTCTGAAATATTTGTTCAGAGAGAGAGAGTGCACTTCAGTGAGTGTTTTTGGATGCAGCTTCTCATGTCCCTGTATCATTGCCCAGTCCTAGTTTAGCATAATTGTCCCTTTCCTGATGATCCCAGTGGAAAGAACACCACCTCCTTGCCTACAGCTTGCAGCACTGGATACTGAGGAGGCCACACACAACCCAAGTGTCAGTGGGAAAGTGGGAAGGGCCCACTCCCAAGAGAAGGAGTCCTCTGACCTGGCGTTAACTCAGACTTGAGGTACTTCCCCAGTAACCACGATGTGCCAGGCCCAGGGTAAGCAAGAGAGCATGTTGGTGGCCTCATTCCTATCTCAGGAGGCTCTCAGTCTACCATGTGTTTGTATCTGTTCTGTGCTGGAGGTCTGAGAGAAGGATGAGGTAGGGTGGCTGCCAACAGGGTCCTGGAATGAGTGGCTTCTACAGGAGCACAGAGACCTAGGGCATGAGGATATTGATATCACTGGCTCCCTCCTGTGCAGCATCACTACAGCCCATGGCCAGCTCTGATGAGCTCACCTCTGCATGGCTTGGAGGCAGCCCGGCTTGGCCCTCCATGCCTCTGCTCTCCTCTGCCCCTCCTCTCCTCCAGGGCCAGAAAGCATCTCTAATCCCAGTGGGCACCACAGTCTGCAGCTCATCCTCAGGCAAACTGGGCACAGGTGCCAACTATTAGTGCATTCTACCAGCTTCCATTTCCACAGCTTGGCACCTACAAAACTCCTCAATCAGAGTCATGCCAACAAGAGGGGGCTGTGGCTGTGTGTGTGTGTCCCTGTGCATGTCCATGTGCTGGCTTCTGGAGCCTGTGGGAAGCCATGATGGAAATATCTAGTACAAAGACCGCATGCCTGAGAGTGAGGGGTTTGCTCGGCAAACTTCAGAAGTGATCAAAATGTCCTTTCTCTAAAGTCCTGGCTTAACATGGATGGGATTAGAGGAGATTATGCTGAGTGAAATAAGTCAAGCAGAGAGAGTCCATTATCATATGGTTTCACTTACTTGTGGAGCATAAGGAATAGCACAGAGGACATTGAAAGAAGGAGAGGAGAAGTGAGTTGGGGGAAATCGGGGGGTGGGTGGGTGAGATGAGCCATGAGAGGCTGTGGACTCTAAGACACAAACTGAGGGTTTTGGAGGGGAGGGGTGTGGGAAGTTGGGTGAGCCTGGTGGTAGGTATTATGGAGGGCACGTATTGCATGGAGCACTGGGTGTGGTGCATAAACAATGAATCTTGGAACACTGAAAAAATAAAATAAAATTTAAAAATTGGGCAGATAATACAGCATAGGGACTAAATCAATGTTATTATAAGAGCAGTATATGGTGTCAGATGGTAGCTACACTTGGGAGCAAAGCATAATGTATAGAATTGTCAAATACTATGTGGTACACCTGAAACTAATGTAACATTGTGTGTCAACTACGCTTCAATAAAAATATTTAAAACTGGGCAGAAAAAAAATGTTAGCATGTGCATATAAAATAACGAGTCAGTGGGGATGGATTACTATAGTACTATTTCTGCTCATTCCACATTATGAATTCAGGGCATAACTTTCTGTAAATTGTCATTCTTGTTTGGTAAGGATGATGAATTGTTTCCCTCATATAGAAGAAAAAAAAAAAAACACCACTTCCTTGGCCACTGCTCTTTAGAACGGGCTCTGCCAGCCCACCTCCCTTGGGGATGGCAGGATGGGTGAAGCCGTGTTCCAGAGTGGCTGCTGTCAGAGACACTGCAGGAGGCCTTTCACTCCCGGGGTGACCAGAGAGCTGACATAGGTTGCTGAGGTGGCTTTTAGGGGGAAGAATAAAGACTCTTGCCCATGGACCCTGGACTGCTCTGGAATGAGGATGGATAATGAGGATGGGCTGCTCTGGATGTGTGGGGTGAAGATGAGATGCAGGTAACCAGGAGACAGGGAGGTTGTTGGCAAGGCCTTGGAGGTTGTGTTCTTCATTCATTCATTCATTTAACAAGAGTTTACTGAGTGCCCTAGGGGTGGGGCCCTCTTCCAAGCTATGGGGTCACAGCAATGCTAAGTTCCAGTGGAGAGAAGCAGCTAATCAAAAAGGACTGTGACAAGCATCCATCTTAGCTACAAAGGAAGGCAGAGTGACTGGTTTGGGCTCATCAGAGAAGGCCCCGGGGGGGGGGGTAGATGACCATGGGGCTAAGTCACACAAACAGGAGGAACCAGATGTGATGGATGAGTGGCCCTCCCACTGTGCTAAGCCACTGTGAGTATGAGGCCTGGAGGTTGAGCAAGCCAGGCTTGTTCTTATGAAACAATAGGCCAGGAAACCTGGGGCCCAGGGAGGAAGGGTGAATGGAGAGGCTGGGATGGGTTGGGGGCAATCGAAATGCATGAGAACTGGATAGTTTTGAGTGAGGGAGAGAAGTTACTGGTTGTTGCTAGAAGCTTCCTCAGGCTACATGTAGAGAACCTGTCCGAGGTGCCATGCTAGGAGAGGGAGCGTCTGGGAATCACCACACTTGCTGGTCCTTCATCCCGGCCTCCAAGTCCTCAGGGAGAATGGGTGGCTCTGTGCCAGCTGCCACTTCTCCTCCTGATGGAACACAAGGAAGGATAGTCCTTCCAAAATAGCTAAGGCTGCTCACTCCAGCGTGATGGCTAGAGCCTCCTGAAGGCAGGGGAAAGCAGGGGACTTATTCTACTGTGGACCCATATTTGTCCAGATTCATTCAAATGAAAATGGTGGAAACCTGAGTCAACAGGCTCAAGTGAAATTTGAAAGAGTATCAACTAATAACTGGCCCTGGCTGTCAAAAAGTCTAGGGTTTTCAGTCATAGCTGGATCCAGGGGCTTAAACAATATCGACAGGAATCGTTCTTGCTTTGTCTCTACTTTCCTCTCTGTTGACTTCATTCTCAGGCAGAAGGTCCCCATGTGGTGGAGGAGATGCCGTCAGCACTTTTAGACTGAACCTCCTGTCAGCTGAGGAAAGGTCTTTGCCCAAATGAGACTCCTTGTGGGAGTCCCAGAGGTAAGCCAGACCAAGAAGGAGGTGCCGTGGCTGAAGTTGGGGAAGTCCCTTCTGCTCACTGTCCTCTTTCCTTGAGACTTGGCAGTAGCTTCTGACAGAGCTCTGGCGACCATACCTGCAGCCCCTGCTTCCCCCCACACCCAGCAGTACCCCTGTCTATTCTGGTTCTTTCTGCAATGACCTTACAGACCCTTGCTCAGAACCCCCAGCCACACTGAGGGCCTGGCCAGAGTGGCTTCTCGGCATCACACACACAAACCTTGCCTAGGGAGCCCACCCTGAGAACATGACATGCTCCTGCCTCACTGGGGACCAAGATTGTGTCAAGGCCCTCATAGTCCCATAGTAGAGGAGGTGTAATGTGGGGAAGTCACTTTATCCTCCACATACCCTAGCCTCTGTCCTACTTCTGCTCTCAAGATGCCAGAAGTCACTGTGCTCTTTTGAGTCAGACCAGCATGCTCATCTAGAATGCAGGGTCTGGGGACAGATGGCCTGAGGTGCTTGCTGTGTGACCTTGGATGGGTTCCTTGACCTTTCTGTGCCACAGTATCCTCATCAGTGAAGTGCGGCTACTGATAGGGCTTCTGTGAAGGCTAACTAAAGTAACTCAGAAGGTGCCTGGGATGTAGCAGGTATTCCCCACACATTAGTTCTGGTCTTCATCAGGTGTGATGGAGCGTGGCACATACTGGGCCAAGGTTAGGTGGCAGCTGATAGTAACCGACTCCAGCCTATCTTAAAACATATAAAACGTGTACCACCTGGGGATTGGGCCCAGGCTTTGGAGCCGTGAGATTGTCTGAGGTCCTGGGGTCCAATCAGCATCACACTTAGGGTCCCAGATCCGCCTCCTCACCCTTCACTGTTCTCCAGGCTCCAGGCTGAGCAGCTCATCATTGCCCTTGATTAAGGCACACCACTTAAGGAGTACACCCACACTAGGAAGGGGAGAAGACCCACCTTTCTCCTGGAGTGTTTAGCCTCTGGGGGACACGACACTTAGGGTGATCCCTCCTTTCCACCCGCACACTGGGAATGCAACAGCAGCTCAGTGCTGTGGGGGCCCACACCATGTGCTCTGAGCCTCCTTGGAAAAGGACCCAGGGACACTGAAGGTGTTATTAGTATTATTACTGACCATAAAATTCTCTACAAATGTCTGCGGATCTGCGGGTGAGGAGGGGTCTTCCTTCCTGGGGAGAGATTTGAGGGCTGGTTTAAGAGCCTTTTGGAGCCACAAGGCCAACAGAGGGAGCAGGCTCTGCAGAAGCCTTCAGGAGCAGAGCTGTTGGGGCTGGGAAGTCTTTGATTACCTACATTTGATTGCAAGGAAACTTCTTGGAGCTGCAGAGGAGAGAGAGAAATGTAAACAGCCGGAGTTGGTGGCCTCCTTGCCAGATTGTTGGTGGGTCATGGGCCACACAGACCTGGCCTGGGCTCTGCAGCAGGGGCTGCTAAGTGATTGGAGGACAGAGAGCAGGATGGAACCCAGGAGAGAAATCAGGGCTTTATGATGCACTTGCTTGTGCCCAGCAAGAGAAAATAACTCTCAGAAGTGTGAATTCATTGGCTCGGTCATTGGCTCATTGTACTGTCCCAGCCTCCTGGTGGGCTAGAGAGGATCTGAGGCCTGTCCACGGCAGCAGAGGCCATACAGCCTGTGGGCAGGGTGGGGGTCCACCCAGGCCCATTCCACTAACTAAGCCATTCCTGCTGTTCTGCACCCAGGCTGACCTAAGCAGTGCTCATTTTTGGCAGGTCCTGTCTGCCTGCCTGGCTCTGGGCTTCTTGCCATCTGTGGTGGAGGCAGGGATGGGATGGGTGTGTTGTTGCTTCCATTGCATCTTGTTGCTGCGTGCTGCTACAGGAGGCTGGGTCCTAGTCATGGCTGTGGGACACACACACACACACACACACACACACACACACACACGGACATTAATAAGAGAAGAGAAAAGAACCATAAGATTCTCTCAACTGATGCAGAAAAAGCATTTGACAAAACACAGCATTCTTTTTCTTTTAAAGATTTTATTTATTTATTTATTTATTTCATAGAGAGACACAGTAAGAGAAGAAACACAAGCAGGGAGAGTGGGAGAGGGGGAAGCAGGCCTCCCTCCCAGCAAGGAGCGCAATATGGGGCTTCACCCCAGACCCAGGGATCATGACCTGAGCAGAATGCAGACACATAATGACTGATCCACCAAGGAGCTCCAAAACACAGCATTCCTTCAATATTAAAACTCTCCAGATTGTAGGGATTTAGGGAACATTCCACAATTTCATAAAAACCATCTATGAAAAGCCCACAGGAAATATCATTCTCAATGGGGAAAAGCTGAGAGACTTTTCTTTCTTTCTTTCTTTCTTTCTTTCTTTCTTTCTTCCTTCCTTCCTTCCTTCCTTCCTTCCTTCCTTCCTTCTATTTTTATTAACATATAAGCCTTTTCTTTTTTTAATTTATTTTTTATTTATTTTCAGCATAACAGTATTCATTATTTTTGCACCACACCCAGTGCTCCATACAATCCGTGCCCTCTATAATACCCACCATCTGGTACCCCAAACCCCCCCCCCACTTCAAACCCCTCAGATTGTTTTTCAGAGTCCATAGTCTCTCATGGTTCACCTCCCCCTTCCAATTTCCCCCAACTCCCTTCTCCTCTCTAACTCCCCATGTCCTCCATGCTATTTGTTATGTTCCACAAATAAGTGAAACCATATGATAGTTGACTC
Organism: Mustela lutreola; assembly: GCF_030435805.1. Classification (NCBI taxonomy): domain Eukaryota; kingdom Metazoa; phylum Chordata; class Mammalia; order Carnivora; family Mustelidae; genus Mustela; species Mustela lutreola. Next base: position 37,547,548 of record NC_081305.1, on the reverse strand, counting down.
TCTCTACTTGACTTATTTCACTCAGCATAATCTCTTCCAGTCCCGTCCATGTTGCTACAAAAGTTGGGTATTCGTCCTTTCTAATGGAGGCATAATACTCCATAGTGTATATGGACCACATCTTCATTATCCATTCATCCGTTGAAGGACATCTTGGTTCTTTCCACAGTTTGGCGACCATGGTCATTGCTGCTATAAACATTGGGGTACAAATGGCGCTTCTCTTCATGACATCCATATCTTTGGGGTAAAGCCTTTTCCATAAGATCAGGAAAACTACAAGAATGTCCACTCCCACCACTGTTGTTCAGCATAGTACTAGAAGTCCTGATAACAGCAATCAGACACCAAAAAGAAAGAAAAGGTATTCAAATTGGCAAGGAAGAAATCAATTTCTCTCTCTCCACAGATGACATGGTATTTTATGTGGAAAACCTAAAAGACTCCAACCCCTGATTACTCGAACTCATACAGCAATTCAGTAATGTGGCAGGACACAAAATCAATGCATAGAAATCAGTTGCTTTCCCATTCACTAACAATGTAACTGTAGAAAGAGAAATTAGGGAATCGATCTGAATTACTAAAGCATCAAAATCCCTTAAATACCTCGGAATAAACCTTACCAAAGAGGTAAAGAATTTAAACTCAAGAAACTATAGAACACTCATGAAAGAAACTGAAGAAGACACAAAAAGATGGAAAAACATTCCATGCTCATGGATCAGCAGAATGAACATTGTTAAAATGTCTATGCTGCCCAGGGCAATCTATCTTTCAATGCCATCCCAATCAAAATGCCAATGACATTTTCCTAAGTGCTGGAACAAACAATCCTAAAATTTGTATGGAACCTGAAAAGACCCCAAATCACCAAGGAAATGTTGAAAAAGAAAAACAAAATTGGGGGCATCACATCGCCTGATTTCAAACTTTATTACAAAGCTATGAAAATCAAGTCAGCATTGTACTGGTGCAAAAACAGATGCACAGACCAATGGAATAGCATAAAGGGCCCAGATATGGACCCTCAATTCTATGGTCAAATAATCTTCAATTAAGGAAGGAAAAATTAGCCAATGGAAAAAAGACAATCTCTTCGATGTATGGTGCAGGGAAAATTGGACAGCTACATAGAGAAGAATGAATCTCGACCATTCCCTTACACCATACACAAAGATAAACTCACAATGGATGAAATATCTCAATATTAGATAGGAATTCTAGAGAAGAACATAGGCGGTAACCTCTTTGACATTTGTCACAACAACTCCTTTCAAGACACGTTTCCAAAGGCAAGGAAATCAAAAGCAAAAATGAACATTCGGGACTTCTTCAAGATCAAAAGCTTCTGCACAACAAAGGAAACATTCAACAAAACAAAGAGGCAGTCACAGAATGAGAGAAAAATTTTGCAAATGACACTACAGACAAAGCGCTGATAGATCTAGAAAGAACTCCTTGAACCAGCACCCAAAAGACAGATAATCAAGTCAAAAAATGGACAGGAGACATGAACAGACACTACTCCAATGAAGACATACAAATGACTAGCAGACATGTGAAAAAATATTCATCATCATTAGCCATCAGGGAAATTAAAATCAAAACAACACAGACAAAAGGTTGATATCCAGGATCTATAATGAACTCCTCAAACTTAACACACATGAAACAGGCAAACATATCAAAAAATGGGAAGAAGATATGAACAGACACTTCTCCAATCAAGACATACAAATGGCTATCAGACAAATGAAAAAATGTTCATCATCATTAGCCCTCAGGGAAATTCAAATTAAAACCACATTGAGATATCACCTTACACCAGTTAGAATGGCCAAAATTAACAAAACAGGAAACAACATGTGTTGGAGAGGATGTGGACAAAGGGGAACCCTCTTCCACTGTTGGTGGGAGTGCAAGCTGGTGGAGCCTCTTTGGAGAACAGTGTGGAGATTCCTCAAGAAATTAAAAATAGAGCTTCCCTAGGACCCTGCAATTGTACTCCTAGGTATTTACCACAAGGATACAGATGTCGTGAAAAGAAGGGCCATCTGTACCCCAATGTTTATAGCAGCAATGGCCACGGTCACCAAACTGTGGAAAGAACCAAGATGCCCTTCAACAGATGAATGGATAATGAAGATGTGGTCCATATACACTATGGAGTATTATGCCTCCATCAGAAAGGATGAATACCCAACTTTTGTAGCAACATGGACGGGACTGGAAGAGATTATGCTGAGTGAAATAAGTCAAGCAGAGAGAGTCAATTATCATATGGCTTCACTTATTTGTGGAGCATAACAAATATCATGGAGGACAAGGGGTGTTAGAGAGGAGAAGGGAGTTGGGGTAAATTGGAGGGGGAGGTGAATCACGAGAGTCTATGGACTCTGAAAAACAATGTGAGGGGTTTGAAGTGGCGGGGGTGTGGGAGGTTGGGGTACCAGGTAGTGGGTATTATAGAGGGCACGGATTGCATGGAGCACTGGGTGTGGTGAAAAAATAATGAATACTGTTTTTCTGAAAATAAATAAATTGAAAAAAATTTAAAAAAACAACAATGAGATATTACCTTATACCAGTTAGAATGGCAGAAATTAACAAGGCAGGAAAGAACAAATGTTGGAGAGGATGTGGGAAAAGGGGAACCCTCTTACACTGTTGGTGGGAATGCAAGTTAGTGCAGCCATTTCGGAAAACAGTGTGGAAATTCCACAGAGAATTAAAGCTACCCTATGGCCCTGCAATTGCACTACTGGGTTTTAACCACATCCCAATGTTCATAGAAGCAATGTCCACAATAGCCAAACTGTGGAAGGAGATGAGATGCCCTTTAACAGATGAATGGATAAGAAGATGTGGTTCATATATACAAAGCAATATTACTCAGCCTCCAGAAAGGATGAATACCCAACTCTTGCATCAGTATGGATGGGACTGGGGGAGATTATACTGAGTGAAATAAGTCACGCAGAAAAAGTCAATTATCATATGGTTTCACTTACTTGTAGAACATAAGGAAGAACATGGAGGACATTAGGAGAAGGAAAGGAAAAGTGAAGGGGGAGAACTGGAGGGGAGATGAACCATGAGAGATTGTGGACTCCAGAAACAAACTGAGCATTTTAGAGGGGAGGGGGTGGGGGGAATGGGTGAGTCTGGTGGTGGGTATTAAGGAGGGCACAAATTGCTTGGAGGAATGGGTATTATACATAAACAATGACTCTTAGAACATTACATCAAAATCTAATGATGTATGGTGACTAACATAAAACAATAAAGAATTTAAAAAATCGTAGGAAAAAAGAATACTACAGATGTTCACCTTCACTACTGTTGTTCAACTTAGTACCAAAAATTCTATCCTCAGCAATCAGATAACAAAAAGCAATAAAATGCATCCAAATAAGCAAAGAAGTCAAACTCTCACTCTTCACAAATACATGATATGTATGTAGAAAACCCAAAAGACTCTACTCCAAAACTGTTAGAACTGATACAGGAATTCAGCAATGCATGTGCATATTTGTATGTTGAATATTATGGTTTATATATATGTGTGTATATATGGCGTATATACTTCCAAAATACTTTCCCATTCAAAGGAGAGGAAAGAGAAGAAAATGAAACAAAAAGACTTTGAATGAAAGAGGCCCAGTGAGGGCTTTGAGCCAGGTGGACCCAGGTTAGAGTGTGGACCTTGATACTCCCTACCTGGGTGGCCTTGGGCAGACCAACCTCTTGTAGCTATCTGTAATAGAGCAGTGGCAACCATGCCTAGGTTGGAAGACAGTGTCAGGATTAAGTGGGCTAGTTCATAGAAAGCCCCCAGAGCCCTTTTTCAGATTTCAGATGGTTCAAGGCCAGCCTGTGTGTGGGGGGGGGGGGTGTGGGGGAAATATCCAGGCTCCCTCTGAAGGATTCCCTGCAAGCCCACCATATTCAGATCTGCCCCCACCCAAGAAGTTCCCCGACCTCAACTTTGTCCTGGAAGCTGGACTCCCTGTTCTGTTGGAACCTTAGGAGTGAAGCCAATGCTTAGCCTTTCAAACCCCTGACGCAGAGGCCTGTGCTGCTGCAGTGGATGGGGGACAGCCTATGTTGGACTTCGGCCCATACATTCAGCAAACATTAATTTAGCACCTTGAGTTTCCCTGGGTTACTGGGATCTCCCTCAAGACCGGTGAAGCAGGGGAGGAGCTTCCTTAGGCCCAAGGGTCAGAGATACCAAATCACATATAAAATGTGTGTGGTAGAGGGCTGGAGAAGGACACTCAGGAGAATCTCCCCAGGATCCTTCAGTCTCCGAGTTCTAGGCAACACCTGGCCAGCAAGCCAAAGCCAGAGAGGCATCAAGTGAAGGTGAAGGCACCAGAGCAGCACAGCCAGTTGGTGAGGCCAGTGGTGCTGGTGGCCATAGTGGTGACCGTAGTGGCAGCCACCAGGAGGACCATGGTAGCGGAGGCAACGGCAGAGAGGACGAGGAAGGCTGAGGTGAATGTGGTGGTGGCAGTGGCAGTGGTGGTGATAGTAGTGGCGGCATCGGTGCCATGGTGAGTGGGAACCAGAAGGCTCTCCTGCGTGGGCGAGCCGGAAGGTGTCAGAGAGGGGGTCTGCGTGCTGGGGCAGCTGCGGGGCTAGGAGACCCTGGGTGGGGCTGGAGAAGCTGGTCCTTAGGTCTCTGTGGCACCAGTGGCCGCGTCCCAGCAGGTAAAGGGCTGGGTGCACAGATGTGGTGCAGGTGAGGTGTGGCACAGAGCCCTATCCACGGTTGCTAAGGTATGAAGACACTGAGAAAGAGAGAGGTTGATGTCATACCAGAAGTAAGCAGAAGCAGCCGAGCTGGGGTTACAACCCAGGCAGTGGGCTCAGGGCCTTGGCTCCCAGCAGAGTGATCCCAGTGTGTGTATGACCTCTTGAGTTACCTGCATGTATGTGCCATCTGCAGTAGCCCGGCGTGTGCATCACCTTCCTATGCGTCCCAGGTGCATGGGTGGGGTGGCAGGTGTTAGAACTGTGGGACAGAGTCCTAGAAGGATACTTGATGAGTCAGCACCCCTGATCTCGCCCTGCAGATAAAGTTTAGAGATGATCAGGAATGGATGTTCGAGATCTCAGAGGGGACAATTCCTGTGGTGGGGACTGGTGGCTTCTGTAGCCTTTAAAAGAGGAAGCAGGGAGATTTGAGACTTTGCAGATGACCTGTTTATGGGCCTCTGCTCAGGTAAGGTCACCCAGCCAGGACCTGTTCGGCTTTGGCCTCTGTGTCTATGGGAAGGTGTTCTCTTGATTTTTCAAGAGAAATCAGAACTCTGATATATGTTAAATCTGGTTTTTAAATACTGGCAACACTTCAGTCATTAAAAAGTCTGTGGGCATATCCGAAAGTGCTAGTGGGGTCCCACATGGGATATTTGGAGCAGACCTACAGAAGTGCAGACACAAGGCTTGCAAGAACCAGGCCATGCAGAGGAAGTAGAAAGTACTGAGGATGGCAGGTGAGCAAGATCACTCTGACTCCTTAAGGGGCACTGCTTTTCTAATTTTTTTTTTTTTTTAACACGGTGCACAGAAGTCCGTGTTAGCTCTGAGGCCTTTTTCTCCCTGCTCTCTCACAATCTGGTTCATGTCAAAAAGGCAGGATGCAGTCCCAGGGATGGGTTCATTTAACTCTTCCCCAGAACCTTGCTGTCACCAGCAGACCAGCCTGGTGCTTGCAAGAAACCAGGGCTTCAAGTTGGCATTTGCTTTCCCTGTGGCTGGCAGATGGGCTTTCTGTGACCAGAGCCTGTGTTATGAACAAATCTGATTCTTAAATAGGTGTGAAATGGGGAGGGGAGACCCCATTCCCACCCTCTGAGGTGTGTCCCCATCAGAATACTCTTCCTCCCTCCTCCCTCCTTCCTGGTTTCCTTGCTGCTCAAAGACAAAGGCAATCTTGGAGTGGGAGGGTGAACAGGACTGGCTTCCTTCCTCAGTCTGGCAATCTCTGAGAAGTCAGGAGGGTGGGCTTTCCAGTAAGAATGAAGAGATGGGGTGACAAACCTTTCTTCCACAAGATTCTATTGATGCTCTAAAGTCTAAAATGATTCTCACACGGAAATTAAACCGGTTCTGTCTTGCATTGAGGCAACTGTAGTGCTATGTCTTGCTGTGATGTGAAGCTGTTGAACCCAGCCAAAGGTGAGCCACATCTTCTCGTGCCCTCCCACACACCGGGACACCTGCTAGACCTCTTGGTCCACAGAGCCCTGGGCTCCTGCCTTGGGCTGGTCTGCCTGTGCTGAGAGGAGGTTGGAAGTGAGTGGTCTTTGCATGATCATGTTGTATTAGCCCCTCTGGGTTTGTATGAAGTCATTCAGAGCAGGTGGGAAGCTAGGTTTTTAGATTGGCCAGAGGGTGAAGTGGCTGTTTCCTGCTTCCTTTCCACACATTTTCTTGCCCTGCAGAAGTGTTCCCACATGCAGGTCAATAATTGTGAAGAAACCCTGTTTTAGGAGTGGTGTCTGGGCAGAGTGTCCTGGCCAGGGAGCCAGCCTTAAAGACCATGCTTGGGGTCTTCCTGTGCCTGGAAATGGGAAGCTCACTGCAGCCCCAGAAGCACCTTCCCAGGTCCAAGTTTCATCTCCCTTTTCCCCAGGATAAAGGACAGATATTCCATTCCCTGCAAGGGGTTGCCAGTAGTGAGCAAAGGGGCAGGAAGTTCAGAGATGTGCTGGCAGTTCCAGGACACATGGTGCCAGAGCGAGGGCACACACTCCTGACTTCTCCTCCAGTCACTTGAGCACCCCTGCAGGGCCTGCCCCTTCAAGGCCTCCACACCCCACATGGTCAAACAGACACTTTTTGCTTGTTTGCATTTTCTGAACTTGAGGACTAAGTAGCCGATGTCAGAAGTTTGGGTCATGCTCTCTTCCAGTCTTGCTGTCCAAAGTGGGGTCGACTTATGGAGAATCGCTGATTTAGAACATGTCAGGGGCCAGAGTCCAGGACACTAACTTATCACTTCTGGAATGGCAAAGATGTTCTGAACCCCGACTGTGGTGATCCAGTAGACCTACAGACTTGTTCTTGGGGCTCAAAATTCTCCCCCAGTATTGAGAGGATGATTTCTACAAGAGTGTCTGGTTCTGGATTTTCCTTGGGTCAAAAGAGAGGTAACCAAGAGTTCTTGAGCAAAGGGGCTGCCCCAAACTATGTCAAGATACTTTAGGAACTACTTTCATGAAAAGGGGAGTGAAGGAAAGAAAGCGCCCTTCCAGCCTTGGGTCCGGTTGGAGCCAAAAAGAGAAGCACCAACTCATGGCCACTTTGATTTGGGTTCCGGGTCCTGTCAGGTGTCCTGTCAGTGTTGTGGATCTCCATGCCCACTGACTCTGGGTCAGAGCACCCCCTGCCTTTGCCCTGTGTACCTGTCAGTTTCCTACCAGTGTGGATAACACTTTCCTGACCACAGAGTATTGTTCAAAGGTCATTGTTCGAAAGGTCCGTCTGTCTGTCTATGCAAACACATGCAAACCTCTGGAATTTTTTGGTTTATTTTATTCTCTGGTTGTTCCATCTTACTGGTCATCCTTAGGGCCATCCTGTCTCTGCCTTTATTATCCCCCTTGCAGAACTGGATGGGCATTAAGAGAGGTTGCTTACAGAAAAGCCAGTGGTGTGTATCATTAACAGAAGACTCATTTAGAGGCATCTGGTCTCAGGTCCGTGTGTTCCAGACTCACAACAGGTACTTTGCATCCATTCCCCCCAGACCTTTCCAGAATCCAGCTTGTAGGTGGCTTATCTCCCTTTACAGGTGAGGAATCTGCTCAGGGTCACGTGGCAGGCATGTGAGGGCACAGGTAAGGGGGGTCACAGAGCCCAGTACTTTCCCCCTTCTTGGGCTTGGCATGAGCTTTATTGCCCTGTCACATGACAGAGGACTCAAGGTTGGGACAATCTGCCCTCTCCCAGGCTCTGTGCACTGGGGGTGCCTGAGCCGGCATGAAGGCTGCAGATGCGAGAGAGGACACGCTTGCCTCACTTGTGATGAACAGATGCAGCTTGTGGCTGGGCCTGTTCCGTAATCTCTCATAAGTGAGAAGTTATGCAGAGGGCAAGGAAGGCCTCTCGTGCATTCTGCAGGTTCTGTGTGCTTATTAACTAGTGGCTCCCCAACTTCCTCTGTGTCAAGGAACCCATCACATTGCTGGGTGCTGTTGGTTCCGCATACAGCAGAGCTCCTCTTCTCTGCGTGAGGCTGTCCTCCAAACTCTAGCAAAAGCAACATTTGGGTGCAAATACTCTGACACTCATTATAACTCTCCCTTTGAAAGGCTTCCTTCAAGGCTCGCCAAGAAACCTCTCAAGGTGGAAGACATCATGAGGCTGCTGTGCCGCATCGCAGAGGAGAGGGAAAAGGGGAGCTTGAAGCCAGCTGTGGGTGGAATGATCGGTCATATGGTTGGAGGTCCACATGGAGCTACTCTTGGTAAGCCTTGCAGGGAGAGCTAGATTTTGATACCACAGAGACCTCACAAAAGTCTCTGTCCTGTGGGACTTTTTTGCTGAGTTGTGGTTGCTCCCATGACATGATCTTTGTGTTCCTAATCCATCGTATTGAAAACACATAGAGGGCACAGATTGCATGGAGCACTGGGTGTGGTGCAAAAACAATGAATACCATTACGCTGAAAATTAAAAAAAAAAGAGAGAAAAAAAGAAAACACATAGAGGGGCACCTGGGTGTCTCAATCCTTAAGCATCTCCCTTTGGCTCAGGTCATGATCCCAGGGTCCTGGGATCAAGATCCACACTGGGCTCCCTTCTCCGCAGGCGCCCTGCTTCTCCCTTTGCTGTGTTCCTTCTCTAGCTGTTTCTTTCTCTGTCAAATAAATAAATAAAAGTAATTTAAGGAAGAAAACGAATAGAAATGGCTAGCAGAGACATGAAAAAATGTTTAATATCATTAGCCATCAAGGAAATTCAAATCAAAACCACATTGAAAAGCCACCTTACACGAGTTAGACTGGCAACAATTAAAAGGACAGGAAACAAGTGTTGGAAAGGATGTGGGGAAAGGGGAACACTCTTATACTGTTGTTGGGAATGCAAGCTATTACAGCCACTTTGAAAAACAGTGTGAATTTTCCTCAAAAAATAAAAACTAGAGCTACCCTATGACCCTGCAATTGCACTGCTGGGTATTTACCCCAAAGATACAGATATAGTGAAAAGAAAGGCCATCTGTACCGCAATGTTCATAGCAGCAGTGTCCACAAGAGCCAGACTGTGGAAAGAGCTAAGATGTCCTTCAATAGACGAATGAATAAAGAAGATGTGGTCCATATATATATATATAACAGACTATTACACAGCCATTAGAAAGGATGAACACCCAGTAGTGCAATTGCAGGATCATAGGGAAGCTCTATTTTTAATTTCTTGAGGAATCTGCACACTGTTTTCCAAAGTGGCTGCACCAACTTGCACTTCCACCAACAGTGTAAGAGGCTTCCCCTTTCTCCACATCCTCTCCAACACATGCTGTTTCCTGTCTTGTTAATTTGCCCATTCTAACTGGTGTAAGGTGGTATCTCAATGTGGTTTTTTTTTTTTATTTTCAGCATAACAGTATTCCTTGTTTTTGCACCACACCCAGTGCTCCCTGAAATCCGTGCCCTCTCTAATGCCCACCAGACTCCACCCCTAAACTACTAGAACTCATACAGCAATTCAGTAACGTGGCAGGATACAAAGTCAATGTACAGAAATCAGTGGCTTTCTTATACACTAACAATGAAAATACAGAAAGGGAAATTAGAGAATCGATTCCATTTACTATAGCACCAAGAACCATAAGATACCTGGGAATAAACCTAAACAAAGAGGTAAAGGATCTGTACTCAAGGAACTACAGAACACTCATGAAAGATATTGAAAAAGTCACAAAAAGATGGAAGACCATTCCATGCTCTTGGATCAGAAGAATAAACATTGTTAAAATGTCTATACTGCCTAGAGCAATCTATACTTTTAAAGCTATTCCAATCAAAATTCCACCGGTATTTTTCAAAGAGCTGGAGCAAATAATCCTAAAGTTTGTATGGAACCAGAAGAGACCTGGAAACACTAAGGAAATGTTGAAAAACAAAAATAAAACTGGAGGCATCACGTTACCTGATTTCAAGCTTTACTACAAAGCTGTGATCACCAAGACAGCATGGTACTGGCATAAAAACAGACACATAGACCAGTGGAACAGAGTAGGGAGCCCAGATAGGGACCCTCAATTCTATGGTCAAATAATCTTCAACAAAACAAGAAAAAATATGCAGTGGAAAAAAGACAGTCTCTTCAATAAATGGTGCTGGGGAAACTGGGCAGCTATATGTAGAAGAATGAAACTCGACCATTCTCTTACACCATACACAAAAATAAGCTCAAAATGGCATTAAAGTATAGATTGCTCTAGGAAGTATAGACATTTTAACAATGTTTATTCTTCTGATCCAAGAGCATGGAATGGTCTTCAATCTTTTTGTGTCTTCTTCAATTTCTTTCATGAGTGTTCTGTAGTTCCTTGTGTACAGATCCTTTACTTCTTTGGTTAGGTTTATTCCCAGGTATCTTATGGTTCTAGGTGCTATAGTAAATGCAATCGATTCTCTAATTTCCCTTTCTGTATTTTCATTGTTAGTGTATAAGAAAGCCACTGATTTCTGTACATCGACTTTGTACATTGTACTTCTGTACATTGATCCTGCCACGTTGCTGAATTGCTGTATGAGTTCTAGTAGTTTGGGGATAGAGTCTTTTGGATTTTCCATATAAAGAATCATGTCATCTATGAAGAGAGTTTGACTTCTTCTTTGCCAATTTGGATACCTTTTATTTCTCTTTGTTGTCTTATTGCTGTTGCTAGGACCTATTCTGTCTCAACATGAGACAGGAATCCATCAGAATCCTGGAGGAGAACATAGGCAGTAATCTCTTCGATATCAGCCACAGCAACTTCTTTCAAGATCTCCAAAGGCAAAGGAAACAAAAGCGAAAATAAACTTTTGGGACTTCATCAAAATCAAGAGCTTCTGCACAGCAAAGGAAACACTCAAGAAAACAAAGAGGCAACCCATGGAATGGGAGAAGATATTTGCAAATGACAATAGAGAGAAAAAAAAAAAGGGTTGATATCCAGGATCTATAAAGAACTCCTCAAACTGAACGCACAGAAAACAGATAATCATATCAAAAAATGGGCAGAAGATAAGAACAGACACTTCTCCAATGAAGACATACAAATGGCTAGCAGACACATGAAAAAATCTTCATTATCACTAGCCATCAGGGAGATGCAAATTAAAACCACATTGACATATCACCTTATACCAGTTAGAATGGCCAAATTTAGCAAGACAGGAAACAACATGTGTTGGAGAGGATTTGGAGAAAGGGGAAGTCTCTTCCACTGTTGGTGGGAATGCAAATTGGTGCAGCCACTTTGGAGAACAGTGTGGAGATCCCTCAAGAAATTAAAAATAGAGCTTACCTATGACCCTGCAATTGCACTCCTGAGTATTTACGCTAAGGATACAGATGCGTGAAAAGAAGGGCCATCTGTACCCCAATGTTTATAGCAGCAATGGCCACGGTCGCCAAACTATGGAAAGAACCAAGATGCCCTTCAACGGACGAGTGGATAAGGAAGATGTGGTCCATATACACTATGGAGTATTATGCCTCCATCAGAAAGGATGAATACCCAACTTTTGTAGCCACATGGATGGGACTGAAGAGATTATGCTGAGTGAAATAAGTCAAGCAGAGAGAGTCAATTATCATATGGTTTCACTTATTTGTGGAGCATAACAAATATCATGGAGGACAAGGGGAGATGGAGAGTAGAAGGGAGTTAAGGGAAATTGGAAGGTGAGGTGAACCATGAGAGACTATGGACTCTGAAAAACAATCTGAGGGTTTTGAAGGGGAGTGGGAGGTTGGGGGAATCAGGTGGTGGGTATTAGAGAGGTCACGGATGGCATGGAGCAAGGGGTGTGGTGCAAAAACAATGAATACTGCTACACTGAAAAGAAATTTTTATAAAAAGAAAGGATGAACACCTAACTTGTGCATCAATATGAATGGGACTAGAGGAGATTATGCTGAGTGAAGTAAGTCAAGCAGAAAGGGTCAATTAATATATGGTTTCACTTACTTGTACAGTTGAGTAAGCTCTATTTGATAGTTATCATCATACCACTCTGGAGGGCTGGCATGAAAAACAGTTGCTCCCAGAGATATAGTCTCGTTTTTTGTCCACAGGGTCCTTTAACCATAGGATTTCACTGAAAATTTCCAAAGTTCAGGGGCAAAGTGCATATTGTGAAGAAAACTCATCCTCACCACTGAGATGATTCTCCTTGCAAAGGCACTGGATTCTCAGCTCTGTCCTTTAAGATGAGAGATATTTCTAGGAAGCAGGAAACATGTGGGCCCTGGAGAAGATTTCAGTTCTCAGAGCTGTGCGGTGAGAGATACTTTGTGCTGCATCTGTGAATGCACAATTTAGGAAAAGGCATGTTGGGTGTCAGTTATCTGAGTGAAATGGAACAAGGACCCCAGAAACACTTGCCCCCTCACGAAGGGGTAGAGCAGGCATGAAGCCAAGCCCATTCTGGCCTGTGCGTTAATGTGTTCACTCGTCAAGGCAGTGGACGTGCTCCTGGCAAGAGCACACATTGAACCAACTAACTGAACCTTCCTTGTTTTCTAGGGGAGGCTATTGGGACTCTCTTAGGTACATGGATGATAAGTGGAGAGTTCAAGCCGATTTCTCAGACCATAATGGAGCTGCCGCCTGATAAGAAGCAAAAGCTCTATAATGAAGCCATGACCATCCTCAAGGACCTGGAGTGGAGGGACACTGAACACCTGACCACATTGGTCATGGGCAGTGAGGACCTGAAGATGCAGCTGCTGGCCATGCTGGAAAAGTGCCTCAAAGGCTGAAGTCCAGTATATTGATTTCAAAACTATTTCTAGAAAGCAGGGGTCTCATTTAGATGATTCTCCACAGGGTGGTGGGCCATTAAGATGGTTTTCCTAACTCATAGAGGTGATTGGGAGTGGGGGAAGCTTCACCCATTCATTGCTCATGGGTTGGGTCCAACTCCCCCAGACCTGGGAACATGGGGTCCTAGTCAGTGGTCCTGCCCTGATGGCCACTGAAGTCCTTCCCTTGGCCGGTCTGCCTTCATTCCTGGGGAAAACCCTGACCCAACTTCTGGGCAGTTTTGGGTCAGATGGAGCAGATCTTGCTGAGTGAAGTCAGTGTGGACTAGCTGGGTTCTGGGGTGACTGTAATGGGCGCTGGGCCTGAGAGGACAGGCTGGACCTCAAGTCCGGTCTCCCCCAGGAGGTGAAAACCCTTTCCTGGCTTTCCCCTCAGGCTCTCCTCTTGGCTCTCGTGGCTTTATTATTCTTACTTCTGTCTTACATTGTCTGTGAAGAACTTAAAAAAAGAGAAATGGACTAAGAGTCATCTGTTTGTATCATTCCCACAGCTTTGCCATTCCAAGCAATATCCTTGATGGAATACTGCTCCTCCTTGGGCCCCAGGACCCTTGCTTCACCCCTGCCTTGACATACCACTCTTCAGAGTCTACTCACTGGAATCTTCTTCAAAGAAATATTCTATATCAATTAGGGCTATTTGGTTGCCCTGCATTGTGGCTACCATGGTGGCACAAATGCTTAATTCTGTCTTTTTAAATAAGCCCCATATTTTGTTCTTCATTGCATGTGAGACACTTTGTTTTTGTGCATTTGTTTATTTGTTTGGAGCCCTCCCCCCTTCAGAAGGTCGTTACACAAAGGCACGTGGGAGGCACTCAGTCTCAAACATTTGAGTGAAAGATTGCTGAGTGACACCAGGAGGGGTGAGCGGGCTGTGGTCTGAGGTGGGGTGTTCAGAGGCTAGAGAGAGAGCGGTCCCTCCTGGAAGTGACAGTCGGCAGGTGTGTCTGGGGCTGAGTGGAGGTGGGAAAGGAAAACACTGAGGCTGAGGAAGACTTGGGCAGGAGTGCAGGGAGCACACTCTGTGCCATGCTTCATGAGGAGCTGGACCCTATCATGGGAACTGTAAGGCTGTAAAATCTCTGTGCCAAGCCCCGCCCTGCCATGTTCTCCTGGGTAGAGCCTGCCCTCCACGGGAGGCACACATAATTCTGGAGACTTGGCCAGGGTCTCAGGCAGCACTCACCTCCTCCCTCCCTCTCTAATTGCTCTGTTTTCCTTCCACTTCAAAAGTGGGTTGGCTAGTAACACCGAAATCTGTTTTATACACATATAGATAGTCAGCAAACACAAAATGTGTGGTAAGCTATGTTCCATCTTTATGTTATTAACACACAAAAGCAAGAAAGCTCCAAGTTAGAGCATATGTGATTCAGCCCAGTGTGCAGCAAGCCATATGGCAAAAACATGGATCAGAAGGCAACAGAAGTGCATCATCTCTGCCTTCATCTGGAGAACTGCCTCTGCAAGCCAGAGCCATGGGCTTCTCCGGCCTGCGTGTCCCAGCCAAGGCCGTCTGGCTTCCATCCATCCATTCATTCATTCCATTCATTCATTCATCAAATATTCTTTGAATTCCTGTAATGGGCCAGGAAGTGTTCCTTCACCAGGAAAGTGAAACAAAGACTAGCAGAGGTCAGTCCTCAAGAAGGGAGAAGGGGTCAGGACATAGGTAAGCAAAATACATGAGAAAGACACCATGATTGCCTCTAGTTATGAGAATTCCTGGAAAGTACAGGGCAATGTGATAGCAAGTGAAACAGAGGCCTGTCACTAAGGATAAGGTGGCTTCAGGAAGGCCTTTCTCAGGAGGAGACAGTAGAGCCAAGCTCTGAAGCATGATGAAAATCCAGCAAGAATTGCTGTGAAGAAAGCAGCCCAGACAGAGGGAACAGTATGTACAAAGGCCCTGAGGTGGGAATGAACTAGTACTTTAGTGGAACTGCAAGAAGCCTGGAGTAGAGGGACAGTGGGACAAGACAAGATAGCTGGGAGACAGAGGAATCAGGGTCTTACAGACTTGTAGGGAGTTTGACTTTTACTATGGTGCTATTAGAAGACCTGAAGCGTTTGAAGTAGAAGAGTAACTACTCTGATTTATATGCCTTTTTAAAGATTATTTATTTATTTATTTTTTATTTATTTATTTATTTATTTGACAGACAGAGACCACAAGTAGGCAGAGAAGCAGGCAGAGAGAGAGAGAGAGTGGGGGAAGCAGGCTCCCTGATTAGCAGAGAACCCAATGCAGGGCTTGATCCTAGGACCCTGAGATCATGACCTGAGCTAAAGGCAGAGGCTTAACCCACTGAGCCACACAGGTGCCCCTCTGATTTACATGTTTATGGATCACTCTGCTGCTGAGGGAGGTTTGGATGGGGAAGCAGGCATATCCTGGTGTCTTAGAGGCTAGTTGCCCAAGCCACACAAGATGGCAGATTGGCCAAAGTTGGGGCAGGATGGCGGTGGTCACAGGGGCCAGATGTGTTTACAAATAAGTGTGGGAGGGCTGCCCATTGCCTGCTGAGAATGCAGACTCATGACCTTGGGTCCATGGTGACTGACAAGGACCAAGGCAGTATAACTGGGCAGAGATGTGAAAATACAGCTTCCCTGCTCTCTGCAGGTGAGGAGCCCCATCTGTGTCACTCCCCATGGAAGGCCTGATTTTCCTTTCCTGTCCCCTCACCTCCATGGTCATAAGCATTGTGACACATCACTGGCATTCTCCTGCCAGGTGGAAGTGTAGGGAGAGGAAGTCACTGCCTGGGATCACACAGGACAAGGGGCACGTCAGGAGGATCCTTCTTGATAGACTGCATGAAGCCTTGTGGTGTTAGCCAGCCCTTTCCAATGTCTACCTGATTGTCGTTCACCCCAGTTGGCATAGGAAGGGTGGTGCTGCCCATACCAGCAAGGACACACATTCCCATGTAGCCCGCAGTGGCATGGCTTTTCATCTTCGTTGTGAGAGTGGCCTGTTGCCTTCTCCTAGAATAGTGGGAAACTGCACATGGCAGTGTGTGGACCTCAGAAACAGAGTGGAGCATGTGGGAGGTGAGGAGGGACTGCCGAGAAGCCATGACCTAAGAACAGGGGAGTGTAGAAGTAGGAGTGGCCAGAGGGCCCTGGAGCGATCATGACCCTAGGGCTGTCCTGCTTTGGCTAAAGTGACCAGACTTTTCTATCTCTGCCTCCACCAGCTACTGTGTAGCAGCATGTGGCCCTGGCAAGGCTGAGGAAGTCCTGGAAGGCTGGTAGCTGGAGGCTGAATGCTGGGGACACCCCTACAACTGGGGCAACTAGCACCTCCTACAGGGGGCCTTGAGGGGTGTGTCTCCAAGTCCAACACAGTCCATACCACTAACTCAGCCATGACCCATTTATAAACCAGCAGTTGGGGTTGTGCTAACGTGACATCTTCCTTTCCCTAAAGCAGGAATAGCCAAATGTCCATGACCATGAGCTGACAGCTCTGAGACTTGGTAGGCTCTTTCTAGGCCACCAGCCAAAGGGGCAAAGATAAATGGTCTTTCTCCTCCATCCAGATACATCAGAATTAGATGATGCCATTTGATATCTAATCCTTGTCAAATTTTCCTATTATCCCAGATACCAGTTTTCAGTCAGGATCCAATCAAAGTCCCTGCCTTGATTTTGCTTCTTGGGTCTACTTTTTGGTTTCCTTCTGTATAGAATCCCCAACTCCTCTCATCTCCACCCCCTTTCTTCTCATGATTTGGTTCTTTGACAAGTCCAGGCCAGTTGTCTTGTAGAACATTGTCCACTCTAGATTTGTCTGATGATTGGAATTCTTTAACTACTTCTTTTTTTAGCTTATTTAGCTATAGTTTTCCCATATAAAGTGAACAATTCCATAACGTTTAACACAGTCACAGATATGGGTGGCCATCACCATAGCTGGTTCTATGACATTGTCACTTCCTCAAAACCCATTTCCTGTTATCCTCCTAAGCCCCTCTCCCCAGCCCTAAGGAACCACTAATCTACTTTCTCTCTCTTTGGGTTTTCCTAATCTGGCTTTTCATAGAATGGAATCATGTGGTATTCTGTCTTTGGTAACTAGCTTCTTTCTCTTAGCATAATGTTTTCAACTTGTTCGCGTGGTCACATTTCTTTTTCTTTCTTTTTTTAATATTTTTATATTTCTTCAGCATAACAGTATTCATTATTTTTTCACCACACCCAGTTCCCCATGTAATCCGTGCCCTCGCTAATACCCACCACCTGGATCCCTCAACCTCCCACCCCACGCCCCTTCAAAACCCTCAGATTGTTCTTCAGAGTCCATAGTCCCTCATGGTTCACCTCCCCTTCCAATTTCCCCCAACTCCCTTCTCCTCTCCATCTCCCCTTGAACTCCATGCTATTCGTTATGCAACAAATAAGTGAAACCATATGATAATTGACTCTCTTTGCTTGACTTATTTCACTCAGCATAATCTCTTCCAGTCCTGTCCATGTTGCTTCAAAAGTTGGGTATTCATCCTTTCTGATGAAGGCATAATACTCCATAGCGTATATGGACCACATCTTCCTTATCCATTCATCTGTTGAAGGGCATTTTGGTTCTTTCCACACTTTGGCTACTGTGGCCATTGCTGCTATAAACATTGGGGTACAGATGGCCCTTCTTTTCACGACATCTGTATCTTTGGGGTAAATACCCAGGAGTGCAATTGCAGGGTCATAGGGAAGCTCTATTTTTAATTTCTTGAGGAATCTCCACATTGTTCTCCAAAGTGGCTGCACCAACTTGCATTCCCACCAACAGTGGAAGAGACTTCCCCTTTCTCCACATCCTCTCCAACACATGTTGTTTCTTGTCTTGCTAATTTTGGCCATTCTAACTGGTGTAAGGTGGTATCTCGATGTGGTTTTATTTCTTTTTATGACTGAAGAGCATTCCTCTATGTGGCGATGGCAAATTTTGTTTATCCACTTGTCCAGAGGGACATTTGGGCCATTTCCACCTCTTAGTACAAATATGCTACTTTCCACATTTGTGTACAGGTCTTTGTGGGGACATGTGCTTTCATCTCTTGGGTAGATGCTGGCTAAAATGCTGGGTTCGTTTATATTTAATATAGGAAGTGCTGCCAGACTGCTTTACAAAGCTGCTGAAATATTGTCTATTCCTGTCAGCAGTGTATGAGGCTGACTTCTCCACAGCCTGACCAGCGTGACTAGTGGGTGTCACTCTCTGACGTTTTGATGCAGTTCGTCTCCATGTTTCATGGTGGAAGCTTCTCTCTAAGGCAGGTGGCCTTCAACTCCCATAGCCTCACCCCAGCAGACTAGGCCTCCTAGACCCAGATCATGAAGGATACAAATGACACAGAACCTGATGGCATCATTTTCTTATTTTTGTAGTTGGTCAGATCCTGCAATTTCCTACCAAGTTTCACTCAGTGCCCTAATAAGATCCTCAGGAAGCAGCCAGGGTAGAGCTGTAAGGTGAAGACATTTAGGCCTCTGAGAGGTGAAGGTTGCTCAAGTGAGCTGGTGCTGGAGACTGGGCCAGGGCTCCTGGGAGCTGCAGTGTGTGGTACTGGGGAAAAAGGCAGAAAGGATGAGTTTCCTGAGATCAGGTGACTCATAGAAACACGCCTCAATTCTAAACTGCATGCTAGGCTCCCTGTCCAGGATGCTTCTGTTCCCCATTACTATTTACCAAAGAGGTGCTGTTGCTGTGGGAAACTCAGCATCTCTGGAAACAGACAGGCCAGGCTGTAACAGCCCATGTTCCCAGCCTGGAAGGCTGATTTGAGGAGGTCGGGCCCAGCATGGAGCTTGCAGCCTCTGCCAACTCATCTAGATGGCAGTCGGTCCCTCCTCTGGAGATAGTGCCCCAGTCAGAGCTAAGCAGCCTCCTTGGGGTGCCTGCTTCTCTGGAGTTGCAGGGTTTGGGCATTTTCTCTCTGTGACTAGGTGAGGCCAGGGCAGGCAGGTGTTTACTCAGGCAAGGACAGCCTCTCCTAAGGCCCACGTCTTCCAGCCCACCCTGCACCAACCCTGTGCTTCTTGGGACAGAAATTCCTCTGGGATTCTAACTCTTCATCTATTCTCTTGCTATTTTCTTTTCTGCCTTGTACATCTGTCCATCTTCAACTGCCAACATCACATTCAAGGCCTAACCAGATATCACCTCCTCTCTGGATCCATCTTTCTCTGCCTTCCTCTGAATGTCTGTGTAGTAGCACATTTGCACCTCCTTTAGACACTAACCTAGGGTCTTACTGCTCTATGTTCTAGGTGATCAGAGCTGTGACTTCTGGTCCAAACAGCTACTACTACTACTACTACTGAAGGCCGGGCCTGAGTCCTGCTCACCTTTGTCTTCTTTAATGATTTGTTCAGAATTATTTTAGTCACCAATAACAGACTCTTAGCTCCAACTGACCTAAGGGAAAGGATCCCCTGGTACATGTTACTGAAAGTCTAGTGGCTTCAGGTATAGCTGGGTCCAGGGCCATTTGTTTCGGCTGTGCCTATCTCTTGGTCCTGCTGTCAGAAGCCTCTTCTTGGTTAATGGCAAAGGTAGCTAACTCAGCTATTCTGGCAGAATCCCATACTGGAGGTCCATTGGTCTGTCTTGGGTCACATGCTCACTCCTGCATCAGTGGCTGCCCAAGGAGAAGATTTCTGATCATCCAGGTCTGAGTCATAGTCTCACTTCAGGATTAGGGGTTTGTCATGGACCAGTTTTCAGGGAGGAGGTGCTTTCCAAGGGAAATCCTGGTCGCTGGGCCGGCAGAACAGCAGCAACTCTGTGCAGATGATTTTCCTTGACTCCTTCCTCCCTCTCAGGGCCCCATTCAGAGGTCTCTAGGTCTGATTTACCTCCCCCCTGGGTATTTCTACACTTGCTCCTTGTTCTCAGGAACTTGCCCCCTATTCCTCTCCTTCCCCTGGCCCATCATTGTTTATTCTTCATGTAACAGTCCGAGGAGCTTTCCTAAAACATATGCAGATCCCATACTAATTAAAATTCTTGATGGTGCCTCATTGCACTTTGGGTAAAATCCATTCTTCTGAGCAAAGCATGTGTATCCCTTGGTGATCTAGCCCTCCCGCTCTGTCTCTCTCTGCTACATCCTCCCTCTGGGGCTTATGTTCTATGTTCCTCAAATCATCCTGAGTTGTCCTATGCTTCTGCCTGGGATGCCCTTTCCCAGCTTCTGTGATTGGCAGACTCTTCCTTTTTAATACTCAGCTCAGGGTACGCCTGGGTGGCTCAGTGGGTTGAAGCCTCTGTCTTCAGCTCAGGTCATGATCTCAGGGTCCTGTGATCAAGTCCCACATTGGGCTCTCTGCTCAGCAGGGAGCCTGCTTCCCCCTCTCTCTCTACCTGCCTTTCTGTCACCTTGTGATCTCTGTCTGTCAAATAAATAAACAAAATCTTAAAAAATATACTCTTCATTGGAGAAGTGTCTGTCCATATCTTCTGCCCATTTTTTGATTTGATTGTCTGTTTTGTGTCTGTTGAGTTTGAGGAGTTCATTATAGATCCTGG
This sequence comes from Mustela lutreola, assembly GCF_030435805.1. Lineage (NCBI taxonomy): Eukaryota > Metazoa > Chordata > Mammalia > Carnivora > Mustelidae > Mustela > Mustela lutreola. The sequence goes on along the minus strand of NC_081305.1, from coordinate 37,526,943 downwards.
ATATCAACCTTTTGTCTGTACTGTCATTTGCAAATATCTTCTCCCATTCCGTGGGTTGCTTCTTTGTTTTCTTGACTGTTTCCTTTGCTGTGCAGAAGCTTTTGATTTTGATGAATTTTTAATGACTTAAGTGTTGCCAGTATTTGAAAATCTGATTTCACATACTTCTGATTTCTCTTGAAAAATTAAAAGAACATACCCCCTGGACCACCTTCCCATAGCCACAGAGGCCAAAGCTGAGCAGATGCTTCCTTCTTTTTGCCATAGGTCCTGGCAGGGTGACCTTACCTGACCAAGGGCCCATAAATAGGTCATCTGCAACCTCTCAAAGTCTCCCCGCTTCTTCTTTTAAAGGGTAAAGAAGCCACCAGTCCCCACTGTAGCAAGTGTCCCTTCTGAAATTCTTAATATCCATTCCTGATCACCTCTAAACTTTCCCTGCAGGGTGAGGTCAGGGGGATGTCTCACCAAGTATCCTAAATCTCTGTCCCTCATTTATAACACCTGCCACCCCACCCATGCACCTGGGAAACAGAGGAGGGTGACACACACCTAGGGTTACTGAGGAGGACATGTACATGTAGATAACTGGGAAGGTCATACACACATCCAGATCACTGCATGGTGAACCGCTGGATGCCAGCACCCTGAATCCATGTGTCTGGGTTCTAACCCCAGCTCAGCCACTTAGGCTTTCTGGAGTGAGGTCGGCCTCTCCATGCCTCAGTGTCTTCATAAGGTAAATGGATATCTTATTAACATGAGGCCAGCTGGGCAGCCCAAAGGTCTCCTGGCATGGTGTTGGGTGCCCGGCCTCACCCTCCCATGCACAGAGGCCCCTCCCATGCACAGAGGCCCCTCACCTCTTGGGATGCAGCCCAGCAAGGTAGGGAGACCCAGGCCTAAGGAACTCTGGGCCCATGGCTGCCCTAGTGTGCAGGGACTGCCTTGCTGCCTTCTGGCTCAGCCGCAGTGGGGGGCCTTCAGGTTGTCACTCACCACTTGCCCCAGCCACCACTGGGGATGGCCACAGCTTGCTCTGCCCCACCATGGTCAACATTTTCACCACCACCACCACCATGATCTGCTGTGGTGGCTTTCGTGTCCTGTCCTGGGCTCACCTATGTCCTTGAGCCACAGAGCTCTGCAGGTGCTCCTCCTCCTTCAAATTGGAGTCTAAGCCTGGATCTGGCATCTAGAGGGTCACCATAGACCCTGGACTGCACTCCTTCAAGTCTGTCACCAGTCTTCTACTGCACCCTGAGCACGTTTTAGATGGGCTGCCCTTGTACCTTCCTCAAACTTAAAGAGGCCTCTCCCTTTGGCCTTTGATTCAGGATCTCTGACTCTTAGGCTTAAGTAGGCTCCTCCTTGCCATTGGTGGGGGCAGGAGAGAGCTCAGAAACCTGGGGAAGCCCAAGGTGCTAAGTTAATGTTTGCTGAACGTATGGGTCAAAGTCCAACATAAGCATCTCCCCCACTCCAGGTGTCTGCACCTGGATCTCCAGGTCAGGGATTTTAAAAGGCTGAATACTGGCTTTATTCCTAGGGTTCCAAGGAAATGGGGAGGTCCAGATTCCAGGACAAAACTGAGGTTACGGGGCATCTTCAGAGTGTGCAGAGATTCAGGAGGCTCATGCAGGGAATATTTTACAGGAAGTATGGAAAAGATTCTCACCCACGCCCCCGCCACATTATGTGCGTGCATGCGCACGCGCACACACACACACACACACACAGCTGGCCTCCGACCATCTTGCATCTGTAAAAGACTCTGAGAGCTTTCCATGGACTAGCCCACTAGGCCACAGGAGGCCTCCCACCTAGGCATGGTCACCACTGTCATATTACAGATAAGAGAAGTGAGGTACAGAGAGGCTGGTCTGCCCAAGGCCACCCAGGTAGAGAGTGTCAGGGCCCAGACTCTGACTTGAGTCCACCTGGCTCAAACCAGCACTCTGCCTGGCTTTCCTGGATGCCTTATACACCCAGAGGATGGGCCTCTTTCACAATGCCAAAGTCATTTTATTTTTTTTTCTTTTCCTCTTTTTAATGGGAAGGTACTTTGGGAGTATGTGTGTGTACACACACACACACACACACCATATATATATATACACACATATATGTAACGTGTATATACACACATATATACATGCATATACCATATATTTATACACATATATATATTATAGTATATACATGCCCCAATAAAATTTTTTTTGTCTTTTTAAAAAAATTTTTAAATTATTATTATTTTTAAAAAATTTTTTTCAATTTATTTATTTTCAGAAAAACAGTATTCATTATTTTTTCACCACACCCAGTGCTCCATGCAATCCGTGCCCTCTATAATACCCACGACCTGGTACCCCAACCTCCCACACCTCCGCCACTTCAAACCCCTCAGATTGTTTTCGAGAGTCCATAGTCTCTCGTGATTCACTTCCCCTTCCAATTTCCCCCAACTCCCTTCTCCTCTCTAACACCCCTTGTCCTCCATGATATTTGTTATGCTCCACAAATAAGTGAAACCATATGATAATTTACTCTCTCTGCTTGACTTATTTCACTCAGCATAATCTCTTCCAGTCCCATCCATGTTGCTACAAAAGTTGGGTATTCATCCTTTCTGATGGAGGCATAATAAATACTCCATAGTGTATATGGACCACATCTTCCTTATCCATTCGTCCATTGAAGGGCATCTTGGTTCTTTCCATAGTTTGGTGACCGTGGCCATTGCTGCTATAAACATTGGGGTACAGATGGCCCTTCTTTTCACGCATCTGTATCCTTAGCGTAAATACTCAGGAGTGCAATTGCAGGGTCATAGGTAAGCTCTATTTTTAATTTCTTGAGGGATCTCCACACTGTTCTCCAAAGTGGCTGCACCAATTTGCATTCCCACCAACAGTGGAAGAGACTTCCCCTTTCTCCACATCCTCTCCAACACATGTTGTTTCCTGTCTTGCTAAATTTGGCCATTCTAACTGGTATAAGGTGATATCTCAATTTGGTTTTAATTTGCATCTCCCTGATGGCTAGTGATAATGAAGATTTTTTCATGTGTCTGCTAGCCATTTGTATGTCTTCATTGGAGAAGTGTCTGTTCTTATCTTCTGCCCATTTTTTGATATGATTATCTGTTTTCTGTGCGTTCAGTTTGAGGAGTTCTTTATAGATCCTGGATATCAACCCCCCCTTTTTTTCCTCTACTGTCATTTGCAAATATCTTCTCCCATTCCATGGGTTGCCTCTTTGTTTTCTTGAGTGTTTCCTTTGCTGTGCAGAAGCTCTTGATTTTGATGAAGTCCCAAAAGTTTATTTTCGCTTTTGTTTCCTTTGCCTTTGGAGACATATCTTGAAAGAAGTTGCTGTGGCTGATATCGAAGAGATTACTGCCTATGTTCTCCTCCAGGATTCTGATGGATTCCTGTCTCATGTTGAGACAGATTAGGTCCTAGCAACAGCAATAAGACAACAAAGAGAAATAAAAGGTATCCAAATTGGCAATGAAGAAGTCAAACTCTCTCTCTTCGCAGATGACATGATTCTTTGTATGGAAAACCCAAAGACTCCACCCCCAAACTACTAGAACTCATACAACAATTCAGCAACGTGGCAGGATACAAAGTCAATGTGCAGAAATCAGTGGCTTTCTTATACACTAAGAATGAAAATATAGAAAGGGAAATTAGAGGGGGAGGAGTCAAGATGGCGGAGAAGTAGCAGGCTGAGACTACTTCAGCTAGCCGGAGATCAGCTAGATAGCTTATATAAAGATTGCAAACACCTGAAAATCCATTGGCAGATCGAAGAGAAGAAGAACAGCAATTCTGGAAACAGAAAAACAACCACCTTCTGAGACGTAGGACCGGCGGAGAAGTGAATTCAAAGTGACGGGACGATAGACCCCGGGGGGAGGGGCCGGCTCCCGGCAAGCGGCGGAGCAACGGAGCACAAAATCGGGACTTTTAAAAGTCTGTTCTGCTGAGGGACATCGCTCCAGAGGCTAAACCGGGGCAAAGCCCACGCGGGGTTAGCGTGGCCTCAGGTCCCGCAGGGTCACAGAAGGATCGGGGGTGTCTGAGTGTCGCAGAGCTTGCGGGTATTGGAACAGGAAAGCCAGCTACAGTGACAGAGCCGACAGTAAGCTCGCAGCTCGGGGTTACCTTGAACCGGTTGCAGGCTCGGTGAGCTCGGAGAGCGGCCGGAGGTCAGGCAGACGGGAGTAACTGGGCGCTGTTCTCTGAGGGCGCACTGAGGAGTGGGGCCCTGGGCTCTTGGCTCCTCCGGGCCAGAGACCAGGAGGCCGCCATTTGTATTCCCGTCCTCTGGAACTCTACGGAAAGCGCTCAGGGAACAAAAGCTCCTGAAAGCAAACCCGAGCAGATTACTCACCCAGGCCCCTGGTAAGGGCGGTGCAATTCTGCCTGGGGCAAAGACACTTGAGAATCACTACAACAGGCCCCTCCCCCAGAAGATCAACAAGAAATCCAGCCGAGACCAAGTTCACCTACCAAGGAGTGCGGTTTCAATACCAAGGAGAGCAGCAGAATTCCAGAGGAGGAGAAAGCAAAGCACGGAACTCATGGCTTTTTCCCTGTGATTTTTTTTTAGTATTGCAGTTAATTTAATTTTTTTCTTTTTCATTTTTGTTTTTTTTTCTCGCCTTCTGGTAAAATTTTTTTTAACTTTTACCTTTTTCTTTTTTAACGTTTTTTAACTAGTTTATCTAATATATATATTTTTTCTTTTTTATATTTTCTTTATATGTTTTCTTTTTTAAATTCTTTTCTTTTCTTTTTCTTTTTTCTTTTTTTTTTCTTTCTTCCGTTTTGAACCTCTTTTTATCCCCTTTCTCCCCCCTCACGATTTGGGATCTCTTCTAATTTGGTTAAAGCATATTTTCCTGGGATTGTTGCCACCCTTTTAGTATTTTACTTGCTCCTTCATATACTCTTATCTGGACAAAGTGACAAGACGGAAAAATTCAACACACAAAAAAAGAACAAGAGGCAGTACTGAAGGCTAGGGACCTAATCAATACAGACATTGGTAATATGTCAGATCTAGAGTTCAGAATGACAATTCTCAAGGTTCTAGCCGGGCTCGAAAAAGGCATGGAAGATATTAGAGAAACCCTCTCGAGAGATATAAAAGCTCTTTCTGGAGAAATAAAAGAAATAAAATCTAACCAAGTTGAAATAAAAAAAGCTATTAATGAGGTGCAATAAAAAATGGAGGCTCTCACTGCTAGGATAAATGAGGCAGAAGAAAGAATTAGTGATATAGAAGACCCAATGACAGAGAATAAAGAAGCTGAGCAAAAGAGGGACAAACAGCTACTGGACCACGAGGGGAGAACTCGAGAGATAAGTGACACCATAAGACGAAACGACATTAGAATAATTGGGATTCCAGAAGAAGAAGAAAGAGAGAGGGGAGCAGAAGGTATACTGGAGAGAATTATTGGGGAGAATTTCCCAAATATGGCAAAGGGAACGAGCATCAAAATTCAGGAGGTTCAGAGAACGCCCCTCAAAATCAATAAGAATAGGCCCACACCCCGTCACCTAATAGTAAAATTTACAAGTCTCAGTGGCAAAGAGAAAATCCTGAAAGCAGCCCGGGAAAAGAAGTCTGTAACATACAATGGTAAAAATATTAGATTGGCAGCTGACTTATCCACAGAGACCTGGCAGGCCAGAAAGAGCTGGCATGATATTTTCAGAGCACTAAACGAGAAAAACATGAAGCCAAGAATACTATATCCAGCTAGGCTATCATTGAAAATAGAAGGAGAGATTAAAAGCTTCCAGGACAAACAAAAACTGAAAGAATTTGCAAACACCAAACCAGCTCTACATGAAATCTTGAAAGGGGTCCTCTAAGCAAAGAGATAGCCTACAAGTGGTAGATCAGAAAGGAACAGAGACCATATACAGTAACAGTCACCTTACAGGCAATACAATGGCACTAAATTCATATCTCTCAATAGTTACCCTGAATGTTAATGGGCTAAATGCCCCTGTCAAAAGACACAGGGTATCAGAATGGATAAAAAAACAAAACCCATCTATATGTTGCCTCCAAGAAACTCATTTTAAGCCCGAAGACACCTCCAGATTTAAAGTGAGGGGGTGGAAAAGAATTTACCATGCTAATGGATACCAGGAGAAAGCAGGAGTGGCAATCCTTATATCAGATCAATTAGATTTTAAGCCAAAAACTATAATAAGAGATGAGGAAGGACACTATATCATACTCAAAGGGTCTGTCCAACAAGAAGATTTAACAATTTTAAATATCTATGCCCCCAACGTGGGAGCAGCCAACTATATAAACCAATTAATAAAAAAATCAAAGAAACACATAAACAATAATACAATAATAGTAGGGGACTTTAACACTCCCCTCACTGAAGTGGACAGATCATCCAAGCAAAGATTAGCAAGGAAATAAAGGCCTTAAATGACACACTGGACCAGATGGACATCACAGATATATTCAGAACATTTCATCCCAAAGCAACAGAATACACATTCTTCTCTAGTGCACATGGAACATTCTCCAGAATAGATCACATCCTCGGTCCTAAATCAGGACTCAACCAGTATCAAAAGATTGGGATCATTCCCTGCATTTTAGACCACAATGCTCTAAAACTAGAACTCAACCACAAAAGGAAGTTCAAAAAGAACCCAAATACATGGAGACTAAACAGCATCCTTCTAAAGAATGAATGGGTCAACCGGGAAATTAAAGAAGAATTGAAAAAAATCATGGAAACGAATGATAATGAAAATACAATGGTTCAAAATCTGTGGGACACAACAAAGGCAGTCCTGAGAGGAAAATATATAGCGGTACAAGCCTTTCTCAAGAAACAAGAAAGGTCTCAGGTTCACAACCTAACCCTACACCTAAAGGAGCTGGAGAAAGAACAAGAAAGAAACCCTAAGCCAAGCAGGAGAAGAGAAATCATAAAGATCAGAGCAGAAATCAATGAAATAGAAACCAAAAGAACAATAGAACAAATCAACGAAAGTAGGAGCTGGTTCTTTGAAAGAATTAACAAAATTGATAAACCCCTAGCCCGACTTATCAAAAAGAAAAGAGAAAGGACCCAAATAAATAAAATCATAAATGAAAGAGGAGAGATCACAACTAACACCAAAGAAATACAAACAATTATGAGAACATACTATGAGCAACTCTATGCCAACAAATTTGACAATCTGGAAGAAATGTATGCATTCCTAGAAACATATAAACTACCACAACTGAACCAGGAAGAAATAGAAAGCCTGAACAGACCCATAACCAGTAAGGAGATTGAAACAGTCATTAAAAATCTCCAAACAAACAAAAGCCCAGGGCCAGACGGCTTCCCAGGGGAATTCTACCAAACATATAAAGAAGAACTAATTCCTATTCTCCTGAAACTGTTCCAAAAAATAGAAATGGAAGGAAAACTTCTAAACTCATTTTATGAGGCCAGCATCACCTTGATCCCAAAACCAGACAAGGATCCCATCAAAAAAGAGAGCTATAGACCTATATCCTTGATGAACACAGATGCGAAAATACTCAACAAAATACTAGCCAATAGGATCCAACAGTACATTAAAAGGATTATTTACCATGACCAAGTGGGATTTATTCCAGGGCTGCAAGGTTGGTTCAACATCCGCAAATCAGTCAATGTGATACAACACATCAATAAAAGAAAGAACAAGAACCATATGATACTCTCAATAGATGCTGAAAAAGCATTTGACAAAGTACAGCATCCCTTCCTGATCAAAACTCTTCAAAGTGTAGGGATAGAGGGCACATACCTCAATATCATCAAAGCCATCTATGAAAAACCCACCGCAAATATCATTCTCAATGGAGAAAAACTGAAAGCTTTTCCGCTAAGGTCAGGAACACGGCAGGGATGTCCATTATCACCACTGCTATTCAGCATAGTACTAGAGGTCCTAGCCTCAGCAATCAGACAACAAAAGGAAATTAAAGGCATCCAAATCGGCAAAGAAGTCAAATTATCACTCTTCGCAGATGATATGATACTATATGTGGAAAACCCAAAAGACTCCACTCCAAAACTGCTAGAACTTGTACAGGAATTCAGTAAAGTGTCAGGATATAAAATCAATGCACAGAAATCAGTTGCATTTCTCTACACCAACAGCAAGACAGAAGAAAGAGAAATTAAGGAGTCAATCCCATTTACAATTGCACCCCAAACCATAAGATACCTAGGAATAAACCTAACCAAAGAGGCTAAGAATCTATACTCAGAAAACTATAAAGTACTCATGAAAGAAATTGAGGAAGACACAAAGAAATGGAAAAATGTTCCATGCTCCTGGATTGGAAGAATAAATATTGTGAAAATGTCTATGCTACCTAAAGCAATCTACACATTTAATGCAATTCCTATCAAAGTACCATCCATCTTTTTCAAAGAAATGGAACAAATAATGCTAAAATTTATATGGAACCATAAAAGACCTCGAATAGCCAAAGGGATATTGAAAAAGAAAGCCAACGTTGGTGGCATCACAATTCCGGACTTCAAGCTCTATTACAAAGCTGTCATCATCAAGACAGCATGGTACTGGCACAAAAACAGACACATAGATCAATGGAACAGAATAGAGAGCCCAGAAATAGACCCTCAAATCTATGATCAACTAATCTTCGACAAAGCAGGAAAGAATGTCCAATGGAAAAAAAGACAGCCTCTTCAATAAATGGTGCTGGGAAAATTGGACAGCCACATGCAGAAAAATGAAATTGGACCATTTCCTTACACCACACACAAAAATAGACTCAAAATGGATGAAGGACCTCAATGTACGAAAGGAATCCATCAAAATCCTTGAGGAGAACACGGGCAGCAACCTCTTCGACCTCTGCCGCAGCAACATCTTCCTAGGAACAACGCAAAAGGCAAGGGAAGCAAGGGAAAAAATGAACTATTGGGATTTCATCAAGATCAAAAGCTTTTGCACAGCAAAGGAAACAGTTAACAAAATCAAAAGACAACTGACAGAATGAGAGAAGATATTTGCAAACGACATATCAGATAAAGGACTAGTGTCCAGAATCTATAAAGAACTTAGCAAACTCAACACCCAAAGAACAAATAATCCAATCAAGAAATGGGCAGAGGACATGAACAGACATTTCTGCAAAGAAGACATCCAGATGGCCAACAGACACATGAAAAAGTGCTCCATATCACTCGGCATCAGGGAAATACAAATCAAAACCACAATGAGATACCACCTCACACCAGTCAGAATGGCTAAAATCAACAAGTCAGGAAATGACAGATGCTGGCGAGGATGCGGAGAAAGGGGAACCCTCCTACACTGTTGGTGGGAATGCAAGCTGGTGCAGCCACTCTGGAAAACAGCATGGAGGTTCCTCAAAATGTTGAAAATAGAACTGCCCTATGACCCAGCAATTGCACTATTGGGTATTTATCCTAAAGATACAAATGTAGTGATCCAAAGGGGCACATGCACCCGAATGTTTATAGCAGCAATGTCCACAATAGCCAAACTATGGAAAGAACCTAGATGTCCATCAACAGATGAATGGATCAAGAAGATGTGGTATATATACACAATGGAATACTATGCAGCCATCAAAAGAAATGAAATCTTGCCATTTGCAACAACATGGATGGAACTAGAGCGTATCATGCTTAGCGAAATAAGTCAAGCAGAGAAAGACAACTATCATATGATCTCCCTGATATGAGGAAGTGGTGATGCAACATGGAGGCTTAAGTGGGTAGAAGAAGAATAAATGAAACAAGATGGGATTGGGAGGGAGACAAACCATAAGTGACTCTTAATCTCACAAAACAAACTGAGGATTGCTGGGGGGAGGGGGTTTGGGAGAAGGGGGTGGGATTATGGACATTGGGGAGGGTATGTGATTTGGTGAGTGCTGTGAAGTGTGTAAACCTGGTGATTCACAGACCTGTACCCCTGGGGATAAAAATATATGTTTATAAAAAATTAAAAATTAAAAAAATAAAAATAAAAATAAAATAAAAAGTGTACTATATTTTGTCAAATGCTTTTTCTATGTCAATTGAGAGGATCATATGGTTCTAGTCTTTTTTAAAAATTTATTTATTTTCAGCATAACAGTATTCATTGTTTTTGCACCACACCCAGTGCTCCATGCAATCCGTGCCCTCTCAAATACCCACCCCCTGGATCCCCCAACCACTACCCCCCGCCGCTTCAAACCCCTCAGATTGTTTTACAGAGTCCATAGCTTCTCATGGTTCACTTCCCCTTCCAATTTCCCCCAACTCCCTTCTCCTCTCTAACTCCCCCTTGTCCTTTTGTTAATGTGATGTATCTTGTTGATTGACTTGTGAATGTTGAAGCACACTTACAGCCCAGGAGTAAATCCCACCCAAGGTCATGGTGAATAATCTTTTTAATGTACTGTTGGATCCTATTCAGTGGTATCTTGGCGAATACTTTGGCGTCTGTGTTCATCAAGGATATTGGTTTGTAATTCTCCTTTTTGAGTGAGTCTTTGTCTGGTTTGGGGATCAACATAATCCTGGCCTCATAGAATGAGTTTGGGAGTTTTATTTTATGTTTTGTCGGATCCAATTTGCTAAAATCTTGTTAAGAATATTCATATTTCTATGTTTATGAGAAATCTTAATTTGAAGTCCTCTTTTCTTATAATGTCCTTATCTGTTTGAAGTTAATGGCAATTCTGCCTTCATAGAATAAGTTAGGATGTCTTCCTTCATCTTCAATTTTCTAAAACACTTTGGATTGAAGTGGCACTATTCTTCCTTAAATGATTGGTAGAATTCTATACTAAAGCCACCAGAGCATGGAGGATTTTTTATGGAAAGTTTGTCATGGTTGTTGTGTTGGTTGTTTTTTTGTGTTTTGTTTTTAATAGGTTCCACACCCATCGTAGAGCTTGAAGTCATGACCCCAGGATCAAGAGTAGCACGCTCTACTGACTGAACCAGCCAGATCCCCCTGTGGGAAGGTTTTTGACTATATGTTTAATTTCTTTAATAGATATTGGACTATTTGAGTTATCTTCTTTTTTCATGAGTAAGGTTTAGTAATTTGTGTCTTCCAATAAATTTTTACATTTTATCTAAAACTGTGGAGTAATTATTATTTTTCCTGATGTTCTGTGTATTGCAAGACTTTTCCACTTTTGGTGTTGGGAACAAAACTTATTCCAGCCCTGTATGAGTTCTGGACACATTGATCTACTTGCTTATTTCCAGTGGTTCCTTCAGTTTCCTCAAGTAGTTTCCTCACATTCATGCACTGACTGGCAATCAGCTGAAGACTTGAGTGGAAACTGAAGGAGTCCAGAGTGTTTTCTCTCTTTCTCTTCTCCCTCTTTTCCTATCTTTTCACTCCACCCCTCTCTCTCTCTCTCTCTCCTCCATCACTTCATACAGTTCTCTCTTCACCCTGTTCTGGTAGTCTACCTGGAAACGCTAGCTACTTTGCCCCCCCCCCCCCGAATCTTCCAGTCTCCTCATCATGGGAAAACCACTGGGCCCTGTTTGGACTTTCCTTTCCTGAAACTCACTCACCTTATGGGACAGGTTGGGGCCAGAGATAATTATTTGGGAGCAAGCGCATACAGCTAGTAAATAAGACCATAAGTGCAACTGGAGAGCACTTGTAGTGGAGGAAGGATAGTATCTTAAATACAAAACCCACAGGGGCGGGGTAGGCACAAAAGAGACTATGATGTAGGAGTAGAAGAAAGATATAAGTGGAAAGAAGTTCAGCAAAGAATGAAGTTTTGGAACTCAGGGCTTGAAGAGTTTCAAGAAACTGAAGGGGTCCAAGTGTCCTTGCTCCAGTGGCCCAGAGCATCAATGTCAGAAGGGCTTACACAGGCAAAATGCCACCCATGCAATGAACACGTCCTGTGCTGTGACTTTGTATATGCTTGTTTCATTGGTTTTGCCAATATGGAAAACTGATCCAGACTTCAGAGAAGACTGAAGTGCAGATGAGTGAATGAGGTAGGCAGAAGTGGTACAGGCCATGCTTTCAAGAAGATTGGCTGAAAAGGGAAGAATACTAGTTGCTAGTGGAAGGCAGGAACAAGGTGTTAAGAGGGGAGGGGACACTTTCTGTTCAGTATCTAAGTCTTCAATCTGTGCAGAGTCTGAGGAAGAAAATGAAGTGGACAGGTAGAGCCCGAGATATGGAAGGAGGAGGATAATTGATGGAGCAAGATCCCCAGAGATGGGAAGCAGGAAGGGTTTGGCTCTGTGCAAAGAGAATGAGTGCCAAAGCAGGAAAATAGCAGATTAGAGAGAGCAAGTCTGAAATCTAGGTACTGGTCTCCCTCTTCACCAAGAGAGGTTGACAACACATGGGCAGGTTACATGTCAGCCTATGATAGCCTGAAAAGAAACCTTAAATTTGTTTCTAGCAGCCCAAGATGGCAACTCTGAGACCTATCCTCTGCAGTAGTGGCAGTAAGTCCTATCAATGCAGAAATAGTGGACATCAGAACGTGGTGCTCAAGGCCACAGTTCAGGACTGCCTTGGATCACCCAAATGGTGTGACACAGACAATATACTAATGAAATCCACCTTCCATAGCATCTGCACTGAAGCATTAAGTTTCACATAGAAGAGGTACAACCACCTGATTTCTACATTTCAGAAGTGTATCATATTGATAGAATATTTGGCAATCTAAATTGGTTAAAACCAAAAGAGAATTTATAGGGCTGGCTTTGGCTGCATCTCATTCCAGAGTCCTCCCAGGTTACCTGGTGGACAGGTTACCTGTGGTAAGTTAATGGCAGCAAGTTCACAAGCTGAACAAAAGTTCTGGAGTTGACTCCTGGTTCTATGTGATCTGGCCTGAATCATAGGCTCATTTGGAACCAATCGCCAGGTCCAGGGGGACTCACTATGCTGACTGTGTGAGCCAGGATGGCCTCACCTTCACAGAATGCAAATGGGCTAGAAGTGAAGAACAGTCACCTTATTCCTGGGAGGGAGGGGGGAGATAAATGCATGCTGGGAGGGACCAACAATTAGTGTTCCCTACATAAATCTCTCAGGGCATCAGTTCTGGGAGGGTCTGCTCCAGAAATGGAACACAGACACAAAGAGCCATGGCCTGTGTGTGCATCTGTGTGTGATGGAAGGTAGTCCTACATAGTATGTGTGAGAAGGAGAGAGACAGTGAGCTGCAAGCTTGGAAAATGAAACTGTCATTCTAGAAGCTGCGTCTTTTAGATGGTGCAACATCTGCTTAGAAAACAGGGTTCATTTACTTCTGCTTGACCTTTGATCTTACTGCCTCTTCAGTTTTGCTTCAAATGAACCCATAATTCCATCTCAAGAACTTGACTGGAACTAACTCCTTTATTAAATAAACTTCATTTAAGGGCTGACTGTCTTGTGTCATGGAGGAAAACACATCTTACTTTTGCTGAGAACAATCCAGGTCAGCAGTGCAAAAGCTTCCTTTTGAGAGAGGTGAACCACCATCCCTTGGATGAAGGGCTGAGGAAGCTTTTGTACTGAAGGTGCAAAGTGGAGAAAAGAGAGCCATCACAAAAAAGCCAGTTCAGAGGGTGAACAGAGTGCACAGCCACCTGCTGCTTCTCTCATTGCCCAGCCAGGAAAATTCTTTGGAACAGAAGCATCTCTGTGATCACAAGCAGACATAAGCAATATCTCCAGAGCAGACTCCGAGCTCCCACTGCTGCCTGCAGCCTGAGGCAGAAGTTCCAGTAGTCTCCAAAGAAGTTGTCAGTTTGTTCAGGAGTGAGAACAGACACAGGGACATTTGTGACTCCTGGGTCCCTTTGCTAGCAGGAGATAACCCTGATAGCCAGCCTCCAAAATGGCCCCCAATGATCTCTGTCTTCTGGTGTTGTCTCTCCCACATTGAGGAGGACTGACCTGTGCGACCAAAAAGAGGGCACGGATTGCGTGGAGCACTGGGTGTGGTGAAAAAATAATGAATACTCTTATGCTGAAAATAAATAAAAAAATAAATTTAAAAAAAAGACCCAATCTATACATAATTATAAACTGCAACATTTCGACTTCCTTTTCTTATTACTGATATTTAATCTTATTACATGTACTGTTTTAGTTTTTTCTTCTTATGATGGGAAATCATGCCTTTTTAGAAAATTTGAAAAATTTTGAAAATGGAATAAAATAGCTTGGGTATATTTAAAAAATAGCATATTGCAGACATGATAATGTCTCTGGTGGGTATATCATAAAAGATACTGTAGCTTCTCATTTGCTTTCTCACTGACTCTGGGAGAATGCAGCTGATATTTTGTGAAAGATAGTGAAATAGTCCCATGGAAGGACACACACAGCAAGGAACCAAAATCCCCTGACCATATCCATGTGGACAAGCCATTCTTGGGAGCAGACCCTCCAGCCCAAGGCAATCCTTCAATTGACTAAAGCTGTGACTGGTGTCTGGGCTACAAGATGATGGACCCAGAGCCAGAATTCCTCAGTTAACCGACTCCCAAATTCCTGAGTCACAAAAACTGAGATAATAAATATTCTCTTAAAAGACAGTTTTGGAGTCATCTGTTATGCAGTAAAATAAATAATATAGCTCCACTTCCAGATGCAGGCAAACAAGACTTATTTCCTGGTTATCCAGTATTTGCAGGACTTGTTCTCAGTGCCATAATCCATCCTGTCGGATAGAAGCTTTCAGGTGTCAGGGACCAGATTGTCATTAACACCCACTTCCTACCTCCTAATTTCCCCACATACTATAAATGCTCAATAAACATTTGCCAGATGAACTTGAATTTCTGTCCTCCATAGAGCAGATGATCTATGAACACCTGTTGTTTCCTTCTCCCAAAAATTACCTTCCATAATTCAAAATGAGAAAATGCAGCTTTTTAATTAATAGAAAACATCTAAACCCAGATATCAACAAATTTGGTGTATTGTAGGGGCTGCTTATTGCAGAGATTATAGCTACTTGCAAGAGTCCACAGGCCAATACAATTTCAGAGAATTGTGTCCAACAGGCAACCTCAATGTCTGAGAAAGGACCTCACTGCAGCACAGATCAGCAGCATGTCTGCTCCACCAGCAGTGTCCCTGCCAAGTCACAGCATCGAACAGCCCACCCATCATGGAGAACTAACCTGTTCCCAGTACCTGCTGGCTATTCTGCCAAGGTGCCCAACACAGAGCTCCATCCTCAGGGAGCTTGCAGTTGGCTAGGGCAGGGTTCCTGCCCTAGGAAGGATGAGCCACACTTCCATCTGAATTTGCCTTCAATCCTTTAGAGTGGCAATGATGGTAAACCAAGGAAAGGCTCTAAACTCTGGAAAAGTGTGCCACACCCTATATTCCTCGTCAAGGAATTCATGGTCTTCCATAGAAAGCTTTCCAGGGAGGGTTTCTAACTCAGTGCATAGACAATGCACTCATGCTGAACCCTAAAGCATGAGCAAGAAGTATCTGGGGTGGAAGAGAGCATCTCAAACTAGCAGCCCCATGAGGCAGGGAGACAAGCAGCTTGTCATGACTGAGCGTGCAGTGTAAGATAAATTGGGACATGGGTTGTGGAGATGTTGGGAGACAGTTTTTCATTCATATGTTGCTTCAACATATGAATCTTGGGTGGGAGAGACAAAATTTAGTCTGGGGTCTTGACCTCCAAATTCCCAGTACACACAACACCTACTAATTTATCATACAACACTCATGGACAACTCAAGTCCTCAAGGCAAGAGAACCTTGAACACCAACTAGTTCAGCCTCTTGCCCCTGGGTGGGGAATACCAACATCATCTAGAGTAGGTAGCTGGCTACTTCATTTATAAAATCTCAAGGAAGCAGGTACCCTCCTTACTCCTCTTAAAAACCGAATGTACCCTGATGGTCAAATTGGTCAAATCATCTGACTATATTCCCTTTGAATTACTTTTAAACCTAATTTCTTGACCATTTGGTTCCATTAAATGACACTTGGTTATCATAACAATAATTTGTGCTGAAAACCACCTGAATTGTTTTAAAGTCAAATAGACAGTTGGAAAAAGGAAATGTTAAGGTGCCCCAAGCCCAATAATAAAACATTCTGCCATTACAATTCAATATCAGGCAAGTGCTATAAAGAGGTCACAGGTAAGGAATCTCTCCTGTTCAGTGCCTGAGAATCCAGACCAGACTTGAGTCTATGACCCAATTGGGCCTTCTACTTGTGTTGGTTCCTTCTCCTCTGCATCACTTCATCCATCACAGGTCAAGGCAGCAACTGCAGCCCCAGCTCTTACACTCCAGATTCCCAGAATCTAGGAGCCAAATCTTCTCTGATCCACGTCCTGGTCAGCTGTCCAAAAACTACACGCAAAAAAGTCACTAAAAAAGACCATATGTTATACTCTGACCCTGAAAGCCTTTGCTGGTAGATGATTTCTGGCTTTCTCTGCAATTGACACAGCTAATTGTCATTTCTCAACTTAAAGTTTTCCCCTGCAAGCTAAAGACCACCTTGCTTAAGAATGCTTGGATCAACCAGGAGATCAAAGAAGAACTTAAACAATTCATGGAAACCAATGAGAATGAAGACACTTCAGTCCAAAACCTATGATATATAGCAAAGGCAGTCCTAAGGGGGAAATACATAGCCATCCAAGCCCCCCTCAAAAAATTGAAAAATCCAGAACACACCAGCTGTCTCTACACCTGAAAGAACTGGAGAATCAGGGCACCTGGGTGGCTCAGTGGGCTAAGCCGCTGCCTTCAGCTCAGGTCATAATCTCGGGGTCCTAGGATTGAGTCCCACATTGGGCTCTCTACTCAGCAAGGGGCCTGCTTCCCTCTCTCTCTCTCTCTGCCTGCCTCTCTGCCTACTTGTGATCTCTGTCTGTCAAATGAACAAATAAAATCTTAAAAAAAAAAAAAGTTAAAAAAAAAAAGAACTGGAGAATCAACATCAAATCAAACCAACTCCACACATAAAAAGGGAAATAATCAAGATTAGAGCAGACATCAATGAGGTAGAAACCAGAGATACAGTAGAATGTATCAATGAAACTAGAAGCTGGTTTTTTGAAAGAATCAATAAGATCAATAAACCATTGGCCACACTAATCCAAAAGAAAAGAGAAAAAAGGCCAAATTCATAAAATTATGAATGAAAAGGGAGAGGTCACAACTAACACAAAGGAAGTAGAAACAATCTTCAGAAATTATTATCAACAGTTATATGCCAATAAGCTTAGCAACCTAGATGAAATGGATGCATTCCTGGAAAACTATAAACTCCCAAAATTGAACCAGGAAGAAATCAACAACCTGAATAGACCAAGATTTCTAGTAACAAGATTGAAGCAGTGATCAAAAACCTCCCAAAAAACAAGAGCCCAGGACCTGACGGATTCCCTGGGGAATTCTACCAAACTTTCAAAGAAGAAATAACATCTATTCTCCTGACTCTTTCAAAAAATTGAAGCCAAAGGAAAACTTCCAGACAGTTTCTATGAAGCCAGCATTACCCTGATCCCCAAACAAAACAAAGACCCTACCAAAAAGGAGAATTTCAGACCAATATCACTGATGAATATGGATGCTAAGATTCTCAACAAGATCCTAGCAAACAGGATCCAACAGCAAACTAAAAATATTATCCACCATGACCAGGTGGGATTCATCCCTGGGCTACAAGGATGGTTCAACATTCTCAAATCAATCAATGTGATAGAACAAATCAATTAGAGAAGAGAGAAGAATCACTTGGTCCTCTCAATTGATGCAGGAAAAGGATTTGACAAAATCCAGCATCCGTTCCTGATTAAAACGCTTCAAAGTATACGGATAGAAGGAACATTCTTGAACTTCATAAATCTATCTATGAAAGACCCACAGCAATTATCATCCTCAATGGGAAAAAGCTTGCATCCTTCCCGTTGAGATCAGGAACACGACAAGGATGCCCACTCTCACCACTTTTGTTCAACATAGTATTAGAAGTCCTAGCAACAGCAATCAGACAACAAGGAGAAATAAAAGGTATCCAAATTGGCAATGAAGAAGTCAAACTCTCTCTCTCTCTTCACAGATGACATGATTCTTTATATGGAAAACTCCATATAAGACTCCACCCCCAAACTACTAGAACTCATACAGCAATTCAGCAACATGGCAGGATACAAAGTCAATATACATAAATATGTGGCTTTCTTAAACACTAACAATGAAAATACAGAAAGGGAAATTAGAAAATCGATTCTGTTTACTATAACACCAAGAACCATAAGATACCTGGGAATAAACCTAACAAAAGAGGTAAAGGAACTGTACTTGAGGAACTACAGAACACTCATGAAAGAAATTGAAGAAGACACAAAAAGATGGAAGACTATTCTATGTTCTTGGATTGGAAGAATAAATATTGTTCAAATGTCTATACTGCCTAGAGTAATCTATACTTTTAATGCCATTCCGATCAAAATTCCACCTGTATTCTTCAAAGAGCTGGAGCAAATAATCCTAAAATTTGCATGGAATCAGAAGAGACCCTGAATCACTAAGGAAATGTTGAAAAACAAAAATAAAACTGGGGGCATCACATTACCTGATTTCAAGCTTTACTACAAAGCTGTGATCACCAAGACAGCATAGACTGGCATAAAAACAGACACATAGACCACTGGAACAGAGTAGAGAGCCCAGATATGGACCCTCAACTCTACGGGCAAATAATCCTCGACAAAACAGGAAAAAATATACAGTGGAAAAAAAGACAGTCTCTTCAATAAATGGTGCTGGGAAAACTGGACAGCTATATGTAGAAGAATGAAACTCGACCATTCTCTTATACCATACACAAAGATAAACTCAAAATGGATAAAAGACCTCAACGTGAGACAGGAATCCATCAGAATCCTAGAGGAGAACATAGGCAGTAATCTCTTCGATATCAGCCATAGTAACTTCTTTCAAGATATGTCTCCAAAGGCAAAGGAAACAAAAGTGAAAATAAACTTTTGGGACTTCATCATGATCAAAAGCTTCTGCACAGCAAAGGAAACAGTCGAAAAAACAAAAAGGCAAGACACGGATTGGGAGAAGATATTTGCAAATGAAAGTACAGACAAAAGGTTGATATCCAGAATCTATAAAGAACTCCTCAAGCTCAACACACACAAAACAGACAATCCTATAAAAAAAAAATGGGCAGAAGATATGAACAGACACTTCTCCAATGAATACATACAAATGGCTATCAGACACATGAAAAAATGTTCATCATCAGTAGCTCTCAGGGAGATTCAAATTAAAACCACACTGAAATACCACCTTATACCAGTTAGAATGGCCAAAATTAGCAAGACAGGAAAAAACATGTGTTGGAGAGGATGTGGGAAAAGGGGAACCCTCTTCCACTGTTGCTGGGAATGCAAGTTGGTGCAGCCACTTCGGAGAACAGTGTGGAGATTCCTCAAGAAATTAAAAATAGAGCTTCCCTATGACCCTGCAATTGCACTATTATTTACCCCAAGGATACAGATGTAGTGACAGGAAGGGCCATCTGTACCACAATGTTTATAGCAGCAATGGCCATGGTCGCCAAACTGTGGAAAGAACCAAGATACCCTTCAACGGACAAATGGATAAGGAAAATGTGGTCCATATACACTATGGAGTATTATGCTTCCATCAGAAAGGATGAATACCCAACTTTTGTAGCAACATGGACGGGACTGGAAGAGATTATGCTGAGTAAAATAAGTCAAGCAGAGAGAGTCAATTATCATATGGTTTCACTTATTTGTGGAGCATAACAAATAGCATGGAGGACAAGGGGAGATGGGAGAGGAGAAGGGAGTTTAGGGAAATTGGAAGGGAAGGTGAACCATGAGAGACTATGGACTCTGAAAAAACAATCTGAGGGTTTTGAAGGGGTGGGGGTGGGAGGTTGGGGGAACTAGGTGGTGGGTATTAGAGAGGGCATGGATTGCATGGAGCACTGGGTGTGGTGCAAAAACAATGAATACTGTTACACTGAAAAGAAATAAAAATTTAAAAAAAATAAAGTTTTCCCCCAATGATGACAAGATATGGGGTTTAGAAAAGAAAATGTATGCTGGAGGGGATGGTAGGGGAGGCTCGTATCTACAACACAAGGAGAAGGGGTTGCCCCCAGCTCTGTCATTTTTCCTTCTCAGAAAGGATGCCTAGGGAACATCAATTAGAATTCATGTAAAGGACTGGAACAGTTTTAAACCTCGATCCACCAGGTACAATTTCCGTTTTATTATAAGTTGATAAAATCAAATTTCCTGGTAACTTTTTGAAGGTGTGGCTCTCCCAGGTCTCATCCAGTAACACATTGCACAGCTTTATCCCTTCCAATTAGTGCCTGATGCAGGTATTGATGTACTAAGAATAAGTGATCTTCATCTGAGAATATAACTAACAAGGCATAATTTTCCTGATCAATTCTATTGGTCAATTACCTAATGAAAGAAAAATAAAAGAAGGGCCTCAGCATTTGTATGAACTTATATACCTCCAATGCAGCACACCTATACCCCAGGACTGGTTCTCTGTTCAGGACTCTGCATAAGAACAGATAACTTTCATGCACAATGAGAAATTTGTGCTCTGTTCTTTCAAGGAAATCATGTGTGTCTCCAAGAGGGAGGGGAAATCACCTCCTAAAGCAGTCAGCCTTGGGGCACACAGAACTTAGTGCCTGGAATAGATAGGTGAAGCAAGGTGGCCCACTTTACAAGAAGAGGCAGGCATAGGAGGGCTACCCACACCTCCACCTGTAGTGGTTTTGCATACAGTTTTATCAAGATCCTCAGTGGAAGCAAGGCCAGGAAATAATAAAGAAGGAAAACATTTTATTTCTCCCCAGTTACAGTCAACCAAGATAAGTCAAGCTCTAAGGACTGTGCTCCATCAGATGAAAATTCTAAGTACGTTTTCACTGTGAAGGCAAAAGGGTGAAATGAGCCAACTCACTTTTTATCTCCTCCCTTGTCCCCACCCCCATCCCATTCTGACTCCTTAGACCAGACTCAGCTGCCAGGTGAGGGCTCACTTGTAACATGGCAGAGTTTCTTTACTACCCTCAATTAGTGTTTACATTTCAAAATAAAACTCTGGAGAAAGCAATGCTCCCCTGAAGGAATGACTCCCCACTGGAATTCCAAGCAGGAATATTCCTGTTACTATATGAGTGGGGGTACCCACAGGGACATTTTATGGTACCCCTGGATTCCCACTGCTCAGGAAGTAACCTCTTCTGTCTAAGCATGAAGCAGCCCCTCTCTGTGCCTCTCAGTGGATTGCAGACACACAGTCATTCATGCATCTCTTCAAAGACACTCTCTGCATGTCCTTGGGATTCCCACACTGTGGATCCCGCAATTCCCACAGGCAGCCTGCAATAACAAGGGGTAGCATCCCATTCCACTGCCCTCACCACCTTCTGCCTCCCCTCCATAAACACTTGATGTCC
The DNA here is from genome assembly GCF_030435805.1 of Mustela lutreola. NCBI lineage: Eukaryota > Metazoa > Chordata > Mammalia > Carnivora > Mustelidae > Mustela > Mustela lutreola. Next base: position 37,505,391 of record NC_081305.1, on the reverse strand, counting down.
CTTGATGAGGAGAGAAAACTACAATCAAATTCTTCCTAACCCAGATGTCATGAACAAATGTCACCAGATAGTCCAACATCAAAAAAATTATAAAAATAATAAAACTTAATTGGTAGCAATTTTGCTAAGTAGCTTGAGCTCCCTTTGTCTTAATGAACACAGAAAAGGACAATTGTCGGGGCACCTGGGTGGCTCAGTGGATTAAGCCGCTGCCTTCGGCTCAGGTCATGATCTCAGGGTCCTGGGATCAAGCCCTGCATTGGGCTCTCTGCTCGGCAGGGAGCCTGCTTCCCCCCTCCGCCTCTCTCTGCCTGACTCTCTGCCTACTTGTGATCTCTCTCTCTGTCAAATAAATAAATAAAATCTTTAAAAAAAAATAAGAAAAGGACAATTATCACATGAAATTCATGAGCCCATATCTAAACATCACTACCCCATATTGTATCACTTACTCTGTGGGTAGGAGTGTTTCTCTCTATGGTAACAACAAGGACACTGGACAGAAAATCATTCCACAGTAAAAGAAAAAAAGGCACTTCCCCAAAAAAACAAACCCCACTGCACCTTCCTCTAAGCAGCCCCACCTAGAACTCGCTGCAATCTACCCGAAATCCAGCGAGCAGAGTTGCTCCTCACCTGCTGTGCCATCAATTTCTGAATGTCAGCCATAATCACGTCTCTTCCCCAGGATCTCATCATTCTTCTCTCCTTTTAATCTCTATCTTGTTTAAACCACTTAACTCGGTCACCATCCGTTCTGGCAGGGAAAGTGTTGATCAGAATCAAGCTACATTGTTTAGAGAGAAATAACGCCATCTCCTGGATGGTCGTGGTTTTTAGTACCCAGGCTGCAATTCTTTGAAGTGGATGGTAAACCGGGTTTTTGACAGGCTAGGAGGAAAAGGACTCCAAGACTCTGGAGGAGGCCGCCAGCCACTGACTCAATCCTTGCGTTAGGCTGCCATCTCGTGACACACTGGGGTATGCAGCTGAGGACCCAAGGTAGCATGTTATATTCGTGTTCTATCTAACATTCTAAAACCTTCCTCCTCCCCAAAATGCAAACCAATAAATAACAGATGCCAATATAACCTGTCTAAATGGTTGATTTAAAATCAGTTCTTCTTCAGGCATCAAAGAACCTCATTATATAGGAAAAGAGATTTCACAGCTGACTCAATGTTTGTCAAGAATCTGAAGTGAGTCCTGTCATTGGCACCTCAGACCACCCAACCCTGTGTCAAAAGGGCTGGGCTCTGCTCTTGGCCATGAGCCAGGTGTGGGGGTCTCCCTCACAGCCATCAGTGCACCAAAAGCAAAGACCAGCAGGCCTCCAGGAGTGCTAGAGATGAATCTACCATCAATACCCTCACAGCTCCCTGGTGTCTCCACTGGGTCCAGAGGACTGTGATAAATGGAGGAGCCCCTTCAAGCTCCCAAAGAAGGCTGCTGTCCCCTTTCAGGTCCTGACTGCTCTGCAGGCCAGCACCGGGGATAAAGTGGAGCTGGTCCTCCTATTACTTCATGGACAAACACTAACGACCCTCAGTAATGAGGTCAGACTTGGCTACTGAGAAGACAGAAAATGACTCAGAGTCCAGCCTGGCCCTGGAGCTCTTCTCCAGCTGGCAAGCTCCACATCCCAGCTCTGCAGATGCCTGAGGCTCTGGGACACAGTTCTCAGGACCCAGAGCTCACAGAGACCATTTCCTGGGAGATGACTTCTCTCCAGTACGGCAGTAGGGGCTTCAGGGGGGCTGGTAAGTGTCCCCAGGGCACCTTTCATTTAACAAGCAAGACACAGGGGCCCAGAGAGCACTCAACAGACAAATATCTATTTATCAAATGATTAAAAAGGAAAGTGTGTGTGGTCTAGGGATATAGCCTGAATAGTTATGAAAAGGTTAAGTTTGCACAAGTAGACCCTGCCATCACAGGAAATGCTGAAAATATTTTTCAGCTATGGAAATTTTCTGCTGAAACTCCTCCTCTTTTTACCCACTTTGTCCCTCTTTTCCTCTAAGTTATTCAATGTACTTACAATCGTATTTTTTATGAAGTATAGTTGACCTACAAGATACTAGTTTCAGGTGTACAACATGGTGATTCATCAATCACTACAAAATGCTCACCATGGGAAGTATAGCCATCATATGTAACCATACAAAATTGTTACATTATTGGCTATATTTCCTACTCTGTAGTTTCCATCCTGTAACTGGAAGTCTGTAACTCTTAATTCCTTCACCTATTTGGCCCATTTCTCCACATTCCCTCCCCTCTGAGAACCACTGTTTTGTTCTCTATATTTAATAGTCCAGGTTTTTTCTGTGCCTTTTTTTAGATTCCACATATAAATGAAATCATATGGTATTTGTCTTTTCCTGTTCGATTATTTCAGTTACCCTTGTACCCTCTAGATCCATCCATCTTGTTGAGAATCATGAGTTTTCATCCTTTTTTATAACTGAGTAATATTCCATTGTATATCATGGTTGATTCTTGAACAACACAGATTTGAACTATATAGGTTTATTTATACATTGATTTTTTCAATAAATACAATGAAGTACTTTAAATGTATTTTGTACTCCTTAATTTTTAAGTAATTTGCTTTCCTCTGGCTTACTTTATTGTAAGAATACTGTATATAATATACATAACTTACAAAATATGTTTATTGACTTTATGTTATCAGTAAGGCTCCTGGGAAACAGGAGACTTCAGTAATTAAGTTCTGGGGTTGCAAAGAGTACAGGTGCACATTTTCTACAGTGCAGAGATTTAGCATCTCTAACCTCTGCATTGTTCAAAATTCAACTTGAACATACTCTTTATCCATTCATGGACTGATGGACATTTGAGTTGCTTCCATATCTTAGCTATTGTAAATAATGCTGCAATATTCAACACTAATTTTCAATTACTGTTTTTGTTTTCTTTAGGTAAACACCCAGAAATGGAAAACTGGGTCCTATGATATTTCTTTTTATTATTATTTGTTATTATTATGTTCAATTAGCCAATGTATTGTACATTAGTTTTTGATGTAGTGTTCAACAATTCATTAGCTGCGTATAACACCCAGTGCTCATTGCAGGATCTTCCCTCCTTAATAGCCATCACCCAATTAATCCATCCCTACCTTTCTCTCCCTTCTGTAACTTTCAGTTTGTATTCCAGAGTCGAGAGTCTCATGGTTCATCTCCCTCTCTGATTTCTTCCCATTCCGTTTTCCCTCCCTTCCCACATTATTCCTTATGTTCCACATATGAGTAAAACCACATGACAATTGTCTGCCTCTGCTTGACTTATTTCACTTGGCATAATCCCCTCCAGTTCCATCCATACAGATGCAATGTGGGTATTCATCCTTTCTGATGGACAAGTAACATTCCATTGTATATATGGACCACATCTTCTTTATCCTTTCATCTGTGGAAGGATAACTCAGCTCCTTCCACAGTTTGGCTATTGTGCACATTGCTGCTATTAACATTGAGGTGAACATATCCCTTCTTTCCACTACATCTGTATCTTTTATGTAAATACCTATCAGTGCAATTGCTGGGTCTTAGGGTACCTCTATTTTTAACACCTTGGAGAACCTCCATACTGTTTTCTAGAGTGCCTGTACCAGCCTGGATTCCCACCAACAGTGTAGGGGGATTCCCATGTTTCCACATCCTTGCCAATTTTTGTTGTTTCTTACATTGTTAATTTTTGCCTTTCTTTCTTTTTTATTTTTCTTTATTTTTTTAATTTAATTCAGGATAACAGTATTCATTATTTTTTCACCACACCCAGTGCTCCATGCAATCCGTGCCCTCTATAATACCTACCACCTGTTTCCCCAACCTCCCACCCCCCCGCCACTTCAAACCCCTCACATTGTTTTTCAGAGTCCATAGTCTCTCATGATTCACCTCCCCTTCCAATTTCCCCCAACTCCCTTCTCCTTTCTAACTCCCCACGTCCTCCTGACTTCTCCTCCAGTCACTTGAGCACCCCTGCAGGGCCTGCCCCTTCAAGGCCTCCACACCCCACATGGTCAAACAGACACTTTTTGCTTGTTTGCATTTTCTGAACTTGAGGACTAAGTAGCCGATGTCAGAAGTTTGGGTCATGCTCTCTTCCAGTCTTGCTGTCCAAAGTGGGGTCGACTTATGGAGAATCGCTGATTTAGAACATGTCAGGGGCCAGAGTCCAGGACACTAACTTATCACTTCTGGAATGGCAAAGATGTTCTGAACCCCGACTGTGGTGATCCAGTAGACCTACAGACTTGTTCTTGGGGCTCAAAATTCTCCCCCAGTATTGAGAGGATGATTTCTACAAGAGTGTCTGGTTCTGGATTTTCCTTGGGTCAAAAGAGAGGTAACCAAGAGTTCTTGAGCAAAGGGGCTGCCCCAAACTATGTCAAGATACTTTAGGAACTACTTTCATGAAAAGGGGAGTGAAGGAAAGAAAGCGCCCTTCCAGCCTTGGGTCCGGTTGGAGCCAAAAAGAGAAGCACCAACTCATGGCCACTTTGATTTGGGTTCCGGGTCCTGTCAGGTGTCCTGTCAGTGTTGTGGATCTCCATGCCCACTGACTCTGGGTCAGAGCACCCCCTGCCTTTGCCCTGTGTACCTGTCAGTTTCCTACCAGTGTGGATAACACTTTCCTGACCACAGAGTATTGTTCAAAGGTCATTGTTCGAAAGGTCCGTCTGTCTGTCTATGCAAACACATGCAAACCTCTGGAATTTTTTGGTTTATTTTATTCTCTGGTTGTTCCATCTTACTGGTCATCCTTAGGGCCATCCTGTCTCTGCCTTTATTATCCCCCTTGCAGAACTGGATGGGCATTAAGAGAGGTTGCTTACAGAAAAGCCAGTGGTGTGTATCATTAACAGAAGACTCATTTAGAGGCATCTGGTCTCAGGTCCGTGTGTTCCAGACTCACAACAGGTACTTTGCATCCATTCCCCCCAGACCTTTCCAGAATCCAGCTTGTAGGTGGCTTATCTCCCTTTACAGGTGAGGAATCTGCTCAGGGTCACGTGGCAGGCATGTGAGGGCACAGGTAAGGGGGGTCACAGAGCCCAGTACTTTCCCCCTTCTTGGGCTTGGCATGAGCTTTATTGCCCTGTCACATGACAGAGGACTCAAGGTTGGGACAATCTGCCCTCTCCCAGGCTCTGTGCACTGGGGGTGCCTGAGCCGGCATGAAGGCTGCAGATGCGAGAGAGGACACGCTTGCCTCACTTGTGATGAACAGATGCAGCTTGTGGCTGGGCCTGTTCCGTAATCTCTCATAAGTGAGAAGTTATGCAGAGGGCAAGGAAGGCCTCTCGTGCATTCTGCAGGTTCTGTGTGCTTATTAACTAGTGGCTCCCCAACTTCCTCTGTGTCAAGGAACCCATCACATTGCTGGGTGCTGTTGGTTCCGCATACAGCAGAGCTCCTCTTCTCTGCGTGAGGCTGTCCTCCAAACTCTAGCAAAAGCAACATTTGGGTGCAAATACTCTGACACTCATTATAACTCTCCCTTTGAAAGGCTTCCTTCAAGGCTCGCCAAGAAACCTCTCAAGGTGGAAGACATCATGAGGCTGCTGTGCCGCATCGCAGAGGAGAGGGAAAAGGGGAGCTTGAAGCCAGCTGTGGGTGGAATGATCGGTCATATGGTTGGAGGTCCACATGGAGCTACTCTTGGTAAGCCTTGCAGGGAGAGCTAGATTTTGATACCACAGAGACCTCACAAAAGTCTCTGTCCTGTGGGACTTTTTTGCTGAGTTGTGGTTGCTCCCATGACATGATCTTTGTGTTCCTAATCCATCGTATTGAAAACACATAGAGGGCACAGATTGCATGGAGCACTGGGTGTGGTGCAAAAACAATGAATACCATTACGCTGAAAATTAAAAAAAAAAGAGAGAAAAAAAGAAAACACATAGAGGGGCACCTGGGTGTCTCAATCCTTAAGCATCTCCCTTTGGCTCAGGTCATGATCCCAGGGTCCTGGGATCAAGATCCACACTGGGCTCCCTTCTCCGCAGGCGCCCTGCTTCTCCCTTTGCTGTGTTCCTTCTCTAGCTGTTTCTTTCTCTGTCAAATAAATAAATAAAAGTAATTTAAGGAAGAAAACGAATAGAAATGGCTAGCAGAGACATGAAAAAATGTTTAATATCATTAGCCATCAAGGAAATTCAAATCAAAACCACATTGAAAAGCCACCTTACACGAGTTAGACTGGCAACAATTAAAAGGACAGGAAACAAGTGTTGGAAAGGATGTGGGGAAAGGGGAACACTCTTATACTGTTGTTGGGAATGCAAGCTATTACAGCCACTTTGAAAAACAGTGTGAATTTTCCTCAAAAAATAAAAACTAGAGCTACCCTATGACCCTGCAATTGCACTGCTGGGTATTTACCCCAAAGATACAGATATAGTGAAAAGAAAGGCCATCTGTACCGCAATGTTCATAGCAGCAGTGTCCACAAGAGCCAGACTGTGGAAAGAGCTAAGATGTCCTTCAATAGACGAATGAATAAAGAAGATGTGGTCCATATATATATATATAACAGACTATTACACAGCCATTAGAAAGGATGAACACCCAGTAGTGCAATTGCAGGATCATAGGGAAGCTCTATTTTTAATTTCTTGAGGAATCTGCACACTGTTTTCCAAAGTGGCTGCACCAACTTGCACTTCCACCAACAGTGTAAGAGGCTTCCCCTTTCTCCACATCCTCTCCAACACATGCTGTTTCCTGTCTTGTTAATTTGCCCATTCTAACTGGTGTAAGGTGGTATCTCAATGTGGTTTTTTTTTTTTATTTTCAGCATAACAGTATTCCTTGTTTTTGCACCACACCCAGTGCTCCCTGAAATCCGTGCCCTCTCTAATGCCCACCAGACTCCACCCCTAAACTACTAGAACTCATACAGCAATTCAGTAACGTGGCAGGATACAAAGTCAATGTACAGAAATCAGTGGCTTTCTTATACACTAACAATGAAAATACAGAAAGGGAAATTAGAGAATCGATTCCATTTACTATAGCACCAAGAACCATAAGATACCTGGGAATAAACCTAAACAAAGAGGTAAAGGATCTGTACTCAAGGAACTACAGAACACTCATGAAAGATATTGAAAAAGTCACAAAAAGATGGAAGACCATTCCATGCTCTTGGATCAGAAGAATAAACATTGTTAAAATGTCTATACTGCCTAGAGCAATCTATACTTTTAAAGCTATTCCAATCAAAATTCCACCGGTATTTTTCAAAGAGCTGGAGCAAATAATCCTAAAGTTTGTATGGAACCAGAAGAGACCTGGAAACACTAAGGAAATGTTGAAAAACAAAAATAAAACTGGAGGCATCACGTTACCTGATTTCAAGCTTTACTACAAAGCTGTGATCACCAAGACAGCATGGTACTGGCATAAAAACAGACACATAGACCAGTGGAACAGAGTAGGGAGCCCAGATAGGGACCCTCAATTCTATGGTCAAATAATCTTCAACAAAACAAGAAAAAATATGCAGTGGAAAAAAGACAGTCTCTTCAATAAATGGTGCTGGGGAAACTGGGCAGCTATATGTAGAAGAATGAAACTCGACCATTCTCTTACACCATACACAAAAATAAGCTCAAAATGGCATTAAAGTATAGATTGCTCTAGGAAGTATAGACATTTTAACAATGTTTATTCTTCTGATCCAAGAGCATGGAATGGTCTTCAATCTTTTTGTGTCTTCTTCAATTTCTTTCATGAGTGTTCTGTAGTTCCTTGTGTACAGATCCTTTACTTCTTTGGTTAGGTTTATTCCCAGGTATCTTATGGTTCTAGGTGCTATAGTAAATGCAATCGATTCTCTAATTTCCCTTTCTGTATTTTCATTGTTAGTGTATAAGAAAGCCACTGATTTCTGTACATCGACTTTGTACATTGTACTTCTGTACATTGATCCTGCCACGTTGCTGAATTGCTGTATGAGTTCTAGTAGTTTGGGGATAGAGTCTTTTGGATTTTCCATATAAAGAATCATGTCATCTATGAAGAGAGTTTGACTTCTTCTTTGCCAATTTGGATACCTTTTATTTCTCTTTGTTGTCTTATTGCTGTTGCTAGGACCTATTCTGTCTCAACATGAGACAGGAATCCATCAGAATCCTGGAGGAGAACATAGGCAGTAATCTCTTCGATATCAGCCACAGCAACTTCTTTCAAGATCTCCAAAGGCAAAGGAAACAAAAGCGAAAATAAACTTTTGGGACTTCATCAAAATCAAGAGCTTCTGCACAGCAAAGGAAACACTCAAGAAAACAAAGAGGCAACCCATGGAATGGGAGAAGATATTTGCAAATGACAATAGAGAGAAAAAAAAAAAGGGTTGATATCCAGGATCTATAAAGAACTCCTCAAACTGAACGCACAGAAAACAGATAATCATATCAAAAAATGGGCAGAAGATAAGAACAGACACTTCTCCAATGAAGACATACAAATGGCTAGCAGACACATGAAAAAATCTTCATTATCACTAGCCATCAGGGAGATGCAAATTAAAACCACATTGACATATCACCTTATACCAGTTAGAATGGCCAAATTTAGCAAGACAGGAAACAACATGTGTTGGAGAGGATTTGGAGAAAGGGGAAGTCTCTTCCACTGTTGGTGGGAATGCAAATTGGTGCAGCCACTTTGGAGAACAGTGTGGAGATCCCTCAAGAAATTAAAAATAGAGCTTACCTATGACCCTGCAATTGCACTCCTGAGTATTTACGCTAAGGATACAGATGCGTGAAAAGAAGGGCCATCTGTACCCCAATGTTTATAGCAGCAATGGCCACGGTCGCCAAACTATGGAAAGAACCAAGATGCCCTTCAACGGACGAGTGGATAAGGAAGATGTGGTCCATATACACTATGGAGTATTATGCCTCCATCAGAAAGGATGAATACCCAACTTTTGTAGCCACATGGATGGGACTGAAGAGATTATGCTGAGTGAAATAAGTCAAGCAGAGAGAGTCAATTATCATATGGTTTCACTTATTTGTGGAGCATAACAAATATCATGGAGGACAAGGGGAGATGGAGAGTAGAAGGGAGTTAAGGGAAATTGGAAGGTGAGGTGAACCATGAGAGACTATGGACTCTGAAAAACAATCTGAGGGTTTTGAAGGGGAGTGGGAGGTTGGGGGAATCAGGTGGTGGGTATTAGAGAGGTCACGGATGGCATGGAGCAAGGGGTGTGGTGCAAAAACAATGAATACTGCTACACTGAAAAGAAATTTTTATAAAAAGAAAGGATGAACACCTAACTTGTGCATCAATATGAATGGGACTAGAGGAGATTATGCTGAGTGAAGTAAGTCAAGCAGAAAGGGTCAATTAATATATGGTTTCACTTACTTGTACAGTTGAGTAAGCTCTATTTGATAGTTATCATCATACCACTCTGGAGGGCTGGCATGAAAAACAGTTGCTCCCAGAGATATAGTCTCGTTTTTTGTCCACAGGGTCCTTTAACCATAGGATTTCACTGAAAATTTCCAAAGTTCAGGGGCAAAGTGCATATTGTGAAGAAAACTCATCCTCACCACTGAGATGATTCTCCTTGCAAAGGCACTGGATTCTCAGCTCTGTCCTTTAAGATGAGAGATATTTCTAGGAAGCAGGAAACATGTGGGCCCTGGAGAAGATTTCAGTTCTCAGAGCTGTGCGGTGAGAGATACTTTGTGCTGCATCTGTGAATGCACAATTTAGGAAAAGGCATGTTGGGTGTCAGTTATCTGAGTGAAATGGAACAAGGACCCCAGAAACACTTGCCCCCTCACGAAGGGGTAGAGCAGGCATGAAGCCAAGCCCATTCTGGCCTGTGCGTTAATGTGTTCACTCGTCAAGGCAGTGGACGTGCTCCTGGCAAGAGCACACATTGAACCAACTAACTGAACCTTCCTTGTTTTCTAGGGGAGGCTATTGGGACTCTCTTAGGTACATGGATGATAAGTGGAGAGTTCAAGCCGATTTCTCAGACCATAATGGAGCTGCCGCCTGATAAGAAGCAAAAGCTCTATAATGAAGCCATGACCATCCTCAAGGACCTGGAGTGGAGGGACACTGAACACCTGACCACATTGGTCATGGGCAGTGAGGACCTGAAGATGCAGCTGCTGGCCATGCTGGAAAAGTGCCTCAAAGGCTGAAGTCCAGTATATTGATTTCAAAACTATTTCTAGAAAGCAGGGGTCTCATTTAGATGATTCTCCACAGGGTGGTGGGCCATTAAGATGGTTTTCCTAACTCATAGAGGTGATTGGGAGTGGGGGAAGCTTCACCCATTCATTGCTCATGGGTTGGGTCCAACTCCCCCAGACCTGGGAACATGGGGTCCTAGTCAGTGGTCCTGCCCTGATGGCCACTGAAGTCCTTCCCTTGGCCGGTCTGCCTTCATTCCTGGGGAAAACCCTGACCCAACTTCTGGGCAGTTTTGGGTCAGATGGAGCAGATCTTGCTGAGTGAAGTCAGTGTGGACTAGCTGGGTTCTGGGGTGACTGTAATGGGCGCTGGGCCTGAGAGGACAGGCTGGACCTCAAGTCCGGTCTCCCCCAGGAGGTGAAAACCCTTTCCTGGCTTTCCCCTCAGGCTCTCCTCTTGGCTCTCGTGGCTTTATTATTCTTACTTCTGTCTTACATTGTCTGTGAAGAACTTAAAAAAAGAGAAATGGACTAAGAGTCATCTGTTTGTATCATTCCCACAGCTTTGCCATTCCAAGCAATATCCTTGATGGAATACTGCTCCTCCTTGGGCCCCAGGACCCTTGCTTCACCCCTGCCTTGACATACCACTCTTCAGAGTCTACTCACTGGAATCTTCTTCAAAGAAATATTCTATATCAATTAGGGCTATTTGGTTGCCCTGCATTGTGGCTACCATGGTGGCACAAATGCTTAATTCTGTCTTTTTAAATAAGCCCCATATTTTGTTCTTCATTGCATGTGAGACACTTTGTTTTTGTGCATTTGTTTATTTGTTTGGAGCCCTCCCCCCTTCAGAAGGTCGTTACACAAAGGCACGTGGGAGGCACTCAGTCTCAAACATTTGAGTGAAAGATTGCTGAGTGACACCAGGAGGGGTGAGCGGGCTGTGGTCTGAGGTGGGGTGTTCAGAGGCTAGAGAGAGAGCGGTCCCTCCTGGAAGTGACAGTCGGCAGGTGTGTCTGGGGCTGAGTGGAGGTGGGAAAGGAAAACACTGAGGCTGAGGAAGACTTGGGCAGGAGTGCAGGGAGCACACTCTGTGCCATGCTTCATGAGGAGCTGGACCCTATCATGGGAACTGTAAGGCTGTAAAATCTCTGTGCCAAGCCCCGCCCTGCCATGTTCTCCTGGGTAGAGCCTGCCCTCCACGGGAGGCACACATAATTCTGGAGACTTGGCCAGGGTCTCAGGCAGCACTCACCTCCTCCCTCCCTCTCTAATTGCTCTGTTTTCCTTCCACTTCAAAAGTGGGTTGGCTAGTAACACCGAAATCTGTTTTATACACATATAGATAGTCAGCAAACACAAAATGTGTGGTAAGCTATGTTCCATCTTTATGTTATTAACACACAAAAGCAAGAAAGCTCCAAGTTAGAGCATATGTGATTCAGCCCAGTGTGCAGCAAGCCATATGGCAAAAACATGGATCAGAAGGCAACAGAAGTGCATCATCTCTGCCTTCATCTGGAGAACTGCCTCTGCAAGCCAGAGCCATGGGCTTCTCCGGCCTGCGTGTCCCAGCCAAGGCCGTCTGGCTTCCATCCATCCATTCATTCATTCCATTCATTCATTCATCAAATATTCTTTGAATTCCTGTAATGGGCCAGGAAGTGTTCCTTCACCAGGAAAGTGAAACAAAGACTAGCAGAGGTCAGTCCTCAAGAAGGGAGAAGGGGTCAGGACATAGGTAAGCAAAATACATGAGAAAGACACCATGATTGCCTCTAGTTATGAGAATTCCTGGAAAGTACAGGGCAATGTGATAGCAAGTGAAACAGAGGCCTGTCACTAAGGATAAGGTGGCTTCAGGAAGGCCTTTCTCAGGAGGAGACAGTAGAGCCAAGCTCTGAAGCATGATGAAAATCCAGCAAGAATTGCTGTGAAGAAAGCAGCCCAGACAGAGGGAACAGTATGTACAAAGGCCCTGAGGTGGGAATGAACTAGTACTTTAGTGGAACTGCAAGAAGCCTGGAGTAGAGGGACAGTGGGACAAGACAAGATAGCTGGGAGACAGAGGAATCAGGGTCTTACAGACTTGTAGGGAGTTTGACTTTTACTATGGTGCTATTAGAAGACCTGAAGCGTTTGAAGTAGAAGAGTAACTACTCTGATTTATATGCCTTTTTAAAGATTATTTATTTATTTATTTTTTATTTATTTATTTATTTATTTGACAGACAGAGACCACAAGTAGGCAGAGAAGCAGGCAGAGAGAGAGAGAGAGTGGGGGAAGCAGGCTCCCTGATTAGCAGAGAACCCAATGCAGGGCTTGATCCTAGGACCCTGAGATCATGACCTGAGCTAAAGGCAGAGGCTTAACCCACTGAGCCACACAGGTGCCCCTCTGATTTACATGTTTATGGATCACTCTGCTGCTGAGGGAGGTTTGGATGGGGAAGCAGGCATATCCTGGTGTCTTAGAGGCTAGTTGCCCAAGCCACACAAGATGGCAGATTGGCCAAAGTTGGGGCAGGATGGCGGTGGTCACAGGGGCCAGATGTGTTTACAAATAAGTGTGGGAGGGCTGCCCATTGCCTGCTGAGAATGCAGACTCATGACCTTGGGTCCATGGTGACTGACAAGGACCAAGGCAGTATAACTGGGCAGAGATGTGAAAATACAGCTTCCCTGCTCTCTGCAGGTGAGGAGCCCCATCTGTGTCACTCCCCATGGAAGGCCTGATTTTCCTTTCCTGTCCCCTCACCTCCATGGTCATAAGCATTGTGACACATCACTGGCATTCTCCTGCCAGGTGGAAGTGTAGGGAGAGGAAGTCACTGCCTGGGATCACACAGGACAAGGGGCACGTCAGGAGGATCCTTCTTGATAGACTGCATGAAGCCTTGTGGTGTTAGCCAGCCCTTTCCAATGTCTACCTGATTGTCGTTCACCCCAGTTGGCATAGGAAGGGTGGTGCTGCCCATACCAGCAAGGACACACATTCCCATGTAGCCCGCAGTGGCATGGCTTTTCATCTTCGTTGTGAGAGTGGCCTGTTGCCTTCTCCTAGAATAGTGGGAAACTGCACATGGCAGTGTGTGGACCTCAGAAACAGAGTGGAGCATGTGGGAGGTGAGGAGGGACTGCCGAGAAGCCATGACCTAAGAACAGGGGAGTGTAGAAGTAGGAGTGGCCAGAGGGCCCTGGAGCGATCATGACCCTAGGGCTGTCCTGCTTTGGCTAAAGTGACCAGACTTTTCTATCTCTGCCTCCACCAGCTACTGTGTAGCAGCATGTGGCCCTGGCAAGGCTGAGGAAGTCCTGGAAGGCTGGTAGCTGGAGGCTGAATGCTGGGGACACCCCTACAACTGGGGCAACTAGCACCTCCTACAGGGGGCCTTGAGGGGTGTGTCTCCAAGTCCAACACAGTCCATACCACTAACTCAGCCATGACCCATTTATAAACCAGCAGTTGGGGTTGTGCTAACGTGACATCTTCCTTTCCCTAAAGCAGGAATAGCCAAATGTCCATGACCATGAGCTGACAGCTCTGAGACTTGGTAGGCTCTTTCTAGGCCACCAGCCAAAGGGGCAAAGATAAATGGTCTTTCTCCTCCATCCAGATACATCAGAATTAGATGATGCCATTTGATATCTAATCCTTGTCAAATTTTCCTATTATCCCAGATACCAGTTTTCAGTCAGGATCCAATCAAAGTCCCTGCCTTGATTTTGCTTCTTGGGTCTACTTTTTGGTTTCCTTCTGTATAGAATCCCCAACTCCTCTCATCTCCACCCCCTTTCTTCTCATGATTTGGTTCTTTGACAAGTCCAGGCCAGTTGTCTTGTAGAACATTGTCCACTCTAGATTTGTCTGATGATTGGAATTCTTTAACTACTTCTTTTTTTAGCTTATTTAGCTATAGTTTTCCCATATAAAGTGAACAATTCCATAACGTTTAACACAGTCACAGATATGGGTGGCCATCACCATAGCTGGTTCTATGACATTGTCACTTCCTCAAAACCCATTTCCTGTTATCCTCCTAAGCCCCTCTCCCCAGCCCTAAGGAACCACTAATCTACTTTCTCTCTCTTTGGGTTTTCCTAATCTGGCTTTTCATAGAATGGAATCATGTGGTATTCTGTCTTTGGTAACTAGCTTCTTTCTCTTAGCATAATGTTTTCAACTTGTTCGCGTGGTCACATTTCTTTTTCTTTCTTTTTTTAATATTTTTATATTTCTTCAGCATAACAGTATTCATTATTTTTTCACCACACCCAGTTCCCCATGTAATCCGTGCCCTCGCTAATACCCACCACCTGGATCCCTCAACCTCCCACCCCACGCCCCTTCAAAACCCTCAGATTGTTCTTCAGAGTCCATAGTCCCTCATGGTTCACCTCCCCTTCCAATTTCCCCCAACTCCCTTCTCCTCTCCATCTCCCCTTGAACTCCATGCTATTCGTTATGCAACAAATAAGTGAAACCATATGATAATTGACTCTCTTTGCTTGACTTATTTCACTCAGCATAATCTCTTCCAGTCCTGTCCATGTTGCTTCAAAAGTTGGGTATTCATCCTTTCTGATGAAGGCATAATACTCCATAGCGTATATGGACCACATCTTCCTTATCCATTCATCTGTTGAAGGGCATTTTGGTTCTTTCCACACTTTGGCTACTGTGGCCATTGCTGCTATAAACATTGGGGTACAGATGGCCCTTCTTTTCACGACATCTGTATCTTTGGGGTAAATACCCAGGAGTGCAATTGCAGGGTCATAGGGAAGCTCTATTTTTAATTTCTTGAGGAATCTCCACATTGTTCTCCAAAGTGGCTGCACCAACTTGCATTCCCACCAACAGTGGAAGAGACTTCCCCTTTCTCCACATCCTCTCCAACACATGTTGTTTCTTGTCTTGCTAATTTTGGCCATTCTAACTGGTGTAAGGTGGTATCTCGATGTGGTTTTATTTCTTTTTATGACTGAAGAGCATTCCTCTATGTGGCGATGGCAAATTTTGTTTATCCACTTGTCCAGAGGGACATTTGGGCCATTTCCACCTCTTAGTACAAATATGCTACTTTCCACATTTGTGTACAGGTCTTTGTGGGGACATGTGCTTTCATCTCTTGGGTAGATGCTGGCTAAAATGCTGGGTTCGTTTATATTTAATATAGGAAGTGCTGCCAGACTGCTTTACAAAGCTGCTGAAATATTGTCTATTCCTGTCAGCAGTGTATGAGGCTGACTTCTCCACAGCCTGACCAGCGTGACTAGTGGGTGTCACTCTCTGACGTTTTGATGCAGTTCGTCTCCATGTTTCATGGTGGAAGCTTCTCTCTAAGGCAGGTGGCCTTCAACTCCCATAGCCTCACCCCAGCAGACTAGGCCTCCTAGACCCAGATCATGAAGGATACAAATGACACAGAACCTGATGGCATCATTTTCTTATTTTTGTAGTTGGTCAGATCCTGCAATTTCCTACCAAGTTTCACTCAGTGCCCTAATAAGATCCTCAGGAAGCAGCCAGGGTAGAGCTGTAAGGTGAAGACATTTAGGCCTCTGAGAGGTGAAGGTTGCTCAAGTGAGCTGGTGCTGGAGACTGGGCCAGGGCTCCTGGGAGCTGCAGTGTGTGGTACTGGGGAAAAAGGCAGAAAGGATGAGTTTCCTGAGATCAGGTGACTCATAGAAACACGCCTCAATTCTAAACTGCATGCTAGGCTCCCTGTCCAGGATGCTTCTGTTCCCCATTACTATTTACCAAAGAGGTGCTGTTGCTGTGGGAAACTCAGCATCTCTGGAAACAGACAGGCCAGGCTGTAACAGCCCATGTTCCCAGCCTGGAAGGCTGATTTGAGGAGGTCGGGCCCAGCATGGAGCTTGCAGCCTCTGCCAACTCATCTAGATGGCAGTCGGTCCCTCCTCTGGAGATAGTGCCCCAGTCAGAGCTAAGCAGCCTCCTTGGGGTGCCTGCTTCTCTGGAGTTGCAGGGTTTGGGCATTTTCTCTCTGTGACTAGGTGAGGCCAGGGCAGGCAGGTGTTTACTCAGGCAAGGACAGCCTCTCCTAAGGCCCACGTCTTCCAGCCCACCCTGCACCAACCCTGTGCTTCTTGGGACAGAAATTCCTCTGGGATTCTAACTCTTCATCTATTCTCTTGCTATTTTCTTTTCTGCCTTGTACATCTGTCCATCTTCAACTGCCAACATCACATTCAAGGCCTAACCAGATATCACCTCCTCTCTGGATCCATCTTTCTCTGCCTTCCTCTGAATGTCTGTGTAGTAGCACATTTGCACCTCCTTTAGACACTAACCTAGGGTCTTACTGCTCTATGTTCTAGGTGATCAGAGCTGTGACTTCTGGTCCAAACAGCTACTACTACTACTACTACTGAAGGCCGGGCCTGAGTCCTGCTCACCTTTGTCTTCTTTAATGATTTGTTCAGAATTATTTTAGTCACCAATAACAGACTCTTAGCTCCAACTGACCTAAGGGAAAGGATCCCCTGGTACATGTTACTGAAAGTCTAGTGGCTTCAGGTATAGCTGGGTCCAGGGCCATTTGTTTCGGCTGTGCCTATCTCTTGGTCCTGCTGTCAGAAGCCTCTTCTTGGTTAATGGCAAAGGTAGCTAACTCAGCTATTCTGGCAGAATCCCATACTGGAGGTCCATTGGTCTGTCTTGGGTCACATGCTCACTCCTGCATCAGTGGCTGCCCAAGGAGAAGATTTCTGATCATCCAGGTCTGAGTCATAGTCTCACTTCAGGATTAGGGGTTTGTCATGGACCAGTTTTCAGGGAGGAGGTGCTTTCCAAGGGAAATCCTGGTCGCTGGGCCGGCAGAACAGCAGCAACTCTGTGCAGATGATTTTCCTTGACTCCTTCCTCCCTCTCAGGGCCCCATTCAGAGGTCTCTAGGTCTGATTTACCTCCCCCCTGGGTATTTCTACACTTGCTCCTTGTTCTCAGGAACTTGCCCCCTATTCCTCTCCTTCCCCTGGCCCATCATTGTTTATTCTTCATGTAACAGTCCGAGGAGCTTTCCTAAAACATATGCAGATCCCATACTAATTAAAATTCTTGATGGTGCCTCATTGCACTTTGGGTAAAATCCATTCTTCTGAGCAAAGCATGTGTATCCCTTGGTGATCTAGCCCTCCCGCTCTGTCTCTCTCTGCTACATCCTCCCTCTGGGGCTTATGTTCTATGTTCCTCAAATCATCCTGAGTTGTCCTATGCTTCTGCCTGGGATGCCCTTTCCCAGCTTCTGTGATTGGCAGACTCTTCCTTTTTAATACTCAGCTCAGGGTACGCCTGGGTGGCTCAGTGGGTTGAAGCCTCTGTCTTCAGCTCAGGTCATGATCTCAGGGTCCTGTGATCAAGTCCCACATTGGGCTCTCTGCTCAGCAGGGAGCCTGCTTCCCCCTCTCTCTCTACCTGCCTTTCTGTCACCTTGTGATCTCTGTCTGTCAAATAAATAAACAAAATCTTAAAAAATATACTCTTCATTGGAGAAGTGTCTGTCCATATCTTCTGCCCATTTTTTGATTTGATTGTCTGTTTTGTGTCTGTTGAGTTTGAGGAGTTCATTATAGATCCTGGATATCAACCTTTTGTCTGTACTGTCATTTGCAAATATCTTCTCCCATTCCGTGGGTTGCTTCTTTGTTTTCTTGACTGTTTCCTTTGCTGTGCAGAAGCTTTTGATTTTGATGAATTTTTAATGACTTAAGTGTTGCCAGTATTTGAAAATCTGATTTCACATACTTCTGATTTCTCTTGAAAAATTAAAAGAACATACCCCCTGGACCACCTTCCCATAGCCACAGAGGCCAAAGCTGAGCAGATGCTTCCTTCTTTTTGCCATAGGTCCTGGCAGGGTGACCTTACCTGACCAAGGGCCCATAAATAGGTCATCTGCAACCTCTCAAAGTCTCCCCGCTTCTTCTTTTAAAGGGTAAAGAAGCCACCAGTCCCCACTGTAGCAAGTGTCCCTTCTGAAATTCTTAATATCCATTCCTGATCACCTCTAAACTTTCCCTGCAGGGTGAGGTCAGGGGGATGTCTCACCAAGTATCCTAAATCTCTGTCCCTCATTTATAACACCTGCCACCCCACCCATGCACCTGGGAAACAGAGGAGGGTGACACACACCTAGGGTTACTGAGGAGGACATGTACATGTAGATAACTGGGAAGGTCATACACACATCCAGATCACTGCATGGTGAACCGCTGGATGCCAGCACCCTGAATCCATGTGTCTGGGTTCTAACCCCAGCTCAGCCACTTAGGCTTTCTGGAGTGAGGTCGGCCTCTCCATGCCTCAGTGTCTTCATAAGGTAAATGGATATCTTATTAACATGAGGCCAGCTGGGCAGCCCAAAGGTCTCCTGGCATGGTGTTGGGTGCCCGGCCTCACCCTCCCATGCACAGAGGCCCCTCCCATGCACAGAGGCCCCTCACCTCTTGGGATGCAGCCCAGCAAGGTAGGGAGACCCAGGCCTAAGGAACTCTGGGCCCATGGCTGCCCTAGTGTGCAGGGACTGCCTTGCTGCCTTCTGGCTCAGCCGCAGTGGGGGGCCTTCAGGTTGTCACTCACCACTTGCCCCAGCCACCACTGGGGATGGCCACAGCTTGCTCTGCCCCACCATGGTCAACATTTTCACCACCACCACCACCATGATCTGCTGTGGTGGCTTTCGTGTCCTGTCCTGGGCTCACCTATGTCCTTGAGCCACAGAGCTCTGCAGGTGCTCCTCCTCCTTCAAATTGGAGTCTAAGCCTGGATCTGGCATCTAGAGGGTCACCATAGACCCTGGACTGCACTCCTTCAAGTCTGTCACCAGTCTTCTACTGCACCCTGAGCACGTTTTAGATGGGCTGCCCTTGTACCTTCCTCAAACTTAAAGAGGCCTCTCCCTTTGGCCTTTGATTCAGGATCTCTGACTCTTAGGCTTAAGTAGGCTCCTCCTTGCCATTGGTGGGGGCAGGAGAGAGCTCAGAAACCTGGGGAAGCCCAAGGTGCTAAGTTAATGTTTGCTGAACGTATGGGTCAAAGTCCAACATAAGCATCTCCCCCACTCCAGGTGTCTGCACCTGGATCTCCAGGTCAGGGATTTTAAAAGGCTGAATACTGGCTTTATTCCTAGGGTTCCAAGGAAATGGGGAGGTCCAGATTCCAGGACAAAACTGAGGTTACGGGGCATCTTCAGAGTGTGCAGAGATTCAGGAGGCTCATGCAGGGAATATTTTACAGGAAGTATGGAAAAGATTCTCACCCACGCCCCCGCCACATTATGTGCGTGCATGCGCACGCGCACACACACACACACACACACAGCTGGCCTCCGACCATCTTGCATCTGTAAAAGACTCTGAGAGCTTTCCATGGACTAGCCCACTAGGCCACAGGAGGCCTCCCACCTAGGCATGGTCACCACTGTCATATTACAGATAAGAGAAGTGAGGTACAGAGAGGCTGGTCTGCCCAAGGCCACCCAGGTAGAGAGTGTCAGGGCCCAGACTCTGACTTGAGTCCACCTGGCTCAAACCAGCACTCTGCCTGGCTTTCCTGGATGCCTTATACACCCAGAGGATGGGCCTCTTTCACAATGCCAAAGTCATTTTATTTTTTTTTCTTTTCCTCTTTTTAATGGGAAGGTACTTTGGGAGTATGTGTGTGTACACACACACACACACACACCATATATATATATACACACATATATGTAACGTGTATATACACACATATATACATGCATATACCATATATTTATACACATATATATATTATAGTATATACATGCCCCAATAAAATTTTTTTTGTCTTTTTAAAAAAATTTTTAAATTATTATTATTTTTAAAAAATTTTTTTCAATTTATTTATTTTCAGAAAAACAGTATTCATTATTTTTTCACCACACCCAGTGCTCCATGCAATCCGTGCCCTCTATAATACCCACGACCTGGTACCCCAACCTCCCACACCTCCGCCACTTCAAACCCCTCAGATTGTTTTCGAGAGTCCATAGTCTCTCGTGATTCACTTCCCCTTCCAATTTCCCCCAACTCCCTTCTCCTCTCTAACACCCCTTGTCCTCCATGATATTTGTTATGCTCCACAAATAAGTGAAACCATATGATAATTTACTCTCTCTGCTTGACTTATTTCACTCAGCATAATCTCTTCCAGTCCCATCCATGTTGCTACAAAAGTTGGGTATTCATCCTTTCTGATGGAGGCATAATAAATACTCCATAGTGTATATGGACCACATCTTCCTTATCCATTCGTCCATTGAAGGGCATCTTGGTTCTTTCCATAGTTTGGTGACCGTGGCCATTGCTGCTATAAACATTGGGGTACAGATGGCCCTTCTTTTCACGCATCTGTATCCTTAGCGTAAATACTCAGGAGTGCAATTGCAGGGTCATAGGTAAGCTCTATTTTTAATTTCTTGAGGGATCTCCACACTGTTCTCCAAAGTGGCTGCACCAATTTGCATTCCCACCAACAGTGGAAGAGACTTCCCCTTTCTCCACATCCTCTCCAACACATGTTGTTTCCTGTCTTGCTAAATTTGGCCATTCTAACTGGTATAAGGTGATATCTCAATTTGGTTTTAATTTGCATCTCCCTGATGGCTAGTGATAATGAAGATTTTTTCATGTGTCTGCTAGCCATTTGTATGTCTTCATTGGAGAAGTGTCTGTTCTTATCTTCTGCCCATTTTTTGATATGATTATCTGTTTTCTGTGCGTTCAGTTTGAGGAGTTCTTTATAGATCCTGGATATCAACCCCCCCTTTTTTTCCTCTACTGTCATTTGCAAATATCTTCTCCCATTCCATGGGTTGCCTCTTTGTTTTCTTGAGTGTTTCCTTTGCTGTGCAGAAGCTCTTGATTTTGATGAAGTCCCAAAAGTTTATTTTCGCTTTTGTTTCCTTTGCCTTTGGAGACATATCTTGAAAGAAGTTGCTGTGGCTGATATCGAAGAGATTACTGCCTATGTTCTCCTCCAGGATTCTGATGGATTCCTGTCTCATGTTGAGACAGATTAGGTCCTAGCAACAGCAATAAGACAACAAAGAGAAATAAAAGGTATCCAAATTGGCAATGAAGAAGTCAAACTCTCTCTCTTCGCAGATGACATGATTCTTTGTATGGAAAACCCAAAGACTCCACCCCCAAACTACTAGAACTCATACAACAATTCAGCAACGTGGCAGGATACAAAGTCAATGTGCAGAAATCAGTGGCTTTCTTATACACTAAGAATGAAAATATAGAAAGGGAAATTAGAGGGGGAGGAGTCAAGATGGCGGAGAAGTAGCAGGCTGAGACTACTTCAGCTAGCCGGAGATCAGCTAGATAGCTTATATAAAGATTGCAAACACCTGAAAATCCATTGGCAGATCGAAGAGAAGAAGAACAGCAATTCTGGAAACAGAAAAACAACCACCTTCTGAGACGTAGGACCGGCGGAGAAGTGAATTCAAAGTGACGGGACGATAGACCCCGGGGGGAGGGGCCGGCTCCCGGCAAGCGGCGGAGCAACGGAGCACAAAATCGGGACTTTTAAAAGTCTGTTCTGCTGAGGGACATCGCTCCAGAGGCTAAACCGGGGCAAAGCCCACGCGGGGTTAGCGTGGCCTCAGGTCCCGCAGGGTCACAGAAGGATCGGGGGTGTCTGAGTGTCGCAGAGCTTGCGGGTATTGGAACAGGAAAGCCAGCTACAGTGACAGAGCCGACAGTAAGCTCGCAGCTCGGGGTTACCTTGAACCGGTTGCAGGCTCGGTGAGCTCGGAGAGCGGCCGGAGGTCAGGCAGACGGGAGTAACTGGGCGCTGTTCTCTGAGGGCGCACTGAGGAGTGGGGCCCTGGGCTCTTGGCTCCTCCGGGCCAGAGACCAGGAGGCCGCCATTTGTATTCCCGTCCTCTGGAACTCTACGGAAAGCGCTCAGGGAACAAAAGCTCCTGAAAGCAAACCCGAGCAGATTACTCACCCAGGCCCCTGGTAAGGGCGGTGCAATTCTGCCTGGGGCAAAGACACTTGAGAATCACTACAACAGGCCCCTCCCCCAGAAGATCAACAAGAAATCCAGCCGAGACCAAGTTCACCTACCAAGGAGTGCGGTTTCAATACCAAGGAGAGCAGCAGAATTCCAGAGGAGGAGAAAGCAAAGCACGGAACTCATGGCTTTTTCCCTGTGATTTTTTTTTAGTATTGCAGTTAATTTAATTTTTTTCTTTTTCATTTTTGTTTTTTTTTCTCGCCTTCTGGTAAAATTTTTTTTAACTTTTACCTTTTTCTTTTTTAACGTTTTTTAACTAGTTTATCTAATATATATATTTTTTCTTTTTTATATTTTCTTTATATGTTTTCTTTTTTAAATTCTTTTCTTTTCTTTTTCTTTTTTCTTTTTTTTTTCTTTCTTCCGTTTTGAACCTCTTTTTATCCCCTTTCTCCCCCCTCACGATTTGGGATCTCTTCTAATTTGGTTAAAGCATATTTTCCTGGGATTGTTGCCACCCTTTTAGTATTTTACTTGCTCCTTCATATACTCTTATCTGGACAAAGTGACAAGACGGAAAAATTCAACACACAAAAAAAGAACAAGAGGCAGTACTGAAGGCTAGGGACCTAATCAATACAGACATTGGTAATATGTCAGATCTAGAGTTCAGAATGACAATTCTCAAGGTTCTAGCCGGGCTCGAAAAAGGCATGGAAGATATTAGAGAAACCCTCTCGAGAGATATAAAAGCTCTTTCTGGAGAAATAAAAGAAATAAAATCTAACCAAGTTGAAATAAAAAAAGCTATTAATGAGGTGCAATAAAAAATGGAGGCTCTCACTGCTAGGATAAATGAGGCAGAAGAAAGAATTAGTGATATAGAAGACCCAATGACAGAGAATAAAGAAGCTGAGCAAAAGAGGGACAAACAGCTACTGGACCACGAGGGGAGAACTCGAGAGATAAGTGACACCATAAGACGAAACGACATTAGAATAATTGGGATTCCAGAAGAAGAAGAAAGAGAGAGGGGAGCAGAAGGTATACTGGAGAGAATTATTGGGGAGAATTTCCCAAATATGGCAAAGGGAACGAGCATCAAAATTCAGGAGGTTCAGAGAACGCCCCTCAAAATCAATAAGAATAGGCCCACACCCCGTCACCTAATAGTAAAATTTACAAGTCTCAGTGGCAAAGAGAAAATCCTGAAAGCAGCCCGGGAAAAGAAGTCTGTAACATACAATGGTAAAAATATTAGATTGGCAGCTGACTTATCCACAGAGACCTGGCAGGCCAGAAAGAGCTGGCATGATATTTTCAGAGCACTAAACGAGAAAAACATGAAGCCAAGAATACTATATCCAGCTAGGCTATCATTGAAAATAGAAGGAGAGATTAAAAGCTTCCAGGACAAACAAAAACTGAAAGAATTTGCAAACACCAAACCAGCTCTACATGAAATCTTGAAAGGGGTCCTCTAAGCAAAGAGATAGCCTACAAGTGGTAGATCAGAAAGGAACAGAGACCATATACAGTAACAGTCACCTTACAGGCAATACAATGGCACTAAATTCATATCTCTCAATAGTTACCCTGAATGTTAATGGGCTAAATGCCCCTGTCAAAAGACACAGGGTATCAGAATGGATAAAAAAACAAAACCCATCTATATGTTGCCTCCAAGAAACTCATTTTAAGCCCGAAGACACCTCCAGATTTAAAGTGAGGGGGTGGAAAAGAATTTACCATGCTAATGGATACCAGGAGAAAGCAGGAGTGGCAATCCTTATATCAGATCAATTAGATTTTAAGCCAAAAACTATAATAAGAGATGAGGAAGGACACTATATCATACTCAAAGGGTCTGTCCAACAAGAAGATTTAACAATTTTAAATATCTATGCCCCCAACGTGGGAGCAGCCAACTATATAAACCAATTAATAAAAAAATCAAAGAAACACATAAACAATAATACAATAATAGTAGGGGACTTTAACACTCCCCTCACTGAAGTGGACAGATCATCCAAGCAAAGATTAGCAAGGAAATAAAGGCCTTAAATGACACACTGGACCAGATGGACATCACAGATATATTCAGAACATTTCATCCCAAAGCAACAGAATACACATTCTTCTCTAGTGCACATGGAACATTCTCCAGAATAGATCACATCCTCGGTCCTAAATCAGGACTCAACCAGTATCAAAAGATTGGGATCATTCCCTGCATTTTAGACCACAATGCTCTAAAACTAGAACTCAACCACAAAAGGAAGTTCAAAAAGAACCCAAATACATGGAGACTAAACAGCATCCTTCTAAAGAATGAATGGGTCAACCGGGAAATTAAAGAAGAATTGAAAAAAATCATGGAAACGAATGATAATGAAAATACAATGGTTCAAAATCTGTGGGACACAACAAAGGCAGTCCTGAGAGGAAAATATATAGCGGTACAAGCCTTTCTCAAGAAACAAGAAAGGTCTCAGGTTCACAACCTAACCCTACACCTAAAGGAGCTGGAGAAAGAACAAGAAAGAAACCCTAAGCCAAGCAGGAGAAGAGAAATCATAAAGATCAGAGCAGAAATCAATGAAATAGAAACCAAAAGAACAATAGAACAAATCAACGAAAGTAGGAGCTGGTTCTTTGAAAGAATTAACAAAATTGATAAACCCCTAGCCCGACTTATCAAAAAGAAAAGAGAAAGGACCCAAATAAATAAAATCATAAATGAAAGAGGAGAGATCACAACTAACACCAAAGAAATACAAACAATTATGAGAACATACTATGAGCAACTCTATGCCAACAAATTTGACAATCTGGAAGAAATGTATGCATTCCTAGAAACATATAAACTACCACAACTGAACCAGGAAGAAATAGAAAGCCTGAACAGACCCATAACCAGTAAGGAGATTGAAACAGTCATTAAAAATCTCCAAACAAACAAAAGCCCAGGGCCAGACGGCTTCCCAGGGGAATTCTACCAAACATATAAAGAAGAACTAATTCCTATTCTCCTGAAACTGTTCCAAAAAATAGAAATGGAAGGAAAACTTCTAAACTCATTTTATGAGGCCAGCATCACCTTGATCCCAAAACCAGACAAGGATCCCATCAAAAAAGAGAGCTATAGACCTATATCCTTGATGAACACAGATGCGAAAATACTCAACAAAATACTAGCCAATAGGATCCAACAGTACATTAAAAGGATTATTTACCATGACCAAGTGGGATTTATTCCAGGGCTGCAAGGTTGGTTCAACATCCGCAAATCAGTCAATGTGATACAACACATCAATAAAAGAAAGAACAAGAACCATATGATACTCTCAATAGATGCTGAAAAAGCATTTGACAAAGTACAGCATCCCTTCCTGATCAAAACTCTTCAAAGTGTAGGGATAGAGGGCACATACCTCAATATCATCAAAGCCATCTATGAAAAACCCACCGCAAATATCATTCTCAATGGAGAAAAACTGAAAGCTTTTCCGCTAAGGTCAGGAACACGGCAGGGATGTCCATTATCACCACTGCTATTCAGCATAGTACTAGAGGTCCTAGCCTCAGCAATCAGACAACAAAAGGAAATTAAAGGCATCCAAATCGGCAAAGAAGTCAAATTATCACTCTTCGCAGATGATATGATACTATATGTGGAAAACCCAAAAGACTCCACTCCAAAACTGCTAGAACTTGTACAGGAATTCAGTAAAGTGTCAGGATATAAAATCAATGCACAGAAATCAGTTGCATTTCTCTACACCAACAGCAAGACAGAAGAAAGAGAAATTAAGGAGTCAATCCCATTTACAATTGCACCCCAAACCATAAGATACCTAGGAATAAACCTAACCAAAGAGGCTAAGAATCTATACTCAGAAAACTATAAAGTACTCATGAAAGAAATTGAGGAAGACACAAAGAAATGGAAAAATGTTCCATGCTCCTGGATTGGAAGAATAAATATTGTGAAAATGTCTATGCTACCTAAAGCAATCTACACATTTAATGCAATTCCTATCAAAGTACCATCCATCTTTTTCAAAGAAATGGAACAAATAATGCTAAAATTTATATGGAACCAGAAAAGACCTCGAATACCCAAAGGGATATTGAAAAAGAAAGCCAAAGTTGGTGGCATCACAATTCCGGACTTCAAGCTCTATTAAAAAACTGTCATCAGCAAGACAGCAAGGTACTGGCACAAAAACAGACCCATAGATCAATGGAACAGAATAGAGAGCCCAGAAATAGACTCTCAACTCTATGGTCAACTAATCTTCGACAAAGCAGGAAAGAATGTCCAATGGAAAAAAGACAGCCTCTTCAATAAATGTTGCTGGGAAAACTGGACGGCCACATGCAGAAAAATGAAATTGGACCATTTCCTTACAACACACACAAAAATAGACTCAAAATGGATGAAGGACCTCAATGTGCGAAATGAATCCATCAAAATCCTTGAGGAGAACACAGGCAGCAACCTCTTCGACCTCAGCCACAGCAACATCTTCCTAGGAACAACGCCAAAGGCAAGGGAAGCAAGGGCAAAAATTAACTATTGGGATTTCATCAAGATCAAAAGCTTTTGCACAGCAAAGGAAACAGTTAACAAAATCAAAAGACAACTGACAGCATGGGAGAAGATATTTGCAAACAACATATCAGATAAAGGACTAGTGTCCAGAATCTATAAAGAATTTAGCAAACTCAACACCCAAAGAACAAATAATCCAATCAAGAAATGGGCAGAAGACATGAAAAGACATTTCTGCAAAGAAGACATCCAGATGGCCAACAGACGCATGAAAAAGTGCTCCATATCACTCGGCATCAGGGAAATACAAATCAAAACCACAATGAGATATCACCTCACACCAGTCAGAATGGCTAAAATCAACAAGTCAGGAAATGACAGATGCTGGTGAGGATGCGGAGAAAGGTGAACCCTCCTACATTGTTGGTGGGAATGCAAGCTGGTGCAGCCACTCTGGAAAACAGCATGGAGGTTCCTCAAAATGTTGAAAATAGAACTGCCCTATAACCCAGCAATTGCACTATTGGGTATTTATCCTAAAGATACAAACATAGTGATCCAAAGGGGCACATGCACCCGAATGTTTATAGCAGCAATGTCCACAATAGCCAAACTATGGAAAGAACCTAGATTTCCATCAACAGATGAATGGATCAAGAAGATGTGGTATATATACACAATGGAATACTATGCAGCCATCAAAAGAAATGAAATCTTGCCATTTGTGACAACATGGATGGAACTAGAGCGTATCATGCTTAGTGAAATAAGTCAAGCAGAGAAAGACAACTATCATATAATCTCCCTGATATGAGGAAGTGGTGAGGCAACATGGGGGCTTAAGTGGGTAGGAGAAGAATAAATGAAACAAGATGGGATTGGGAGGGAGACAAACCATAAGTGACTCTTAATCTCACAAAACAAACTGAGGGTTTCTGGGGGGAGGGGGTTTGGGAGAAGGGGGTGATATTATGGACATTGGGGAGGGTATGTGCTTTGGTGAGTGCTGTGAAGTGTGTAAACCTGGTGATTCACAGACCTGTACCCCTGGGGATAAAAATATATGTTTATAAAAAATAAAAAATTTAAAAAAAAAGAAAGGGAAATTAGAGAATCGATTCCATTTACTATAGCACAAAGAACCATAAGATACCTGGGAATAAACCTAACCAAAGAGGTAAAGGATCTGTACTCTAGGAACTACAGAACACTCATGAAAGAAATTGAAGAAGACACAAATAGATGGAAGACCATTCCATGTTCTTGGATCAGAAGATGTCTATACTGCCTAGAGCAATCTAGACTTTTAATGCCATTCCGATCAAAATTCCACTGGTATTCTTCAAAGAGCTGGAGCAAATAATCCTAAAATTTGTATGAAATCAGAAGAGACCCCGAATCACTAAGTAAATGTTGAAAAACAAAATAAAGCTGGGGACATCACATTACCTGATTTCAAGCTTTATTACAAAGCTGTGATCACCAAGACAACATGGTACTGGCATAAAAACAGACACATAGACCAGTTGAACAGAGTAGAGAGCCCAGATATGGACCCTCAACTCTATGGTCAATTAGTCTTCGACAAAACAGGAAAAAAAATTTAATTATTTTTAAATTTATTTTTTATTTATTTTCAGAATAACAGTATTCATTGTTTTTGTACCACACCCAGTGCTCCATGCAATCCGTGCCCTCTCTAATACCCACCACCTGGTTCCCCCAATAAAATATTTTTTAAAGAAAGATATGAATATTGGAACACTGAAAAAGTAAAATTGAATTTTAAAAAGTGCAAGTTGAGTACATGTAAAAAAAAAGGAAATATATTTGCTGACTTAAAAAAATTGTACATATTTAGTATGTACAACTCAAGAGTGTGGGAATAGGTATACACCTGTGAGACCATCATCATAGTTTATACCATAAAAATATCTATTGTTGCAGCAGTTCCTTCCTGCCCTCTTTATTATCATTATCACTTGTGTGTGTGTGGGTGTGTGTGTGAACACATATGGTAAAAAAAAATTAACATAAGAGTTACCCTCTTTAGTATATGTTTAGTATACAATACACTATTATTAGGTATAGGCAGTATGCTGTATAGATTCCCAGCATTTATTTATTTTGTAGGACTGAAATGTTGTACTATTTAACTATCATCACTTTGTTACTCCTATTTCCCTTCTGTCCAATTGTGAGAAAGGGGCTTAAGCATTAACTTGGGTTCCCTGGCCACGGGGACATAACCCCCCACCCATTTCTGAATAGCAACTTCTGCTTGAGTTTGGGTGATTTTCAACATTGAAAGTTCACTGAGGCTAAGAATAGTTCAACGATCTCCAGTTCAGGCCTGGGGGAGATTCTCCCATTTCTCTGTGGGCACTTTCTTCTGGTGGCTTCTTAAAGAATTGGGTTGCTGACTCCCCCAGAGGTGGGAAGGGGAGCACTGGTAGGCAAGAGAGATGCTGGAAGGAAATAAACTACAAAGTCGGGGCCCTCCAGAGAAGATGAGCTGTAAGAAGTCCAGCAAACTTCACACCTATCAGCAGCCTGGGACCTTCATTCTGATATGAATGAAGTCACAAAATGGTTGCAGAGATGGAAGCCCATCAATGTAATGCATGATACCACGGTCTCCTAGTGACAGCCAGGCCTCCTGCAGAGCAGGTCCTGTGAATGACAGGTGCAATGTGGGGTCCCCATCATGGTGACTATGTGCTGGCCCAGCATCCAGACAGTGCTCTCATGATGTTTACCATCCTGATATCTGGTTGAGTGACCTCA
The DNA here is from genome assembly GCF_030435805.1 of Mustela lutreola. Taxonomy (NCBI): domain Eukaryota; kingdom Metazoa; phylum Chordata; class Mammalia; order Carnivora; family Mustelidae; genus Mustela; species Mustela lutreola. The sequence goes on along the minus strand of NC_081305.1, from coordinate 37,475,817 downwards.
GCAAGTGTCATTCAACTTCTCTATGCCTCAGTTTGCTCATTTGGGAAATGACAACAATAATCATGCCTTCTCATAGGGTTATTCTGAAGATTGATTATTCTTTTTTTTAAATTTCTTTTCAGTGTACCAGAATTCATTGTTTATGTACCACACCCAGTGTTCCATGCAATACATGCCCTCCATAACACCCACCACCAGGATCACCCAACCTCCCACCCCCCAACTGATTATTCTTATTCGTAGGGTGTGAAGACGAAAAACATCTCCAGAGTCCAAAATGTGAGTCTCATGTGTCCAGAGAGGTAAGAAATCTGATTCCAACCCCACTTTCACACCCATCACTCATGTCTACCATTCTGGGGGTCCAAGAATCCCCCAGCATGCGAGGCTCTGTTCCCAGAGCCATTGGTGAACTTTGGCCCATACATTTGCCAAGCATTAACTTAGAACCTTGGGCTTCCCAGGGTCCTTGGAATCTATCTTGTGCTCACTGAGGGAAGGGAGGATCATCCCTAGGCCTAGGAACCAGAGATCCTGAATCAAAGGCCAAAGGGAAGTGGGGTCCCCAGGACGGTCTCTCTAAGCTTGAGGAAGGTGTGAGGTGCAAGGTCGATCTACAACATGTGTGGGCTGGGGTAGAGGGCAGAGGCTGCATATGAAGAAGAGCAGCCTGGGGGGCATGGGACCCTCTGAGGCCAGAGCCTCCCCCAACATTTTCCAGATTTCCAGTTAGCCAGTTCCTATATTATATAGCTTTCTCAGGATAATCCCACCCAGACCCAGGGTAGGTGATCAAACACATGGGTCACACACATTTCAACCACTTTGACCTCTTAATTAAACATATGAGTAAACTTTATGTCACTTTGAAAACTAAAATCTTAGGGTCTATGTTCTTTTTACTTTAAATCACCTCTAAGGAGGCTCTGTAGTTTCATGCTTAGGGATTTCTTGGGATCTGGACCGAGACTTGCAGCAGGTCATTTGGGCCAAGGCAGCCATAGAGCCAGGGTTTGGGGTCAGAAGAGGTTCCAGCCCAATATGGTGAGACTAGGACCTTCCTTCCTTGGCTCTGGTGTGGAAGAGGTCTCCGCAGCCCCCAGTCCTTTCCCAGAATGCATGTCATTCTTTTCATATGTGAAATGTTCAGTATGCTGCTGGGCACATATCAGGAGAAGTCATTATTTGTTTGTTAGGGTCCTATAACAGAGGACCACAAAGTGGGTGCCCTAAAATAGGAATTTATTATCTCTGTTTTGGAGGCAAGTCCAACAAATCTGCAGGTCCCAGCTCCCTCAGGAATCTGTGCAGGAGAATCATTCCTTGCCTCTTCCTAGCTCCTGGGAGTGGTTGGCAGTCCTTGTAGCTGTGCCTCTGCACCTGTTATCACATGACATCCCCCATGTGTCTCTGTTTATGCCCTGGATTCCCTCTGGTTATAAGGACACCAGTCATATTGGAACAAAGGCCACCCTGCAGACCTCATCTTAACTTGATTGGATCTTCAAAGATTCTATTTGCAAATAAGGTCACATTTACAAGTACCATGGGTTAGGACTACAAAAATCCATTTGGGGTAACACAATTCAACCCCCAACACCAGGAAGTCAACAAATGAAAGCCATGATGATAAGCATGTGATTATGCACACAGTCCATGCAGGAACAGGAAAACTAGCAGGTTCAGCCCATGCCTTGCATCAAAGTTGCTGTGCACAGAGGGATACTCAAGCCACCTGCCTTTGGTCTTGGAGGAGCTTAGTTCTTCAAGGACGCTGCCAGACAAGCTGGCTTAGGGACTGGTAATGAGCCTGTCCTGGGCTTCATCATTGTTCGTCTACATAATTAACTTATCCTTTTCCTTGGTTTACATCCTTCAGATATTTGTAGATGGCTACACTGCCCGCTTGGTCATCACTTAGTGTTTCTCTATATATTTGCTATGGTGTGTCTTTGTTGTTGTTGTTGTTATTATTATTTCCTCCCTGCATGCTTCCTTGGTCCCTCAGTCAACTTCACTGCTGTGTAAATTTCCTGCAGTTTCCCAGCCCTACAAGTGCTGAGTGCCAGGATGGAACAGAAGTCAGTAGTCCGGTGACAAGGGACAACTCACAGTCCTTCTGGCCTCCTACTCCTCTGTCATTTTTGTCAGTTTCCCCAAAGCCATATCAAATAAATAGATGAGCTAAGTAAAAAACAGCATGTTTTGCTAATGTAGTTTCCAGACAAATCCCCTGCCCATGCTTCCATCTAGACAGCCCCCAGTTTCCTCAACTATGAAGTGAGGACAAGAACCCTTGCTCTCAACAAGGAGAAATGAGGACAGATGAGGACTAGGGTGGAAAGCACCTTGTAAACAACAAAACAGGGGGAGTGGCAGTACCAGCAATGACTTCAATGCACACTGGATCTCTGCAGAATATTCCAGGGGTCTGCTGCTCTAAAATCTAGAGATTATAAGTTAGAATTTACAAAGTGAACTTGATAGAACTGAGACTCACCCTAAAATCTGTTTGTTGAAATAGAGAGGTGCCCTACTTCAAAATATACCATCAGATTTTACTATTCAAAATAAGTGTGGAACTCATAGCTGAATGGGCACTTGGAGATGAGCTGGAGATGCCCTGAGAGGGCTCTGGAAGGTTAGGCTGTTATAAAAGACTTGGAAAAAAAACACCTTGTCTTCATTTGAGGTCTCACTGAAGAGTTCTTTCTATGTGGAAGACTTATTTCCAGTCTGACAAGAATGATTTTCAGGGGCACCTGGGTGACTCAGTGGGTTAAAGCCTCTGTCTTTGGCTCAGGTCATGATCCCAGGGTCCTGAGATCAAGCTCTGAATCCGGCTCTTTGCTCGACTGGGATCCTTCTCCCCCTCTCTCTGTCTCTGCTTGCCTCTCTGCCTACTTGTGATCTCTGTTTGTCAAATAAACAAAACTTAAAATAAAAGAAAAAGAATGATTTTTAATCATTCTGTTGAACATGCAATTCTCATGCAGGTATTTCTATAACTATCTTGTTTCAGTTAGAATACAGTTTATGGAACAATGGGACTTTTATTGTATTGTCATATCTGTTATAATAGATGTTTTATTACAAGAAATGATGCTAGAATCACTATTATGATTCTTAAGTTTTTATTTCAAATTTCTCATAGGATGGAAATTCCTTCTCCTGAGTCATTTCTACTTTAATGTTGCTTTGCTTGTTTTTGTTTTCTGTATTAAACTTTCGTGTGTTCAGGATTTTGTTCAATGTTAGAATGTGAGGGGTTTGTTTGTTTTTCTGTTTGTTTGCTCAGTACAGACTATGGCCAAGTCCCCCTGGTGTTTATTTGTTTCTGTGTTGTTAGCATGTGGTGCACACAGTTTCTTTAACCTGCTAGGTGCATTGTTGTATACATGTGTATGTGCTTAATCTGCTCAAGTTGCCATAGACTGGAGAGATTAAGCAACACTGATTCCCCACAGTTCTGGAGCCTGGAAGCCCAAGATCAAGGTACTTGCAAGGCAGGATTCACTCAGAGACCTTCTGGCTCATGGGCCTGCCATCCTGTGATGGGCACTCTGTGGGGGAGGGAGGATCCAAGTCTCTGGTGTCTCTTCTGAGAACACAAATCCTATCACATCAGGGCCCCACCTTATGACTTCCCTGAACCCTCATTACCCCCTTTTAGGTTACATCCCCCAAAACAGTCACACTGGGCTTGTGGGCCTCAACATGAATTTGGGGGGCAAACAATTCAGTGAATAGCACTGAATTTTTTTTTTTTCTAAAGAAATATCCAGGAAGGGGGAAAAGATGGCAGAAAGGAGTAAGGGACTCCTTTCCAACCAGTCCCCTGAATTTAGGTGGATATCTACCAAACCATTCTGAACACCTACGAAATCAGCCTGAAATGTAAGAATGTATATCTGGATCTCCAAAAGCAGAAAAACACCTCTTGTTGTGAGGTATGAAGGGCAGATATCAGAGGATAAGCAGAAGGCAGAAGGAGGTGCCATAAGCTGGCCTCAGAAAGTTATATAACACCAGAGTGCAAAAGCATCCTGTGCTGACAGACTGGGAAAGAACCCCAGAGTGGTAGTGGCTGGGAAGGACTTGAGAACAGCACTCAGTCAGGATCCCAGAGCTGCGGGACACATGCATGAACCTAGGACAGCTCTTGGTTTTAGAAGCACAAAGGGCAGAGACAAGCCTGGATTCCTGGATCAACAGTGAGGAGGTCTCTTTGGGTGCACACTGCTTGCAGGAGCTGCAGTTTTCAGCAGTGCTTACAGAAATGGAGACTGTGTTCTGGAGGTTTCAGAGAAGAGCAGACTGTGATTTCTCTGGGACAAAGATCTGGGTGTGGCATTTTTAGCTCTGACACCCAGAAAAAGTGTAGAAAGACTTCAGAGAACAAAAGCTCAAAAAACAAACAAACAAACAAACAAACAAACCAGTTTCCATTAACCCCAGCCCCCTGATGGGGCAGGGCAACTCTGCCCAGGCAGTGTAGCCTGGGAAACAGTGCAGCAGGACCCTCACCCAGAAGACAGGCTGGAAGAACAAGAGGATGACAACCCTATGGTCCCCATAAAATGGGTGCATCTTGCCTAGATCTTGGTTGATATTTTGGACTCTGTACATCCCCTCAATCAGATTTATTAATAGGAGGAGCCCCCAACAAAGAAAAGAATTAGAGATCATTGCCTCTGCCACAGACCTAGTAGATATGGATATAAGCAATATGTCAGAGATAGATTCCAGAGTAGTGATTATGAAATTGATATCTAGGCATGATAAAAGTATTATTGACAATATAGAATCTCTAAGGGCAGAAATGAGATCTAATCAGGCCGAGCTTAAAAATGCTATATATGAAAAAAATGCTATAAATGAGACACAGTCTAAATTGGATACTCTGACAGCCAAGGTAAATGAGACTGAAGAATAAATTAGTGAGCTAGATGATAAGATGATAGAACAGAAGGAAGCCATGGAGGCCTGTGATAAACTCCTGAAAGCCAAAGAGATCAGACGGTGAGAGATTAGTCATGCCATGAAACATTCCAATATCAGAATTATTGGGATCCCTGAGGGGGAAGAGAAAGCACTAGAAGATTTATTTGAGCAAATAATAGCTGAAAACTTCCCTAATCTGGGGGAGGAAACAAGCATTCATGTCCAAGAGGCAGAGAGGCTCCCTCCCAAGATCAAAGAGAACAGATCAACACCTCCACATATAAGAGGAAAACTTGCAAATCTTAGAACCCCTGAAGCAATCCTGAAAGTAGCTAGGGGATAATATTTCTTACCTCCAGGGGAAGGAATATCACAATAATATCAGACCTGTCCATATAGACCTGGCAAGCCAGGTAGGGCTGGCAAGACATATTCAGTGTACTAAATGAGAAGAACATGCAGCCAAGAATACTTTATCCATCAAGGCTGCCATTCATAACAATGGAGAGATAAAGAACTTCCAGGACTGGCAGAAACTGAAAGAATATGTGACTGTCAAGCTGGCCCTGCGAGAAATATTAAGGGGAGAACGGGCTCTAAAAAGAAGCAAGACTCCACAAGAAGGATAGGCCAGAAATTCACCAAGACCATCTATAGAAACAGGGACATCATGGGGCACCTGGGTGGCTCAGTGGGTTAAGCCGCTGCCTTTGGCTCAGGTCATGATCTCAGGGTCCTGGGATCGAGTCCCGCATCGGGCTCCCTGCTGAGCAGAGAGCCTGCTTCCCTTCCTCTCTCTCTGCCTGCCTCTTTGCCTACTTGTGATCTCTCTGTGTCAAATAAATAAATAAAATCTTAAAAAAAAAAAAAAAGAAACAGGGACATCATAGGCCACAAGATGGCACTAAAATCTTAGCTTCCAATAGTCACTCTCAATGTGAGGGGCCTAAATGTTCCCATAAAACAGCACAGGATTGCAGGATTGCAGACTGGATACAAAGACAGGACCCATCCATATGCTGTCTACAAGAGAGTTATTCTCTGAAACTAAAGACACCTCCAGATTGAAAATGAGGGTATGGAGAAACATTTTTCATGCCAATGAACCTCAAAAGAGAGCTGGGGTAACAATTCTCATATCAGACAAAGTAGACTCTAAGCTAAAGACTGTAGTAAGAAATACTGTAGTAAAGGGTTTCTCCAACAAGAAGATCTAACAATTGTAAATATCTATGTCCCCAACGTGGCAGCAGCCAATTACATTAGCCAACTGTTAACCAAAATAAAGAATCATATTGGTAATAATACTTTAATAGTAGGAGACCTCAAAACTCAATCTCAGTAATAGATTATCTAGAAAAAAATTTTCTAGAAGAAACAAGAGCTTTGAATGACACATTGGACCAGATGGACTTCATGGTATATACTGAACATCCCACCCAAAAACAACAGAATACTCATTCTTCTTGAATGCACATGGAACTTTCTCCACAATAGACCACATACTAGGTCACAAATCAATTCTCAACTGATACCAAAAGGCTGAGGTTATTCCCTGCATATTTTCAGACCACCATGCTTTGAAACTGGAACTCAACCACAAGAAAATATTTGGAAGGAATTCAAACACTTGGAATATAAAGACTATACTTCTAAAGAGTATTTCAGTCAATCAGAAAATTAAAGAAAAACTTAAACAATTCACGGAAACCAATGAGAATGAAAACACATTGGTCCAAAATTTATGGGATACTGCAAAGGTGGAACTAAGTGGGAAATACATAGACATCCAAGCATCACTCAAAAGTGGAAAAATCCTGAATGCATAAACTAACCTTATGCCTAAAGGAACTGAAGAAAGAACAGCAAATAAAACATAAACTAAACAGGAGAAGAGAAATAATAAATATTAGAGCAGAGATAAAAGAAATAGAAACCAGAGAAACATTAGAACAAATCAACAAAACTAGAAGCTGATTCTTTGAAAGAATTAATATGATCAATAAATCACTGGCTAGACTTATGAAAAGAAGAGAGAAAGGATTCAAGTCAATAAAATTATGAATGAAAGGGGAGAGATCACAGCCAACACCAAAAAAATAGAAACAATTATTAGAAATTATTATCAGGTACTATATGCTTATAAATTAAGCCACCTGGAAGAAATGGATACCTTTATGGAAAATTATAAACTACCAAGATATTTTGAAACAGGAATAAACTGACAATCTGAACAGAACAAGAACCAGTAATGAAACTGAAGCAGTAATCACCCCCCCCCAAAAAAAAAAGAGTCAAGGGCCGATTGCTTCCTGGAGGAATTCTACTAAACATTTAAAGAAGAAATAATATTGGAGAGGGGAGATGAACCATGAGAGACTGTGGACTCTGAGAAACAAATGAGGGTTTTGGAGAGGAGGGTGTGGGAGGTTGGGTGAGCCTGGTGGTGGGTGTTATGGAGGGCATGTATTGCATGGAACACTGGGTGTGGTGCATAAACAATGAATTCTGGAACACTGAAAAGAAATTAAAAAATAAATATTTTTTAAAAGAAGAAATAATGCCATTTTTCTGAAGCTGTTTCAAAAGAAAGAAGACTTCCAAACTAGTTCTATGAGGCCAGCATTACTTTGATCCCAAAACCAGGCAAAGACCCCATCAAAAAAAGGAATTACACATCAATATCCATGATAAACACGGATGCCAAACTGTTCAACAAGACCCTAGCCAATAGGATCCAACAGTATGCTAAAAGGATTATTCATCATGATGAGGTGGGATTTATTCCTGGGATGCAAGGGTGGTTCAACATTTGAAAATCAATCATTGTAATAGAACACATTAATAAAAAAAAAAAAAGAAAAGAACTCCATGCAATCTGTGCCCTCTCCAATACCCATCACCTGGTTCCCCCAACCTCCCATCCCCCCACCACTTCAAACCCCTCAGATTGTTTTTCAAAGTCCATAGTCTCTCATGGTTCACCTTCCCTTCCAATTTCCCCCAACTCCCTTCTCCTCTCTAACTCCCCATGTCTTTCATACTATTTGTTATGCTCCACAAATAAGTGAAACCATATGATAATTGCCTCTCTCTGCTTGACTTATTTCACTCAGCATAATCTCTTCCAGTCCCGTCAATGTTGCTACAAAAGTTGGGTATTCATCCTTTCTGATGGAGGCATAATACTCCATAGTATATATGGACCACATTTTCCTTATGCATTCATCCGTTGAAGGGCATCTTGGTTCTTTCCACAGTTTGGCGACCGTGGCCATTGCTGCTATAAACATTGGGGTATAGATGGCCCTTCTTTTCACGACATCTGTATCTTTGGAGTAAATACCCAGTAGTGCAATTGCAGGGTCATAGGTAAGTTTTATTTTTAATTTCTTGAGGAATCTCCACACTGTTCTCCAAAGTGGCTGCACCAACTTGCATTCCCACCAACAGTGGAAAAGGGTTCCCCTTTCTCCACATCCCCTCCAACACATGTTGTTTCCTGTCTTGCTAATTTTTGCCATTCTAACTGGTGTAAGGTGATATATCAATGTGCTTTTAATTTGAATCTCCCTGATGAATAGTGATGATGAACATTTATTCATGTGTTTGAGAGCCATTTGTATGTCTTCATTGGAGGTGTGTCTGTTTATATCTTCTGCGCATTTTTTGATATGATTATCTGTTTTGTGTGTGTTGAGTTTGAGGAGTTCTTTATAGATCCTGGATATCAACCTTTTGTCTGTACTGTCATTTGAAAGTATCTTCTCCCATTCTGTGTATTGCCTCTTTGTTTTCTTGACTGTTTCCTTTTCAAGCTTTACTACAAAGCTGTGATCACCAAAATAGCATGGTACTGACATAAAAACAGACACATAGACCAGTGGAACAGAGTATAGAGTCCAGATATTGACCCTCAACTCTATGGGCAAATAATCTTTGACAAAACAGGAAAAAATATACAGTGGAAAAAAGACAGTCTCTTCAATACATGGTGCTGGGAAAACTGGGCAGCTATATGTGGAAGAATGAAACTCGGCCATTCTCTTACACCGTACACAAAGATAAACTTGAAATGTATAAAAGACCTCAACATGAGACAGGAATCCCTCAGAATCCTAGAGAACATAGGCAGTAATCTCTTAGATATCAGCCATAGCAACTTCTTTCAAGATATGTCTCCAAAGGCAAAGGAAACAAAAACAAAGATGAACTTTTGGGACTTCATCAAGATCAAAAGCTTCTGCACAGCAAAAGTGCCATTTCTAAATACCATGACACTGGGGATTATAGCTTCAACTTATGATTCTTGGGTGAGGACATAATTTAGCCCATAGAAGACTCTCTTGGGTCTTGACCCCCAAAAGCTCCTATCATGCACCTACTAATTTATCACACAACACTCATGGACCACTCAAGTTCTCAAAGTGAGAGAACCTTGAACACTAGCTATTTCAGCCTCTTGCTCCTGAGTGGGGAATAGCAACATCATCTAGAGTAGGTAGCTGGTTACTTCATTTTTTAAAATCTCAAGGAAGCAGGTATCACCCTTACTTCTCTCAACAATGCAATGTACCCTGATCGTCAAATGCTCAAATTATCTAACAATATTCTCTTTGGATTTCATTTAAACCCAATTTCTTGGGGGTGCCTGGGTGGCTCAGTGGATTGAAGCCTCTCCCTTCAGCTCAGGTCATGTTTCCAGTGTCCTGGGATTGAGCCCCGCATCAGGATTTATGCTCAGCAGGGAGCCCGCTTCCTCCTCTTCTCTCTGCCTGCCTCTCTGCGTACTTGTGATCTTTGTCTTGGAAATGAATAAATAAAATCTTTTAAAAAATAAATGTTACACCCAATTTCTTGATCTTTCTGTTCCACTTAAAATGGGACTTGGTTATTTTAACAATAATTTGTTCTGCAAACAACCTGAATTGTTTTAATGTCAAATAGGCAGTTAAGAAAAGGAAATGTTAATGTGCCCCAAGCCCAAGAGTCATAAAACATTCTGCCATTACAATTCAATACAAGGCAAGTGCTGTAAAGAGATCACAGGTAAGGAGATAGCACCAGTAAGGAACTGTTCCTGCTCAGTGCTGAGAATCCAGACTGGAGTCTATGATTCAACAGGGCTTTCCACCTGGGGTGGCTCATCTTCTTCTGCATCACCTCATTCATCACAGGCCAAGGCAGCAACTCTGCAGCAGAGGCTCTGACCCAGAACCCAGAAGCCAATGCTTCTCTGATCCACTTCCTGGCCAGCAGTCCAAAAATTCTGCAGCTCCTCTCAAACCATATGCATTTCTCATGAAGGTGACAATTACGTGGTCCACCTTCAGAAGACCAAAACACACAATGAAGTCTTTTCATAAGGCAGTATTTATACTCTGACACTAAAAGCCTTTGCTTGTAGATCATTTCTGGCTTTCTCTCCATTTGACACAGTCAGTTGTCATCTCTCAACATTAAGTCCCCCCCCCCCCCACGATGACAAGATATGGGGTTTAGGAAAGAAAATGTATGCTGTAAGGGAAGGTGGGGGAGGCTTACATCTACAGTACAAGGAGGACAGGCTGCTCCCATTTCTGTCATCTTTCCTTCTCAGAAAGGATGACTAGGGAACATCAAATAGCATTCATGTTAGAGGACTGGAACAGCTTTAAGTCTCCATATGTCAGGTGCAATTTCCCATTTTATTATATATAGGATAGTAAAAACAAATTTTCTGATTGCCCTTTTTGAGAGTGTGGCTGTCCTGGATCCCACCCAGTGACATATTACACAGCTTTATCTGTTCCAGTTAATGCCTAACACAGGAATTGATGTACTGCCAGTTGAGTTCATTGATGTTCATCTGAGAATATAGTTAACAAGGCATAATTTTTTTCCTTTTTAAAATTTTTATTTATTTACTTGACAGGGAGAGGGAGAGAGAGAGATCCAGAGAGCAGAAGTCAAGGGGGGTGGTAAGAAGGAGCAGGAAAAGCACACTCTCTGCTGAGCAGGGAGAAGGATGCAGGTCTCCATCCCAGGACCCTGGGATCATGACCTGAGACAAAGGCAGATGCTTAACCCACTGAGCCACTCAGGCACCCCAGGCATATTTTTTTCTGATCAATGTTACTGATCAATTACCTAATGAAAGAAAAATAAAGGAAGTGCCTCTTTGGCATCAGAATGAATTTATATACCTCTAATGCAGCATGCCTATAACTCAGGACTTATTTTCTGTTCAGAACTCTGCATTAATAGCAGATGACTTTCATGCACAAAGGTAAATTTTGTGCTTTTGTGCTCTCTGCTTTCAAGGAAATCACGTATGTCTAAAAGAGGGAGGGGAAATCACCTCTAAAGCAATCAGCCTTGGGGCACACACAACATAGTCCCTGGTATAGCTAGGTGAAGCAAGGTGGCCCACTTTACAGAAGATGCACAGGAAGGCTCTGCACACCTGCCCCTCTAGTGGTCTTTGCATAAAATTTTACCAGGATCCTCAGTGGATACAAAAGCAATGCACAAAAATCAGTTGCACTGTTATATATTAACAATATGACTAAAGAAAGAGAAATTAAGGAACCGGTTCCATTTTGTATCCTGCCATGTTGCTGAATTGATTTATGAGCTCTAATAATTTGGGGGTGGAGTCTTTTGGGTTTTCCACAAAAAGTATCATGATATCTGTGAAGAGAGGGAGTTTAACTTCTTTGCCAATCTGAATGCCTTTTATTTCTGTTGTCTGTCTGCTGAGGCTAGAACTTCTAGTACTACATTGAACAATAGTGGTTAAGAGTAGGCATCCCTGTCATGTTCCCAACCTTAAGGGGAAAGATCTCAGTTTTTACCCATTGAGAATGATGTTTTCTGTGGGCTTTTAATAGATGGCTTTTATGATATTGAGGTATGTTTCCTCTATCCCTATACTTTAAAGAATTTTCATCAAGAAATTATACTGTATTTTTCAAATACTTTTCCCATGCCAGTTGAGAGGATCATGTGGTTCTTTTCTCTTCTTTTCTCAAGGTGATCAATCACATTGACTGATTTGCAAATGTTTAACCACCTTTGCATCCCAGGAATAAATCCCACCTGGTCCTGGTGGTAGTGCTAATCCCTTTAATGTACTGTTGGAACCTATTGGCTAGTATCTTTTCTTTTTTTTTAATGTAAACATATTTGCTGTACTTTTATTTGTTGCAGTTATTATTTTTATTGATGTTCAAATTGTCTTGTATTTACTGAGTGGGAGTCTATTTGAATTTCCTTTTGGTGCTATAACAAATCACAAGTTTCAGGCTTAAAACAATACACCAAGATGCCCTTCAACGAACGAATGGATAAGGAAGATGTGGTCCATATACACTATGGAGTATTATGCCTCCATCAGAAAGGATGAATACCCAACTTTTGTAGCAACATGGATGGGACTGGAAGAGATTATGCTGAGTGAAATCAGTCAAGCAGAGAGAGTCAATTATCATATGGTTTCACTTATTTGTGGAGCATAACAAATACCATGGAGGACAAGGGGTGTTAGAGAGGAGTAGGGAGTTGGGGTAAATTGGAAGAGGGGGTGAATCATGAGAGACTATGGACTTTGAAAAACAATCTGAGGGGTTTGAAGTGGTTGGGGGGGTGGGAGGTTGGGGTACCAGGAGGTGGGTATTATAGAGGGCACGGATTGCATGGAGCACTGGGTCTGGTGAAAAAATAATGAATACTGTTTTTCTGAAAATAAATAAATCAATTTAAGGAAAAAAAAATACACATTGTTGTCTTCAGTTCTGAAGCTCAAAAGTCTGAAATGGGTTTCCCTAGGTCAAAATCCACATGTCCACAGGCTGTATCTATTTCTGGAGGGCTAGGGAAGAATCTGATTTCTTGCTTGTTCCAGTATCTAAGGGAGCTTCCACTCCTTGGCTCATGCCCCTTTCTTCAACCCTGAAGGTCAGCACAGGACCTTTATACATTTTTCTGACTGATTCTGCTTCCATCCTCACATCTCTTTTTCCTGACCCTGAATCTTTCTTCTTGCTCCTATTCAGACTCTTGTCTGGCATCACATAGATTTTCCAGGAAGATCTCCCCACTTGAAGGTTCTTAATATAAATACATCTGCAGGTTCCTTTTAACATGTAAGGCAGGTTCTAGATATGAATATGAGTATGAATAACATATTCATAGGTTCCAGAAAATAGGACATGGGCATCATTAAGGAGTTACTACTCTGGCTACCAAAGAGCCTATTCAAATTAGCTACTTAGCTTTTTGTTTTGTTTGTTGTTGTTGTTGTTGTTGTTGTTGTTGTTTTTTATTCTTTTCAGTATAACAGAATTCATTGTTTTTGCACCACACCCAGTGCTCCATGCAATATGTGCCCTCCATAATACCCACCTGGCTCCCCCAACCTCTTACCCCCTGCCCCTTCAAAACCCTCAGGTTGTTTTTCAGAGTCCATAGTCTCTCATGGTTCACCTCCCCTTCCAATTTCCCTCAACTCCCTTCTCCTCTCCATCTCCTTATGTCCTCCATGTTATTTGTTATGCTCCACAAAGAAGTGAAACCATATGATAATTGGCTAGGATCTTGTTGAGTATTTTGACATCCATGTTCATCAGGGATATTGATTTGTAATTCTCCTTTTTGATAGGGTCTTTGCCTGCTATTGGGATCGAGATAATGCTGACCTCATAGAATGAATTTGGAAGTTTTCCTTCCATTTCTATTTTTCTAAACAGTTTCAGTAAAATAGGTATTATTTCTTCTTTAAATGTTTGAAAGAATTCTCTTGGGAAGCCATCTGGCCCTGGACTCTTATTTTGTGGGAGGTTTTTGATTTCTGTCTCAGTTTCCTTTCTGGTTATTGGTCAATGCAGAAAACAGTATGGAGGTTCCTCAAGACATTAAAAATAGAGCTATTCTATGACCCAGCAATTGCACTACTAAGTATTTACCCCAAAGATACAGTTGTACATACAGTGTTCATAGCAGCAATGTCCACAATATCCAAACTGTGGAAGGAGCTGAGATGTCCTTCAGCAGATAAATGGATCAAAAAGATGTGGTTCATGTATACAATGGAATATTACTCAGCCATCTGAAAGGATGAATACCTGCCATTTGCACTGACATGGATAGAACTGGAGGGGATTATGCTAAGTGAAATAAGTGACGCAGAGAAAGAAAATTATCATATGGTTTCACCCATATGTAGAACATAAGGAATAGTGCAGAGGACAACAGGGGAAGGGAGGGACAACTGAATGGAAGAAATCAAAGAGGGAGACAAACCGTGTGACACTCTGGACTCCAGGAACCAAACTAAAGGTTGCAGAAGGTAGGGGGTCAGGGGATGGGGTAACTGGTGATGGGTGTTAAGGAGGGCATGTGATCTGATGAGCACTGGGTATTAAATGCAACTGATGAATCATTGAACACAGCATCAAAAACTAATGTACTATATGTTGTCTAATAGAACATCATAAAAATAATAACAAAAATAGTGGGGGGTGGGAGGTTGGGGGAACAAGGTGGTTGGTATTAGGGAGGGCACATATTGCATGGAGCACTGGGTATGATGCAAAAGCAATGGGGCGGGGGGTGGGAGGTCAGGGTACCAGGTGGTGGGTATTATAGAGGGCACAGATTGCATGGAGCACTGGGTGTGGTGCAAAAATAGTGAGTACTGTTATGCTGAAAATAAATAAAAAATAAATTTAAAAAACAAAACAAAAAACAATGAATACTGTTATGCTGAAAAGAAATTAAAAAAACAAAACAAAACAAATTTTAAAAGATCTTCAGTGGAAGGAAGGCCAGGAAATAGTGAAGAAGGAAAACATTTACCTTCTCCCCAGTTACAGCCAGCCAAGATAAGTCAATATCTCGTGACTGTGCTCTGTCAGATGAAATTCTAAGTAAGTCTAGAGGCAAAAGAGTGAAATGAGCCAACTCACTTTTTATCTCCTCCCTTGTCCCTACTCCCCATCCCATCCTGACTTCTTTTTTTTTTTTAATTTTTTATTTTTTATAAACATATATTTTTTATAAACATATATTTTTATCCCCAGGTCTGTGAATCACCAGGTTTACCCATCCTGACTTCTTAAACCAGGCTCAACTGCCAGTGAAAGACTCACTTGTCACATGGCAGAGTTTCTTTACTACCCTCAATTAGTGTTTATATTTCAAAATAAAGCTCAGGAGAAAAACAATGTTCCCCTGAAGGAATGACTCATCATTGGAATTCCAAGCAACCTGGTTCCTGGAGCAGAAGCATGCCTGTTACTATATGGGTGGGGAGGGGACTGGCATTATTATGTTGCCCATGGATTCACACTGCTCAGCAAGTAACTCTTCTGCCTAAGCATGAGGCAGCCCCTCTCTGTGCCTCTTAGTGGGTTGCAGACACACAGTCATTCAGGCATCCCTCACAGACACTCTCTGCATGTCTATGGGTCTCATGAGTCCCACAGTCAGTCTGTAAAAACAAGGGGCAGCACCCCATCCCACTGTCCTTGCCCGTGTCTGCTTCCCCTCCACAAGCACTTGCTGTTCCTTGATAAGGAGGAAAACTATAATCACGTGCTTCCTAACTCAGATGTCATGAATAAGTGTCACCATATAGTGTCTAATGTCAAAAACAAATGAACAAAAAACCAAAGCTTAATAATGAACAATTTTTCTAAGTAGCTCCAGTTTCCTTTGTCTTGATTTCTACCTCCATGGACACAGAATAGGACACTTACCACAAGAAATTCATGAGCCCATGTCTATACATTACTGCTTCATGTTGCATTATTTACTCTGCAGGTAGGAGTGTCTCTCTCCACAGTAATAACAAGGTTGTTGGACAGAAAATCATTTCATAGTAAATGAAAAAAAGGGCACTTCTGAAAACAAGCAAACCCCACTTCAGTGGAAATACACTCACATTCCCCTAAGCAGTCCCATCCAAAACCCACTGCAATCTACCCACAATCCAGCCAGCAGAACCCCTCCTCACTCCTCTCCCTCTACCTCATTTATGTGCCATAAATTTCTGAATGTCAGCCACAATCACACCTATTCTCCAGGGTCTCATCGTTCTTCTCTCCTTTAAACCTCTATCTTGTTTAAAGCACTCAATCGCCATCTGTTCTGGCAGGGAAAGTGTTGATCAAAATCAAGTTACATTGTTTAGAAAGAAATAAGCCCATCTCCTGAATGGTCATGGTTTTTAGTACCCAGGGCTGCAATTCTATGAAGTGGGTGGTAAATGGGTTTTTTGACAGGCTTGGAGGAAAATGACTCTAAGACTCTAAAGGAGGATGTCAGCAACCAATTCAATCCTTGTGTTAGGCTGACACCTCGTGACACACCGGGATATGCAGCTGAGGACCCAGGCAACGTTTACATCTAATACTCTAAAACCTTCCCTCCTTCCCAAAATGTAAAACAGCAAATAACAGATGCCAGTATAACCTGTCGTAGCTTAAATGGCTGATTTAATATTAAAGCCAGTTCTTCAAGCATCAAGGAACTTCATTATATAGGAAGAGATTTCACAGCTGACTCAGTATTTGTCAGAAATCTGAACCAGGCCCTGACTGCTCTGTAGGCCGGCACCAGGATAAAGTAGAGCTGGTCCTCCCTATTACTTCACTGAGAAGCAGGAACAGTGTCTCATGAGGTCTGACTTGGCTACTGAGAAGACTGGAAAATGACTGAGAGTCTAGCCTGGCCCTGGAGCTATTCTCCAGCTGACAAGATCCACATCTCAGCTCTACAGATGCCTGAGGCTCTGGGACACAGCCTTCAGGCCCAGAACATGCAGAGAACTTTTCCAGGACATGACTCCTCTCCAGTAAGGCAGTAGGAGCTTCGGCAGGGGAGGCAGGTAAGAGTCCCCAGGGCAACTTTCATTTAACAAGCAAGACAGAGGGGCCCAGAGAGTGCTCAGCAAATAAATATCTATTTACGAGATGATAAAAAGCAAAGTGTGTGTGGTCTGGAGATAAAGTATTAGTAGTTATAAAAGGTTAAGTTTGGGGCGCCTGGGTGGCTCAGTGGGTTAAGCCGCTGCCTTCGGCTCAGGTCATGATCTCAGGGTCCTGGGATCGAGTCCCGCATCAGGCTCTCTGCTCAGCAGGGAGCCTGCTTCCTCCTCTCTCTCTACCTGCTTCTCTGCCTGCTTGTAATCTCTCTCTGTCAAATAAATAAGTAAAAATCTTTAAAAAAAAAAAAAAGGTTAAGTTTGTACATGTAAGCCCCTGCTGTCACAGGAAACACTGAAAATATTTTTCAGCTAAAGAATTTCTCTGCTGAAATTCTTTTTACCCATTTGTTTCTCTTTTTGTCTAAGGTATTCAGTATACCTACAATAGTATTTTTTATTGAAGTATAGTTGACCTACAACATGATACTAGTGTCAGGCATACAACATGGTGATTCAATAATTCTATACATTACAAAGTGCTCACCATGGGAAGTGTAGTCACTATATGTAACCATACAAAACTGTTACATTATTGGCTTTATTTCCTACTCTGTACTTTCCATCTTCATGGCATATTCATTTTATAACTGGAATTTTGTAATTCTAAATTCCTTCACCTATTTTGCCCATCCTCCCCATATCCCCTCTCCTCTGGGAACCACCAGTTCTCCGTATTTATGAGTCTATTCTTTTGTTTGTTTGTTGCTTGCTTGCTTGATTTTTTTTTATTTTTACAAAATTTCTTCTCAGTATTCTAGAATTCATTGTTTATGCATCACACCCAGTGCTCCATGCAAAACGTTTCCTCCATAATACCCACTACTAGGCTCACTCAACCTCCCATCGCCCTCCCCTCCAAAACCCTCAGTATATTTCCCAGAGTCCACAGTCTCTCATGGTTCATCTCCTCCTCCAATTTCCCCCAACTCACTTCACCTCTCCATCTCCCCATGTCCTCCATATTATTCCTTATGCTCCACAAATAAGCCAAACCATACAATAATTGACTCTCTCTGCTTGACTTATTTCACTCAGCATAATCTCTTCCAGTCCCATCCATGTTGATACAAAAGTTGGGTATTCATCCTTCCTGATGGAAACATAATACTCCATAGTATATATGGACCATATCATCTTTATCTATTCATCTGTCGAAGGGCATCTTGGTTCTTTACACAGTTTGGTGACCATGGCCATTGATGCTATGAACATTGGGTTACAGATTACCATTATATTCACTACATTTGTATCTTTAGGGTAAATACCCCAAAATAGTGCAATTGCAGGGTCATAGGGAAGCTCTATTTTTAATTTCTTAAGGAATCTCCACACTGTTTTCCAAAGTGACTGCACCAACTTGCATTCGTACCAAAAGTGTAAGAGGGTTCCCCTTTCTTGACATCCTCTCCAACACATATTATTTACTGTCTTGTTAATTTTGGCCATTCTAACTAGGATAAAGTCGTATCTCAATGTGGTATTGACTTGAATCTCCCTGATGGCTAGTGATAATGAAGATCTTTTCATGTGTCTGTCAGGCATTTGTCTTCATTGGATAAGTGTCTGTTCATGTCTTGTGCCCATTTTTTGACATGATTATCTATTTTTTGTGTGTTGAGTTTAAGGAGTTCTTTATAGATCTTGGATATCAGCCCTTTGTCTGTATTGTCATTTGTGAATATCTTCCCATTCCGTGGGTTGTCTTTTTGTTTTGTTGACTGTTTCCTTTGCTCTCCAGAAGCTTTTGATCTTGATGAAGTCCCAAAAATTCATTTTCACTTTTGTTCCCTTTGCCTTTGGAGATATATCTTGAAAGAAGTTGGTGTGGCCAATGTCAAAGAGGTTACTGCCTATTTTCTCCTCTAGGATTTTGATGGATTCCTGTCTCACATTGAGGTCTTTTACCCATTTCAAGTTTATCTTTGTGTATGGTGTAAGAGAATGGTTGAGTTTCATTCTTCTACATATGGCTGTCAGACCAATATCCTTGATGAATATGGATGCTAAGATTCTCAACAAGATACTAGCTAATAGGATCCAATAGTACATTAAAAATATTATCCGCCATGACCAAGTAGTATTTATCCATGGGATGCAAGGGTGGTTCAACATTTGCAAATCAATCATGTGATAGAACAAATCAATAAGAGAAGAGAGAAGAACCACATCGTCCTCTCAACTGATGCAGAAAAAGCATTTGATAAAATCCAGCATCCGTTCCTGATTAAAATGCTTCAAAGTATAGGGATAGAGAGAACATTCCTGAACTTCATAAAATATATGAAAAACCCACAGTGAATATCACCCTCAGTGGGGAAAAGCTGACAGTCTTCCCTTTGAGACCAGGAACAAGACAAGGATGCCCACTCTCACCACTGTTTTTCAGCATAGTATTATAAGTCCTAGCAACAGCAATCAGACAACAAAGAGAAATAAAAGGTATCCAAATTGTCAATGAAGAAGTCAAACTCTCTCTCTTTGCAGATGACATGATACTTTATATGGAAAACCTAAAATACCCCACCCCCAAACTACCAAAACTCATGCAGTAATTCAGTAAGGTGGCAGGATACAAAATCAATGCACAGAAATCTATTGCTTTCTTATACACGAACAATGAAAATACAGAAAGGGAAATTAGAGAATCGATTCCATTTACTATAGCACCAAAAATCATAAGATACCTGGGAATAAACCTAATCAAAGAGGTAAATGATCTTTACTCAAGGATTATAGAAAATTCATGAAAGAAATTAAAGAATACACAAAAAGATGAAAAAGCATTCCATGGTCATGGATCAGAAGAATAAACATTGTTAAAATGTATATACTGCCTAGAGCAATCTATACTTTCAATGCCATCTTGATCAAAATTTCACTGGCATTTTTCAAAGAGCTGGAGCAAACAATCCTAAAATTCATATGGAACCAGATGAGACCCCAAATTGCTAAGGAAATGTTGAAAAAGGAAAACAAAACTGGAAGCATAACGTTGCCTGTTTGCTTTGTTTTTATTATTATTATTATTATTATTATTATTATTATTAGGATTTTATTTATTTGACAGAGACACACAGGGAGAGAGGGAACACAAGCAGGGGGAATGGGAGAGGGAGAAGCAGACTCCTTGCTGAGCAGGGAGCCCAATGCAGGGCTCAATCCCAGGACCCTGGGATCATGACCCGAGCTGAAGGTGGATGCTTAACAACTGAGCCACCCAGGCGCCCTTGCTTTATTTTTTAGATTCCACACATAAGTGAAATCATATGACATTTGTCTATTTCACTTGCCCTAATACCCTCTAGCTCCATCCATGTAAGATAAGCTGTCATCTATTTTTTAAAGCTGTATAATATTCCATTGTAGACACAGTTGATCCTTGAAGAACACAGATTTGAATTTCATGGGTCATTTATACTTGGATTTTTTTCAGTAAATACACTAAAGTAATGTAAATGTGTTTTCTATTGCTTACATTTTTAAGTAACATTTTCATTTCTCTAGCTTACTTTCTTGTAAGGAAACAGTATAAAATATACATAACATATAAGATATGTGTTAATTGACTTTATATTTATGTTATAAGTAAGGCTTCTGGCCCATAGTGGACTTGAGTATTTAAGTTTTAGGGTTGCAAAGAGTTATGTGCAGATTTTCTACTGTGCAGAGGGTCAGCATCTCTAACCCCCACATTGTTCAAGGGACAACTTGAACATATTCTTCTTTTTTTTAGATTTATTAATTTTTAATTTTTTAATAAACATATGAGGAATTATTAGCCCCAGGGGTACAGGTCTGTGAATTTCCAGGTTTACATACTTTACAGCACTCACCATAGCACATACCCTCCCCAATGTCCATAACCTCGCCACCCTCTCCCGACCCCCCTCCCCCCAGCAACCTTCAGTTTGTTTTGGGAGATTAAGAGTCTCTTATGGTTTGTCTCCTCCCGATCCCATCTTCTTTCATTTATTCTTTTCCTACCACCTAAACCCCCCACGTTGCATCTCCACTTCCTCATATCAGGGAGATCATGATAGTAGTCTTTCTCTGATTGACTTATTTTGCTAAGCATGATACCCTCTAGTTCCATCCATGTTGCAACAATTGACAAGATTTCATTTCTTTTGATGGCTGCATAGTATTCCATTGTATATATATACCACATCTTCCTTATCCATTCATCTGTTGATGGACATCTAGGTTATTTCCATAGTTTGGCTATTGTAGACATTGCTGCTATAAACATTCGGGTGCATGTGTCCCTTTGGATCATTACGTTTGTATCTTTAGGGTAAATACCCAGTAGTGCACTTGCTGGATCATAGGGTAGTTCTATTTTCAACATTTTGAGGAACCTCCATGCTGTTTTCCAGAGTGGTTGCACCAGCTTGCATTCCTACCAACAGTGTAGGAGGGTTCCCCTTTCTCTGCATCCTCGCCAGCATCTGTCATTTCCTGACTTTTTAATTTTAGCCATTCTGACTGGTGTGAGGTGGTATCTCATTGTAGTTTTGATTTGTATTTCCCTGATTCTGAGTGATGTGGAGCATTTTTTCAGGTGTCTGTTGGCCATCTGGATGTCTTCTTTGTAGAAATATCTGTTCATGTCCTCTGCCCATTTGTTGATTGGATTATTTGTTCTTTGGGTGTTGAGTTTCCTGAGCCCTTTATAGATTTTGGATACTAGCCCTTTATGTGATATGTCGTTTGCAAATATTTTCTCCCATTCTGTCAGTTGTCTTTGGTTTTGTTAACTGTTTCTTTTGCTGTGCAAAAGCTTTTGATCTTGATGAAATCCCAATAGTTCATTTTTGTCCTCACTTCCCTTGCCTTTGGCAATGTTCCTAGGAAGAAGTTGCTGAGGCTGAGGTCGAAGAGGTTGCTGCCTGTGTTCTCCTCAAGGATTTTGATGGATTCCTTTCTCACATTGAGGTCCTTCATCCATTATGAGTCTATTTTCATGTGTGGTGTAAAGAAATGGTCCATTTTCATTTTTCTGCATTTGGCTGTCCAATTTCCCCAACACCATTTGTTGGAGAGGTTTCTTTATTCCATTGGACATTCCTTCCTGCTTTGTTGAAGATGAGTTGACCACAGAGTTGAGGGTCTATTTTGGGGCTCTCTATTATGTTTCATTGATCTATTTGTCTGTTTTTGTGCCAATACCATACTGTCTTGATGATGACAGTTTTGTAATAGAGCTTGAAGTCTGGAATTGTGATGCCACCAATTTTGGCTTACTTTTTAAATATTCCTTTGGCTATTTGAGATCTTTTCTGGCTCCATATAAATTTTAGGAATATTTGTTACATTTCTTTGAAAAAAATGTATGGGATTTTTGATAGGGATTGCATTAAATGTGTAGATTGCTTTAGGTAGCATAGACATTTTCACAATATTTGTTCTTCTAATCTAGGAGCGTGGAACATTTTTCCATTTCTTTGTGTCTCCCTCCATTTCTTTCATGAGTATTTTATAGTTTTCATTTTTTTAAAAAGACTTATTTATTTATTTATTTATTTACTTGGCAGATGGAGATCACAAGTAGGCAGAGAGGCAGGCAGAGAGAGAGGAAGGGAAACAGGCTCCCCACTGAGCAGAGAGTCCTTGTGAGCTTGATCCCAGGACCCTGGAATCATGACCTGAGATGAAAGCTGAGGCTTTAATGCACTGAGCCACCCAGGTGCCCCACTTTATAGTTTTCTGAGTATAGATTCTTTGCCTCTTTGATTAGGATTATTCCTAGGTATCTTATGGTTTTGGGTGCAATTGTAAATGGGATTGACTCCTTAATTTCTCTTTCTTCTGTCTTGTGTTGGTGTAAAGAAATTCAACTGATTTCTGTGCATTGATTTTATATCCTGACACTTTACTGAATGCCTGTACAAGTTCTAGCAGTTTGGGAGTGGAGCCTTTGGGATTTCCACATAAAGTATCATATCATCTGCAAAGAGGGATAGTTTGACTTCTTCTTTGCTGATTTGGGTGCCTTTAATTTCTTTTTGTTGTCTGATTGCTGAGGCTCAGACTTCTAGTACTATGTTGAATAGCAATGGTGATAATGGACATCCCTGCCATTTTCCTGACCTTAGCGGAAAAGCTTTCAATTTTTCTCCATTGAGAATGATATTTGCGGTGGGTTTTTCATAGATGGCTTTGATGATATTGTGTATGTGCCTTCTATCCCTACACTTTGAAGAGTTTTGATCAGGAAGGGATGCTGTACTTTGTCAAATGCTTTTTCAGCATCTATTGAGAGTATCATATGGTTGCTGTTCTTTCACTTATTAATGTATTGTATCACGTTGATTGATTTGCGGATGCTGAGCTAAACTTGCAGCCCTGGAATAAATCCCACTTGGTCATGGTAAATAATCCTTTTAATGTACTGTTGGATCCTATTGGCTAGATTTTGGTGAGAATTTTCGCATCTGTGTTCATCAAGGATATTGGTCTGTAATTCTCTTTTTTGATGGGATCCTTGTCTGGTTTTGGGATCAAGGTGATGCTGGCCTCATAAAGTGAGTATGGAAGTTCTCCTTCCATTTCTATTTTTTCAAACAGTTTCAGGAGTATAGGAATTAATTTTTCTTTAAGGGTTTGGTAGAATTCCCCCAGGAAGCCATCTGGCCCTGGGCTTTTGTTTGGAGATTTTTGATGAATGTTTCAATCTCCTTACTGGTTATGGATCCATTCAGGTTATCTATTTCTTCCTGGTTCAGTTGTGGTAGTTTATATGTCTCTAGGAATGTATCCATTTCTTCCAGATTGTCATATTTGTTGGCATAGAGTTGCTCATAGTATGTTCTTATAATTGTTTGTATGTCTTTGGTGTTGGTTGTGATCTCTCCTCTTTCATTCATGATTTTATTTATCTGGGTCCTTTCTCTTTTCTTCTTAGTAAGCCTGGCCAGAGGTTTATCAATCTTATTAATTCTTTCAAAGAATCAGCTCCCAGTTTTGTTGATTTGTTCTATTGTTTTTTTTAATTCCTATTTTATTGATTTCTGCTCTGATCTTTATGATTTCTCTTCTCTTGCTGGGTTTAGGATTACTTTGTTGTTCTTTATCAAGTTCCTTTAGGTCTAGGGTTAGGCTGTGAATTTGAGACCTTCCTTGTTTCTTGAGAAAGACTTGTATGGTTATATATTTTCCTCTCAGGACTGTCTTTGCTGTGTCCCACAGATTTTGAACCAATGTGTTGGTTTTTCATTTTTTTCCATGAACTTTTCAATTCTTTAATTTCCTGGTTGACCCATTCATTATTTAGAAGGATGCTGTTTAGTCTCCATGTATTTGGGTTCTTTCCAAATTTTCTCCTGTGGTTGAGTTCTAGCTTCAGAGCATTGTGGTCTGAAAATATGCAGGGAATGATCCCAGACTTTTTGATACCGGTTGAGACCTGATTTATGACCCAAGATGTGATCCATTCTGGAGAATGTTCCATGTGCACTAGAGAAGAATGTGCATTCTGCTGTTTTGGGGTGGAATGTTCTGAATATATCTTTGATGTCCATCTGGTCCAGTGTGTCACTTAAGGCCTTTATTTCCTTGTTGATCTTTTGTTTGGATGATCTGTCCATTTCAGTGAGGAGAGTGTTAAAGTCCCTACTATTATTGTATTATTGTCAATGTGTTTCTTTGATTTTGTTATTAATTGGTTTATATAGTTGGCTGCTCCTATGTTATGGGCATAGATATTTAAAATTGTTAGATCTTCTTGTTGGACAGACCCTTGGAGTATGATACAGTGTCCTTCCTCATCTCTTATTATAGTCTTTGGCTTAAGGTCTATTTGATCTGATAAAAGAATTGCTACCCCAGCTTTCTTCTGATGTCCATTAGCATGGTAAATTATTTTCCACCTCCTCACTTTATTTTTTTTGTCTATAAAAAAATCTTGTATAAAATATTCACAGCAGCTTTATTCATAGTAGAACAAACTAAAAACAGCTCCAGTGTTCATCAGCAGGAATTAGATAAACAAATCATCAGTAAAAGGCTGTACACTTATGATTTGCATTATTTTACTATATGTAAACTGTACTTCAACTTTATTTTATTTTTTGGTAGGTGTTAACTCTTTATTTTTTTGTTTATTTTTTATTTATTTTCAGCATAACAGTACAGTATTCATTATTTTTTCACCACACCCAGTGCTCCATGCAATCCATGCCCTCTATAATACCCACCACCTGGTACCCCAACCTCCCACCCCCCCCCCCACCACTTCAAAACCCTCAGATTGTTTTTCAGAGTCCCACAACCTCCTCACTTTAAATCTGGAGTTGTCTTTGGGTTTAAAATGAGTTTCTTGTAAGCAGCATATTGATGGGATTCATTTTTTTATCCATTCTGATACCCTTTGTCTTTTGATTGGGGCATTTTAGCCCATTAACATTCAGGGTAACTATTGAGAGATATTAATTTAGTGGCATTGTATTGCCTGTAAGGTGACCGTTATTGTGTATTGTCTCTGTTCCTTTCTGATCTACTACTTTTAGGCTCTCTCTTTGCTTAGAGGACCCCTTTCAATATCTTTCAATATTTCCTGTAAAGCTGGTTTGGTGTTTACAAATTCTTTCAGTTTTTGTTTGCCCTGGAAGCTTTTTATCTCTCCTTCTATTTTCAATGATAGCCTAGCTGGATATAGTATTCTTGGCTGCATGTTTTTCTTGTTTAGTGCTCTGAATATATCATGCCAGTTCTTTCTGGCCTGTCAGGTCTCTGTGGATAAATCCACTGCCAATCTGATATATTTACCATTGTATGTTACAGAATTATTGTCCTGGGCTGCTTTTAGGATTTTCCTCTTTGTCGCTAAGATTTTTAAATTTTATTATTAGGTGACGGGGTGTGGACCTATTCTTATTGATTTTGAGGGGGGTTCTCCCCATCTCCTGGATTTTGATGCTTGTTCCCTTTGCCATATTAGGGAAATTCTCTACAATAATTCTCTCCAATATACCTTCTTATCCCCTCTCTCTTTCATCTTCTTCTGGAATCCCAATTATTCTAATGTTTTTTCGTCTTATGGTGTCACTTATCTCTCAAATTCTCTCCTCATGGTCCAGTATTTGTTTGTCTCTCATTTGCTCAGTTTCTTTATTCTCTGTCATTTGGTCTTCCATATCACGAATTTTTTCTTCTGCCTCATTTATCCTAGCAGTAAGAGCCTCCATTTTTTATTGCACCTCATTAATAGCTTTTTTGATTTCAAATTGGTTAGATTTTAGTTCTTTAATTTCTCCAGAAATGTATTTTATCTCTCTGGAGAGAGTTTCTCTTATCTTCCGTGCCTTTTTTGAGTCTGGCTAGAACCTTGAGAATCATCATTCTGAACTCTGGATCCCACATATTACCAATGTCCATATTGATTAGGTCCCTAGCCTTCAGTACTGCCTTTTGTTCTTTTTTTTTTTGTGGTGAGTTTTTCTGCCTTGTCATTTTTTCCAGATAAGAATATATGATGGAGCGGGGCGCCTGGGTGGCTCAGTGGGTTAAGCCTCTGCCTTGAGCTCGGGTCATGGTCCCAGGGTCCTAAGATCAAGCCCCGCATCGGGCTCTCCGCTCTGCGGGGGGCCTGCTTCCTCCTCTCTCTCTCTGCCTGCCTGCCTCTCTGCCTACTTGTGATCTCTGTCTGTCAGGTGGATAAATAAAATCTTAAAAAAAAAAGAATATATGATGGAGCAAATAAAATACTAAAGGGGTGGCAAAGACCCCAGGAAAATGTGCTTTAACCAAATCAGAAGAGTTCCTAAATCATGAGAGGGAGAAAGGGGATAAAAACTTCAGAAAATAAAAAGTTAAAAAAAGAATATGAATAAAGAAAAAAAATTAAAAAAGAAAAAAGATATATCTATTAGACTTGTGACTAGAACAGGGTCACCCCCTTAATTTGGGGAGTATTCTCTTAGAAGAAACTACCTCCCAAAATTTTAACCAATGAAAAACACATATAAGGGTAGACATAATGAAGGGATGGGACATGCCTATAAAGATGTGAAAATTTTTATTAATTTCTAAAAAAGGAGTTGAAAAAGTAAGTATGTTGGGAGAATAAAGAAAAAGAAAGTGGAGAGAATGTGCTCAGGTTGGAGACTAGAACAAGCCCAGAGCTAGATTTAGGGTATATTTTGATCTATTAGGAGAAGTTGTACCCCAAATTTGCTAGAAGCAAAACCCTTATGTGTATACAAAAAGTAAAATTAGATACAATGAAGGATAAAATATGACTACAATAATGAAAGTTTTAAAAAGATTATTATTATTTTTTGAAAGGTATTGTTAAGATAAACTAGTTAAAAAAACATTAAGAAAGGAGCACCTGGGTGGCTCAGTGGGTTAAGCCTCTGCCTTTGGCTCAGGTCATGATCTCAGGGTCCTGGGATAGAGCCCCGCATCGGGCTCTCTGCTCGGCAGGGAGCCTGCTTCCTCCTTTCTCTCTTTCTGCCTGACTATCTGCTTACTTGTGATCTTTCTTTGCCAAAAAAAAATAAATAAAATCTTAAGAAAAGAAAACATTAAAAGAGGAAAGGGTAAAAGTTAAAAAAAAAATTAGCAGAAGAAAAAAAAATTAACTGCAAGCCTAAAGAATCATGGGGAGAAAGCCATGAATTCCATGCTTTGCTTTCTCCTCCTCTGGAATTCCGCTGTTCTACTTGGTTAGTGAACTTGGTCTTGGCTGGATTTCTTGTTGATCTTCTGGGAGAAGGGCCTGTTTCAGTGATCCTCAAGTGCCTTTGCCCAAGGCGGAATTGCCCCACCCTTACCAGGGGCCGGACTAAGTAATCTTCTCAGGTTAGCTTTCCGGAGCTTTTGTTCCATGAACACTTACCGTAGAATTCCAGAGGCCATGAATGAAAATGGCGGCCTCACAATCTCTGGACAGGAAGAGCCGAGAGCTCAGGGCCCCACTCCTCAGTGCACCCTCAGAGAAAAGCGCTCAATTGCTCCCATCTCCTTGGCCTCTGGCCATGCTTCGAGCTCACCCAGTCTGTGACCGGTTCAAGGTAACCCTGGGTTGAGAGCTCACTCTTTGGCTCTGTCTCTGTAGCCGGCTTCCCCACTCTAAAACCTGCGAGCTCTGCAACACTCAGACACATGGGACCTGGGGCCATGCTGATTCTGTGTGGGCTTCACCCCGCTTTAGCCTCTGGAGTGATGTCCCTCAGTGGAACAGACTTTAAAAAGTCCAGATTTTGTGCTCCGTTGCTCCGCCACTTGCCAGGAGCTGGCCCTCCCCCACAGTCTATCTTCCTGTCACTTTGTATTCACTTCTCTGCTGGCCCTACCTTTCAGAAAGTGGTCGATTTCTGTTTCTAGAATTGTTGCTCATCTTCTCTCCAATCTCCTGTTGGATTTGTAGGTGTTTGCAATGGATTGATAGGCTATCTAGCTGATCTCCTGCTACCTGATGTCATCTCAGTCGGCTACTTCTCCGCCATCTTGACTCCTTCTGAACATATTCTTTATCTATCCATCTACTGATAGACACATATGTTGTTTCCATCTCTTAGCTATTATAAATAATGCTTCAATAAACATGTTCATATCTATTTTTGAGTTCATGTTTTTTGTTTTCTTTAGGTAAGTACCCAGAAGTAGAATATTTTGTCTTATGGTATTTCTTTTTGAGTTCATTTTTTTTTTAGTTCATATCTATTTTTGAGCTATTATAAATAATGTTTCAATAAACACGTTCATATCTATTTTTGAGTTCGTGTTTGTTTTCTTTAGTTAAATACTCAGAAGTAGAATATTGTGTCATGGTATTTCTACTTCTAATTTTTTGAAGAAACTCCACAGTGAATACAAAAAATTTTACTCCCATCAACAATTCCCCTTTTTCCATATCCTCGCTATCACTTGTTTTTTCCTTGTCTTTTTTTAAATTTATTTTTTATTTATTTTCAGCATAACAGTATTCATTATTTTTGCACCATACCCAGTGCTCCATGCAATCTGTGCCCTCTATAATACCCACCATTCTGACTGGTGTGAGGTGACAATGAATAGTAGTTTTGAGTTCATTTTCCTGAAGATTAATGATGTTGAGCATCTTTTCATGTATCTTTCTTTTAGTAACCTGTATTTCTTGTTAGCAAAAATGCCTATTCAAGAACTCTGCCCATTTTTAATTGGATTATTTGTGGTTTTGCTGTTGAGTTGTATGAGTTCTTTTTATATTTTGGATATTAAACCCTTACGAGATAGATCATTTGCAAACATCTCCTCCCATTCAGTAGGTTGTCTTTCCTTTTTGTTGAGAGTTTCCTTAGCTATGCAAAAGCTTTTTACTTTGATGTATCCCAATAGTTTATTTTTGCTTTTGTTTCCCTTGTCTAAGGAGACAGATCCAGAAATATATTTCTGTGACTGATATCTAAGAGATTATTGCCAATGTTTTGTTTTAGGACTTTTAAGGTTTCAGGTCTTACATTTAGATCTAGAATCCATTTTGAGGTTTTGTGTGTGTGTGTGTGTGTGTGTGTGTGTGTGTGTGTGTTGTAAGAAAGTGGTCTGATTACATTATTTGCCCATAGCTATCCAGTTTTTCCAGCATTGCTTATTGAAAAGACTGCTTTTTTTCCATTATATATGCTTTCCCTTTTTGTTGTATATTAATTGGCAATATAAATGTGGATTTATTTTGGGCTCTCTATTCTGTTCCATTGATCTATGTGTCTGTTTTTGTGCCAGTTTTATACTGTTTTGATTACTGTAGATTTATAACATAGTTTGAAATCTGGGACTGTGCTACCTCCAACTTTTGTCTTCTTTCCCAAGATTAGTTTGGCTACTCAGGGTCTTTTGTGATTCCATACAAACCTTAGGATTATTTGTTTTAGTTGTGTAGAAAATACTATTGGTATTCTGATCGGCATTGCACTTAATTTTTAGGTTTCATTGGGTATTGTGGATATTTGAACAATATTGATTCTTCCAACCCATAAGCATAGTATATGTGTCCATTTTCTTGTGTCACAGTCAATTTCTTTCATGAAAGTTTATAGTTTTCAGAGTCAAAGGTCTTTTGCCTCCTTAATTAAACTTATTCTTAGGTATTTTATTTTTTATACAAGTATAAATGGGACTTTTTCAATTCTCTGTTTTTTAAATTTTGTTTTATTTTTTCAGTGTTCCAAGATTCATTGTTTATGCAACACACCCAGTGCTCCATGCAATATGTGCCCTCCCTAATACCCACTAGTTTATTAGTGTGTTGAAGATCAACTGATTTCTGTATATTAATTTTGTATCCTGAAACTTTACAGAAATCACTTATCATCTCTAATAGTTCCTTTTGGTGGCATCTTTCGAGTTTCCTATATACATCCTATTATGTCATCTGCAATTAGTAACGGTATTACTTCTTATCAAATTGGATTCCTTTATTTATTTTTCTTGTCTGATTGCTATGGCTAACACTCCCAGTATTATGTTGGATAAAAGTGACAAGAGTGGACACTCTTGTCTTATTCCTGATCTTAAAGTAAAATCTTTTACCTTTTCACCATTGAGTATGTTAGCTCTTGCTTTGTCATATGTAGCTTTTATTGTGTTGAGGTATGTTTTCTGTAAACTCAGTTTGTTGAGCGTTTTTCTTATTAATGGATGTTGAATTTTATCAAATGTTTTTCCTGTATCTTTTGAGATGTTCATATGATTGTTATCCTTCATTTTGTTAATGTGGTGTATCACAGTGACTTGTGGATATTGAACCATTCTTTCATCCCTGGAATAAATTCCATTAATTCGTGGTGGATAATCCTTTTACTGAATTGTTGATTTCAGTTTGCTAATAAATTGTTGAGGATTTTGCATCCATGTTGACTAGGGATGTGACCTGTAGTATTTTTTTTGTGGTTTATTTTTTATTTTTTTAAAGATTTTATTTCTTTATTTGACAAGGAGAGAGATCACAAGTAGGCAGAGAGAGAAGGGGAAGCAGGCTTCC
Organism: Mustela lutreola; assembly: GCF_030435805.1. Classification (NCBI taxonomy): domain Eukaryota; kingdom Metazoa; phylum Chordata; class Mammalia; order Carnivora; family Mustelidae; genus Mustela; species Mustela lutreola. The sequence goes on along the minus strand of NC_081305.1, from coordinate 37,444,942 downwards.
TGCTGAGCAGAAAGCCTGATGTGGGGCTTGATCCCAGGACGCTGAGATCATGACCTGAGCTGAATGTAGAAGCCTGACCCACTGAGCCATCCAGGAGCCCCTTTAATTTTTTATTTTTAAAATTTCTTTTCAGTGTACCAGAATTCATTGTTTATGCACCACACCCAGTGCCCCATGCAAAACGTGTCCTCCATAATACCCACTACCAGGCTCACCCAACTTCCCATCCCCTGCCCCTTCAAAACCCTCAGATTGTTTTTCAGAGTCCATAGTCTCTCATGGCTCACCTCCCTCTCCAATTTCCCTCAACTCCCTTCTCCTCTCCATATCCCCATGTCCTCTGTGTTATTTCTTATGCTCCACAGATAACTGAAATTATATGATAATTGACTCTCTCTGCTTGACTTATTTCACTCAACATAATCTCTTCAAGTCCCATCCATGTTGTTACAAAAGTTGGGTATTCATCCTTTCTGATGGAGGCATAATACTCCATTGTGTACATGGACCACATCTTCCTTATCCATTCATCTGTTGAAGGGCATCTTGGTTCTTTCCACAGTTTGGCGACCGTGGCCATGGCTGCTATTAACATTGGGGTACAGATGGCCTTCTTTTCACTACATCTGTATCTTTGGGGTAAATACCCAGGAGTGCAATTGCAGGGTCATAGGGAAGTTCTATTTTTAATTTCTTAAGGAATCTCCACACTGTTTTCCAAAGTGGCTGCACCGACTCACATTTTGTGGTGTATTTATCTGGTTTTGATATCAGGGCAATGCTCGCCTCCTAGAATCGATTTGGTAGTTTTCTTTCCTATTCTATTTTTTGGAATTTTTAAAAGATTTTATTTATTTATTTGACATAGAGAGATCACAAGTAGACAGAGAAGCAGGCAGAGAGAGGGGGGGGAAGCAGGTTCCCTGCTGAGCAGAGAGTCTGATGCAGGGCTCCATCCCAGGACCCTGGGATCATGACCTGAGCCGAAGGAAGAGGCTTTAACCCACTGAGCCACCCAGGTACCCCTAATTTTGGGAATGGTTTGAGACAACTGGGTATGAACTCTTCTTTAAATGTATGGTAGAATTTACCTGTGAAATATATAGATATAGATATAGATATATAGATATGGAATATCAAATATTCTGTAAATATATTTGGAATATTACTCAGCCATCCATTAAAATAATGAAATCTTGCCATTTGCCATGACGTGGATGAAACTAGAGGGAATTGTTCTAAGCAAAATAAGTCAGTCAGAGAAAGAAAAATACCATATAGTTTCATTAATAAGTGGAATTTAAGAAACAAAACAGGCAAACATTGTGGAAGGGAAAGAAAAATAAAATAAAACAAAAACAGAGAGGGAGACAAACCATGAGAGACACTTAACTACAGGAAACAAACAGGGTTTCTGTAGGGGAAGTAGGGTGTGGGGATGGGGTAACTGGGTGATGGGCATTAAGGAGGGCCATTGAAGAATTGAGCACTGGGTGTTGTATGCAACTGATGATTCATGAAATTCTACCTTTGAAACTAATGATACAGTATATGTTAATCAAGTTAAATTTAAATAAAAAATTAAGAAATAATTGACCTACAAAGCCACCTAGTCCTAGACTGTTGTTTGTTAGGAGATTTTTTATTACCAATTCAATCTTGGTAATAGTAATTGATTTGTTCACATTTCCTATTTCTTCCTAATTCAGCCTTGGAAGATTATGGTTCTAGTAACGTTTTTCCTCTAGGTTGTTCAATTTATGGGCATACAATTTTTCATAGTAGGTCTCATAGTTCTTTGTATTATTTGTGTGGTGTCAGTTGTAACGTTTTTTGTTTTTTTTTTTCATTTCTGATTTTGAGTTCTCTCTCTCTCTCTGTTTAGCTAAAGCTTTATCAATTTTTTCTTTAAAAAAAAATAGCTCCCAGCTTTATCTTTTCTATTTTTTTTTCATTTACTTACACACTGATCTTTCTTATTTCCTTCTTTCTGCTGACTTTTGGCTTTGTTCTTCTTCTAATTCCTTCAGGTGTAAGGTTAGATTGTTTGAAATTTTTGTTTCTTGAGGTAGGCCTGTATTGCTGTAAACCTCCCTCTAGAAACTGCTTCTGCTCTATCACAAAGATTTTTTTTTTACCACATTTTTAAAATTTCTTTTCAGCATAACAGAATCATTGTTTTTGCACCACACTCAGTGCTCCATGCAATATGTGCCCTCCTTAACCTGGATCCCCCAACCTCCCATCCCCCACCTGGCTCCCCCAACCTCCCATCCCCCACCCCTTCAAAACCCTCATGTTGTTTTTCAGAGTTTGTTTTTCAGAGTCTCTCATGGTTCACCTCCCCTTCCAATTTCCCCCAACTCCCTTCTCCGCTCTATCTCCCTATGTCCTCCAAGTTATTTGTTATGCTCCACAAATAAGTGAAACCATATGATACTTGACTCTCTCTGCTTGACTTATTTCTCTCAGCATAATCTCTTCCAGTCCCATCCATGTTGATACAAACGTTGGGTATTCATCCTTTCTGATGGAGGCATAATACTCCATAGTGTATATGGACCACATCTTCCTTATCCATTCATCTGTTGAAGGGCATCTTGGTTCTTTCCACAGTTTGGAGACTGTGGCCATTGCTACTACAAACATTGGAGTACAGATGGCTCTTCTTTTCACTACATCTGTATCTTTGGGGTAAATACCCAGTAGTGCAGTTGCAGGGTCATAGGGAAGCTCTATTTTTAATTTCTCGAGCAATCTCCACACTGTCCTTCGAAGTGGCTGCACCAACTTGCATTCCCACCAACAGTGTAAGAGTGTTCCCCTTTCTCCACATCCTCTGCAACACACTTTGTTTCCTGTCTTGCTAATTTTGGCCATTCTAACTGGTGTAAGGTGGTATCTCAATGTGGTTTTCATTTGAATCTCCCTGATGGCTAGTGATGATGAACATTTTTTCATGTTGTCTCAGAGCCATTTGTATGTCTTCATTGAAGAAGTGCCTGTTCATATCTTCTGCCCATTTTTTGATATGATTATCTGTTTTGTGTGTGTTGAGTTCAAGAAGTTTTTTATATATCCTGAATACCAATCTTTTGTCTGTCTATACTGCCTAGAGCAATATATACTTTTAATGCCATCTCTATTTTAATTTCAGCTCTATTTTTAATTTCTTGAGGAATCTCCACCACTCTCACCACTCTTGTTCAACATAGTATTAGAAGTCCTAGCAACAGCAATCAGACAACAAAGGGAAATAAAAGGTATCCAAATTGGCAATAAAGAAGTCAAACTCTCTCTCTTCGCAGATGACATGATTCTATATATGGAAAACCCAAAAGACTCTACCCCCAAATTATTAGAACTCACACATCAATTGAGCAACATGGCAGGATACAAAGTCAATGTACAGAAATCAGTGGATTTCTTATACACTAACAATGAAAATACAGAAAGGGAAATTAGAGAATCGATTCCATTTACTATAGCACCAAGAACCATAAGATACCTGGGAATAAACCTAACCAAAGAGGTAAAGGAACTGTACTCACGGAACTACAGAACACTCATGAAAGAAACTGAAGACACAAAAAGATGGAAGACCATTCCATGCTCTTGGATCAGAAGAATAAACATTGTTAAAATGTCTATACTGCCTAGAGCAATCTATACTTTTAGTGTCATCTCGATCAAAATTCCACCAGTATTTTTCAAAGAGCTGGAGCAAATAATCCAAAAATTTGTATGGAATCAGAAGAGACCCCGAATCACTCGCTATGGAAATGTTGAAAAACAAAAATAAAACTGGCGGAATCACGTTATCTGATTTCCAGCATTACTACAAAGCTGTGATCACCAAGACAGCATGGTACTGGCATAAAAACAGACACATAGACCAGTGGAACAGAGTAGAGAGCCCAGATATGGACCCTCAACTCTATGGTCAAATAATCTTTGACAAAACAGGAAAAAATATATAGTGAAAAAAAGGCAGTCTCTTCAATAATGGTGCTGGGAAAACTGGAAAGCTATATGTAGAAGAATGAAACTGGACCATTCTCGTACACCATACACAATGATAAAACTGAAATGGATAAAAGACCTAAATGTGAGACAGGAATCCATCAGAATCCTAGAGGAGAACATAGGCAGTTACCTCTTCGATATCAGCCACAGCAACTTCTTTCAAGATATGTCTCCAAAGACAAAGGAAACAAAAGTGAAAATAAACTTTTGGGACTTCATCAAAATCAAAAGCTTCTGCACAGCAAAGGGAACAGTCAACAAAACAAAGAGGCAACCCACGGAATGGGAGAAGACATTTGCAAATGACAGTACAGACAAAAGGTTGATATCCAGGATCTATAAGGAACTCCTCAAACTCAACACACACAAAACTGACAATCATATTAAAAAATGGGCAGAAGATATGAAAAGACACTTCTCCAATGAAGACATACAAATGGCTCTCAGACACATGAAAAAATGTTCATCATCACTAGCCATCAGGGAGATTCAAATTAAAACCACATTGAGATACCACCTTACACCAGTTAGAATGGCCAAAATTAGCAAGACAGGAAACAATGTGTGTTGGAGAGGATGTGAAGAAAGGGGAACCCATGCTGTCTTGGTGATCACAGCTTTGTAATAAAGCTTGAAATCAGCAAAAGTCATACACATATATGTACAAAAATATAACATTGAATAGAGAGAAAGGAAGCCAATAATGAAGAATATATCTATAATGTAAATGTAAAAAATGAAAGTTTTTAAAAAGAGTTAAAAACAAAGAGTTGATATACACTATGGAGTATTATGCCTCCATCAGAAAGGACGAATACCCAATTTTTGTAGCAACATGGACAGGACTGGAAGAGATTATGCTGAGTGAAATAAGTCAAGCAGAGAGAGTCAATTATCATAGGGTTTCACTTATTTGTGGAGCATAACAAATATCATAGAGGACAAGGGGAGTTAGAGAGGAGAAGGGAGTAGTGGGAAATTGGAAGGGGAGGTGAACCATGAGAGACTATGGACTCTGAAAAACAATCTGAGTATTTTGAAGGGACAGGGGGTGGGATATTGGGGTACCAGCTGGTGGGTATTATAGAGGACACAGATTGCATGGAGCACTGGGTGTGGTGCAAAAATAATGAATACTGTTATGCTAAAAATAAATTAAAAATAAATTAAAAAACAAAAAAAAAAGAGTTGATAAAAAATTTAAAAAAAACAAAATGGAAAAATTTAACTGAAAGATAGATAAATCATGAGAAAACCCCTCAAATTCTATATTCTATTTTCCCCTGGCACTGGAATTTAAGTCTTCTATGGTCTGTAATCTTGTGTTTCACGTGTTCTTCTAGTTGGTTTTCTTGTGGAGGGAACCTGTTGTGCTGATTCTCAGGTGTCTTTACCTAAGCGGAGTTGCTTGCCCCTTTCCAGTGGGCTGGGCTCAGTATATGCTGCTTTTGGTTGCTCTGTGTGGCTTTTGTTCCCTGAAGACTTTTGCACCTCTTTAGTGGATCAAAATAGAAATGAACATCCTGGGTATCCACCCCAGTTGCTGAAGGATCAAGGTCCCCTCTGTTTGGTAAACCACAGGGAAAAACAGTCTTCAGTGTTGTGTGTGCCTAACTCTGCAGACTTCTGCAGTGCATGCCTGCACTTCTTCTCCCTGGAAAGGTGGAGGGCCCCTCGATTCTGTACTTTGTAGGGCCTTGGCATAAAGAGTTGTTTCCTGATCATGCATGCATCCACTGCACCCTTTCTGGGGGAAAGTGGAAAGTTACCCATTACTGTCCTTTACAGGGCTCCCACCCTGAAAGCTGTTGCCAAGTCATGGGTGCACCCATTCCACCCCTCCTAGGGGAAGGCAGATGGTCGCCATGCAGAAAGCAGTCACCTGATCAGGCCAAGGCTCATGGTTTATGGTGAACCAAACTGAAAGCTGCCTTCCAGCCTTGCTGACCATAACCAGTTTTCCCCATTATAATGCCTGGGAACTCTACCTGCTCAGACACCCTCATTCTTTCTGTGACACCTGGGATCCTGAGACCACACTGTGTGCCATACAGAATTCTGCCATTTCACCACTGAGCACCTTTCAAGCAGGGATGTCTCTCACTGGAGCCGATTTCTAAGGGTTCTGATTTTGCACTCTGGGTCTATATCACTTTCCAGCAGCTGACTTACTGAAGCTCCCTCATCCCATCATTTATCTTCCAATATATCCCTTCAGAATCACTTTTCCACATGTCCTACTTGCAAGAAGTGTTCACTTTTCTACTTGTGGAGTTCCAGATATTCCTTTTTTACATCTCAGGTTGAATTCATGGGTATTCAGAATGATTTGATAATTATTTAGATAAATTCAAGGGACCAGATGAAACGAGGTCCCCTACTCTTCTGCCACTTTCCTTTTATTATAAGTTTTCTGTTCCTTTCTCTCTCTCTTCTTCTGGGACCCCTATAATGTGAATATTAGTAAGCCTGATATTGTCCCAGAGGCCCCTTAATCTATCCTCATTTTTAAATTCTTTTTCCTTTTTACTGTTCAGCTTGGATGCTATACCTTGTCTTCCAGGTCACTGATACATTCCTTACATCCCCTAATCTACTATTGATTCCCTCTAGTTTTCCTTTTATTTTTATTTTAAGATTTATTTATTTGAGAGCTCACACAGGAAACTGGGGGAGTCAGAAGGAAAGGGAGAAGCAGACTCCTTGCCTGAGCATGGAGCCACACTTGGGGATCAATTCCAGTGCCCTGAGATCATGAACTGAGCTGAAGGCAGATGCTTAACCAATAGGGCCACCCAGGCATCCTACCTCTAGTGTATCTTTTATTTCAGTTTTTGTATTCTTCAACTCTGATTCTTTTCTGTGTTTTCTATGTCTTTGTTGAAGTCCTCTCTGAGTTCATCCACTCTTCTCTCAAGTCTGATGAGCATTATTATGACCATTACTTAAAACTCCTTTTCAGGTAGATTGCTTATCTCTATCATTTAATTCTTTTTCTGAATTTTTGTCATATTCTTTCATTTGTAGCATAGTGCTCTGTCTCATTTTGTTTGATTGTGTTTGTTTCTGTGAATTAAGCAAAAGAGCCACCTCTCCAAGTTTTGAAGGAATGTTGTCTGTGTAGACTGCATGTGCCTGGTAACCTTGGCTGGCTGGAGCTGGAACAGGAGGAGGTTGGAGGTTTCAGAGCACTTTGTGCCAGGGTCACCCTGGTGAGATGACTGGAGCTGAGGTAGGCATAAGTCAGAAAGTTGCAGGGGCTCTACACGAGTCACTCGGGAAATACAGCTGGAGATGGGAGTAAGCATAGGCCAGGTACTCCTGTGAGGCTGCATGGAGCCATGCTGGCAGAACATCTGGAACTAGTATGGGGTCTGGTAGGAGTTCCAAGGTACTCCATACTTGGGCCACCGGGGCAAAACAGGTGAAACTGAAGCAAGCATGGCCCAGGTGGTCCTGGGACACTCCAGGTTACTGCCACCCTGGCCATTTGGCTAGAGATGGGTAGGCACAGGCTGGGACCCTCCACACAGGGGGTGCTCTAATGGGACCACTGCCACTGAAGTGGGCATGGACCAATGGGCCTCAGATTGCTCCATGCCAGAGCCATCATGGTGGGATGGCTGGAGCTAGGAAGAGCATGGGCAGGCAGGCCTCTTAGGAGGCATGGCTGGAGTCACTGTGGGCTAGCAGCCAAGGTTCACTGAAGTGGTGGGCCAGCAAAATGCCTGGGCCCTGCTCCCATCTCCCATCTGTTACCAAGACAGAGAAGAAACATCAACAATGGTTCACGCGAGTGCCTCCAATCCCAGAGAGAATTCCAGAAGTTTCCCCCAACATTGGTGGACTATCTGGTGTTAGTAAATGGGTTTTCTTACAAAATAGTCTAGTGGCCCTCTAAACCACTGTTTTTTGTTGTTTGTTTGTTTGGCAGGGTTTGTTTTGTTGCACATCAGGCAAATCGGCATGTGAGTCACTCAATGCTGTCTCTCCCTATCATAGTTCATAGCATCAGGAGTGGGGTCCCCAACACTACTGTGTCTCCATTTCTCCTGCCATTTTCTATGTGGTCCCACTGTCCTTCATTGTGCAGCAGCTGTTCCAACAACCCTCAGTTGCTTCTTCAGGAACTATTTTTCCATGAGTAGGTACAGATTCAGTGCGTCCATGGGAAAAGGTGATTTCAGGATCGACCTAGGCTAACTAGGACTCCTCCTCCTGTAATAGCATTATAAAGTTTTTAAAGTATTATAAAAACATTTTAAAGTATTGTCTTCCAATCCAAACATCTGAGTCATATATGGTTCTATGCTGGTGACAATCCTTCTCTTGATTATGGGTGAGAGTTCCTGCTTCTTTGGATGTTACATATACTGGTTTTCAAATTTTAAGTTGTATGCTGAATATTAAAGAATAGAAGAGACCAAAGGAAACTAAGAAGTAGACCCATTTCTCGGAAAGGTCACACCTTTTCCTGTCAGGCAGGAATTTGCAGGTCTGACCTCTTCACTAAATCATTTCTAAATAGTTTCAGGTCCCCCAAGGAGATGAAGGAGATGCTGGGGAGGGAGATAACTAATGTCTGTTGTGCTTCGTGATCTGTTCAGTGTCACTCTGTACCCTCCACATATATCCCTTTGTGAGATTAAAAAAAAAAAAAGTAGTACGTCGACTTTCAATTTTTCACAGCCTCAGCCTAGTAAAATGGTCCATGGGATAAACAGCTGGCATGTGTATCTAAAACTCAGATTGATCACATAAATGCCACGGCTTTCTGAAAGTTTTGATTTTGATTAACATTGACAGGATACTGGGACGCCTGGGTGGCTCAGTTGGTTAAGCAGCTGCCTTCGGCTCAGGTCATAATCCCAGTGTCCTGGGATCGAGTCCCACATCGGGCTCCTTGCTCCGCAGGGAGCCTGCTTCTCCCTCTGACTCTGCCTGCCATTCTGTCTGCCTGTGCTCCCTCTCGCTTGCTCTCTCTCTGACAAATAAAAAAAAAAAAAATTAAATTAAAAAAAAAAAAACATTGACAGGATACTGTGTGCTGAATTTTTTCTTTTAACTGAACACTGTGATTATGGGGTTTTGTAATTTAGCAGAACTCTTACTGGTAGAAAAACTAGACCTAAATTATGTGTAACTTTTTGGAAAGTTTAAACTGATAATCAAACTAGTGACGGAAATAACAGTTCCTTTGTAAAGTTGTACACAAAGTTATAGAGATTATATTGTGATGCTGGGATGCAGAGTGAGACCCCTGTCCTGTGACAGCAACTCACAGTAGTTCTGCCTGTTTTGGGGGCATTACAGACACTTGGCCAGTTTGAGCTGTTGCCACTCAAAAGTTCATGACTGCAGATGTCCACAGTTTCTTCCTCTCAGTAAACTCGAAGCCTAAAATGGAAACTCTTTGTGCGGATAATTGGGTTTTGACACCGTGAAAAGGCCCAGTGCTCCTAGACCACGTGACCAACACCCCTTTCCCACAGCCATCTTACTGATTTGCAACTTGGGCTCCAGTAGTGGAATCTGTTTTCCTTGTAACCAAGACCTAAAGAAGAGGAAAGCCATGTATCTTATAAATGGCCTTATCTGTTTCCTGGGTAATACCTTTCAGAGTCATGTTCTGCAGAGATTGCCTTTCACTTAAGAAGTACTCAAATATCTTGAAATGGAAGTCTGTCCCCTACTTTGGGATTCAAATAGAACAAAAACCAGGTTTCTTTGCTTTCTGACCTTGCCCTAATTCTAGTTTGGGTGATTTTATATTAGCTCCTTTCTCCCACCCACTTTCCCATACTTTGGCCCAGAATGGACTCATACATATGTTAACACACAGCTCTTAGGCCTGGAGTTGATGGCTGCTTCCCCAACATTGAACACAGGAGAGGGGGAGTGTGAGCTACATGCACAAATACTCCATGAAGCTGCAGAGATTCTCCTGCAAATCCTTCAAATGACTCAGCAATTACCCTTTGAATCCAGTGAAGGAAATCTCTTAGGACCCCAAAGAGCCTCCTCTTCATTCAGACATTCCATCATGAAAAGCAAAAAACTGATTGCATCAGTGGGTTTAGCTGAGAAGGAAACTTCTTCAGGGAACTGGAAGAATCTATAATGTTGCACTTTAGACATCTGGGATCAAGGTGCCCTTGAAGAGTCACTTTTGGATTTTGGAAGACTGAAAAGTCTGGATTTCAAAAATGGTATTTGGCTACACATGCTAAGTGTTGTAATCCCTGCTGCTTGGAATTCTAAATGGTTGACCTGAAATTGACCTAGAGCTCGGTGCTGTCTCTTGACCAAAGGGGCTGGTAGGTCATCCTCCATGAGCATCAGCTCTTTGACTCTTGTAGCCAGAACACCCCATCGCCTAGCTGGAAAGGGGTTTTCTGGCAGGAATGTCCAGTGTTAGAACTGGAAACTTACTGCCCTCTCTCTTCACTTTCTGTCACACAGTGAATCTCCTACAGCACTATTAAGCCTGAGGAATGACTGCTGGTGACACTGTGTCTAGGTCCCCCACCACCAACACTCCAAGCTCCTTTGTCAATCAATATGCCATGTTTGGACCAGCCTACAGATCAAGGGGCGAGAGACTTTTTTTTTTTTCTTTTAAAGATTTTATTTATTTATTTGTAAGAGAGAGAGAGTGAGAGTGAGCACAGGCAGACAGAGTGGAAGGCAGAGTCAGAGGGAGAAGCAGGCTCCCTGCGGAGCAAGGAGCCCGATGTGGGACTCGATCCCAGGACGCTGGGATCATGACCTGAGCCGAAGGCAGCTGCTTAACCAACTGAGCCACCCAGGCGTCCCGCGAGAGACATTCTTAAACCTGAGTCTCAGGGATGTGCCAGTTTTATGAGATTTCAGATAATGATGGCTGTACTGTCCAAGTGTGTCACCAGGGTCTGCTTTAACAAAGGCATCACCTCACTCTATGCCATGTTTGTTTATTCAATAAAGCAGGTTCCAACGTTCATAGATATCCACTTATTTAGTAGTATTTGAGGCTTAATTTTTTACTTTAAGTATGAAACTTTTGGGTACTCAATCTAATAGCCTGTCTTAAAGCAGCAATGAAATGAAACCTGTTCAAAGAGAGCAAAATATGAACTGTAGAACTTAAAAGAATATGAGTATTTACTGTAGAATTCTTTCCATTTTTCTGCACCTTTGAATTCTTTCGCAAGTTGTTCAGGGGGAAGGGGATGATCATTTCAATGATGCTCTTGAACTGTGACTTCCCATGGAAGTTTCACAGAGCCACTAGTGGGAAAACACATGTGTATCCATGTTTGAAAATTTATCATTTATAGCTGTTAAATGAAAAAAAATTAATAAAGTCTTATTTTCTCTAAAAAAATTTTAGAAAATAGACAAAAAGAAAAAAAAATCTCTTCATAAGCTCACTTAGGCTGCTATTAAAAACTTCCTATATAGTAGTATGTCTTTTTAATCCTTTTATGTATACATTTAGTTTTGTGTTAATATTTTGTAATCTTTTAAAAAAATTATAATTTGGGATTCCTGGGTGAATCAGTTGGTTAAGTATCTGCTTCTGGCTCAGGTCATGATCCCAGCATTCTGGGATCGAGTCCCACACTGGGCTCCTTGCTCAGTGGGGAACCTGCTTCTTCCTCTGCCTGTCACTCCCCCTGCTTGTATGTACTCTCTCTGAGAAATAAATAAATAAAGTATTTTAAAAATTATAATTCAAGTGGCTATGTGGTGTTCTATCACATTAAGTTCTACAAATGCATCATACTATAGTTCCCAAAACTAATTACTGAACAAAATCACATAGGAACATTTTTTAAAAAAATACTGATTCTTGAGACCCACGTACTAAATAACAATCTTCAGGAATACTGAGGAATCTGAATTTTTGAAGTTCATCCTGTGATTTCAATGCACTTAATTAACCTACTTAATTATTTAACACATACTTCATTTACTTAATCCACTACTATTTAGTATCAGGTGGTTTCCAAGTTTTTGCTATTATAAATAACGATCACAAGAATACTGGTATCGGTAAGGACAAGTGCCAGTCTGTATACACAGACATCTGCTTCTGGAGGACAATAAAGTGGTTTGTTTGCTTTTTAAAAAACAATTTAGTGATCAGGGATTTACAAAATAACTGCACTTCTCAGTGCTCACCCCACCACAAGCAGGGAACTCCATGGAAGACTGGCAGTCCTCCAAGCTGACTTGGACGCCTTCAGAAAGGTCAGCTGGGACATAAAAAGTTTTAACAACCTTAAAAAAAGCAGCTCTCAAGAAGGGAGAGGTCTGCCTTCTTCCTTGTCACCATAATCACAAAGGTCCTCTCAAAAGGGCCCCCTTGAGACTACAGCACTGAAGTTGGCTCTTACTATCTTCTGCTGTCTCCTGCGGCTCTTTTGAAGTTCACATTTGGTAGTTCACATGGTATGGATCCCCAATAGCAGGTTCTCAAGCTTAGTCCCATAGACTCCTAACTATTCTCAGGCATCTACAGGCGCAATACATTTAAATCTGCCATGTGTAATTCCACTTCGATGTTAATATACACACAAGGTTCACGTTCACCAGGACAAGCCACATGACATCCACTGAATTCGAGGGCCTGCAGTCCTACGTTTAAGATCAAAATGGCTCAAGGTCACCACCCAAGAACAATTAAATCAATGTTTCCCAAACTAGGATCTGTGGACATAAAACCTCAGGGTTCCTAGACAATTCCTGCTCCCTTAAAAGGAGTTTATACCTTACTGGAAGTTTGACCCACTGACTTAAAGTGGAGAGGCTATACTGCTCTCCTGACCCGCACTCCGCAGAAACGAAGGCTGCACCGTGCTGCACACCAGGTCACTTCGGAGACGTCTGCACTGGCCTCCCAGCCGCAACTCTTGACCCCTCCCCAGAACAATGGGCATCAGATCCTTGCCTTTTGACTTCCTGACAGAAACTAACATTCTGGGTCTCAAGAAAACGTTCAGACTATCAGACCCAACCCACTCAGAGTGCTGGGAAAAGGGACGCTGGAGATGGGAAGTGCCTTAAGCGAGGTCACACAGCTAGTTTAGAGCAGGACAAAACTGGAGCCTAAGCCGTCCATGCCAACTTCAGGGCCTCGGCTACTCTGCAGAGACGGCTGATGAGCGACCCCATGGACCTCATTCCCACCATCTTTGTCCCACTTCCGTAGTCCCCCCGATACCCAAAGTCCCCGGAGTCCTCTTCGGGTCGGCTGGCCCCGCTCTACTCCAGCTCTTCACAAGCAGTCCACACGCCCGAACCACAGCCCCGGGGTTTCTGGCCTTCCCCCGCCTACAGTACACGGGAGCTGAAAAAGCCTCACGAAGGAGACACTGTCAAGACCAGCAGTGCCTGCGGTGTAGCGGAGCCTCCACCCGGCGCATGCGCCACCGTAGGTCGGCGCGCGTCAGTGACGTCACAGAACACGCCACCGCGCGCCTGCGACTCCAGGTGAGAGTTGCAGCGTGTCAGTCTGGCGACTTAGCGTGGCGCGCGAGCTCGGGCACAATACCTCCCTCTAGCCCAAACTTTAACGAGAGTTTTGATGGCCGAGGGCTGCTGAGAAAAGTGAAGAGAGGTAAAGAGAGAGGGTCGCCCTTTGGAAACGTCATCAGAACGCACCGGAAGCGGCTGGAGGATGAAGAGTAAGCGAGGTTGATGGCCTGTGAGCCGGGGAGGGGTGGGATGTAAAGGGTCGGGAACTTGGTGCTGGTAGGTGGACCGGTTCGCAGCGGAGACCGACTGAAACTGCTAGGGGAATTGTCCCGCCTTGCATAAGGGAAACCGAGGCCCGGAGTCTCTGTTGGCCTGGCGCAGTCTCTGCACTGAAGGTTGATGTCAGAGCTGGCGGCAGGTCCCCTGGGGCCCGCTCAGTGTGCTAAAGGAGGGCCGAGGGCCTTGGGCCGACTTGGCCGCTGCCTGCCACCTGCTGACGGTGGTAAAGGCCCCGATCCTCTCTGCGACCTGGTTTCCCCTTTTGTGAGGTGCTGAAGGTGGTTCCTGCCCTGGCAACTGTTCTGTGAATGACTCTTCTCTGGTGGAAAGTGATGTGGAAAACAAAGGCAGAGGAAAAATTATTAAATTTCCTTACTCCCTGCAGCCCATTGGCAAGTCCTTGAAACAGGGAGAGTAGCCTTCCTCTAGGGACTCAACTGCCTTGATGTTGACATTTTGCTAAGGGCATAAAGCAGTGCTAGCCCCACCCCGTCCCAGTATCCTATAAATGTACTTTAACATCTAAAAATCCTTTTGGATGGGGTGCCTGGGTGGTTCAATGGGTTAGGTCCCTACCTTTGGGTAGCGTCCTGATCCCAGGGTTCTGGGTTCAAGCCTCTCAGGCTCTCTGCTCAGCGGGGAGCCTGCTTCCTCCTCTCTCTCTGCCTGCCTCTCTGCCTACTTGTGATCTCTATCTGTCAAATGAATGAATGAAATCTTAAAAAAAAAAAATTCTTTTGGAAATTTCCTTTATTTTAAGCCCCCGAAAATCTGTGTAGGCAATCATCTCCCAAGCATATTGACCACTGGATTGACTTCTGAAGGGCCTCATGACTCAGGTTTTATTAGATAGTAATAAATGACACTTTTTTAAAAATTTCTTTTCATTGTTCTAGAATTCATTGTTTATGCTTCACACCCAGTGCTCCATGCAATACGTGCCCTCCACTATACCCACCACCAGGCTTACTGAACCCCTGACCTCCCCTCCCCTCCAAACCCCTTAGTTTGTTTCTGAGTCCACAGTATCTCATGTTTTGTTTCCCCCTCCAATTTCCCCCAACTCACTTCTTCCCTCCAGCTCCCCATGTCCTCCATGTTATTTTTAACAATAGCTATCCCTCTCATGACCCTGGAAACCTTGCTTCCAAAATTCCACCATCCCTAACCCTGTCCCAACCTGAAAGTATGTAAAGGGCCACTCTTCATGACGCTGGTCCAGCTCTTTCTTCCCATGGGTTGTGTCCCTGAGCTTAAATAAAACCACCTTTTTGTACAAAAGAGGTTTCAAGAATTCTTTCTTAGCTGTCAGCTTCAAACCCTAATGCCGTTACTACGTCCTGATCTGAGCATGCTGAAGAATGGTATCATAACCCAGGACCCTGGGAGTTGATCAGAGAATAGCTGTGTCAAGGAAGGGAGCAATCCCTCAGGGCAGTTGTAAGCAGGGGAGTATAGACACCATTAAAACTGGTCTTTGGACCACTACGTTCATCTCCACCTCTGCCACTCCCTATCTCTGTGATCCAGTTATGGGTCTCAGCATATCTGAGCTTCAGCTTTCTCATGTGCATTATAGGAATAATGTCTACTTTAAAGGATTGTTCAGAAAATATAACGAGATAAAATGTGTAGCTTCTAGCCAGGTGCATGACAAATAATGAGTGCTCAGTAACTTTTAGATGTAGTTTATTCCAGAAAAGACTTTCAAGTCTAATCGAAGCACCTGTGACAGTTGAAGCAAAGTCATCCTGGGGTTGCTCTTTAGAAACAGGTTTTAACACCATTCTTGCATTTGAAGCAAAACAAGACTCTGTACATAATACAATATAATATAATTAATATACTGTGTATATTGTATAATATAAGTGCTTTGGTTTTCTTGTCCAGATGCACTCCAGGAAGCCCAAGGGAGCTGGGGTGGAATTTATAGAGTGTTGTGTGAATCAGATTTTGTAGTCTCTTGGACCTGAAACCAGGCCTTTCTGCTATACATCTTGCATTTACACCCATACTGTGTTCCCAAAGCCATGTTTTTCTTTATCAGAAAATTAAGTAGAAGCAGGAGTGTGGAAGTTTTTAAGGCTGAAACTACATAGATCAATATATATTCTTAGCTTAAAGAAAGACCTGTGTTTCACCAGTGAAGGACACCATTGTTGTATGACATACCCAATTTCTTTTTTTTTTTTTAATTTCTTTTCAGCGTAACAGTATTCATTGTTTTTGCACCACATCCAGTGCTCCCTGCAATACATGCGCTCCCTAACACCCACCATCTTGTTCCCCCAACCTCCCACCCACCTCCCCTTCAAGTCCCTCAGGTGGTTTTTCAGAGTCCATAGTCTCTCATGGTTCACCTCCCCTTCCAATTTCCCCCAACTACCTTCTCCTCTCCATCTTCCCTTGTCCTCCATGCTATTTGTTATGCTCCACAAATAAGTGAAACCATATGATAATGGACTCTCTCTGCTTGACTTATTTCACTCAGCATAATCTCTTCCAGTCCCGTCCATGTTGCTACAAAAGTTGGGTATTCATCCTTTTTGATGGAGGCATAATACTCCATAGTGTATATGGACCACATCTTCCTTATCCATTTGTCTGTTGAAGGGCATCTTGGTTCTTTCCACAGTTTGGCAACCGTGGCCATTGCTGCTATAAACATTGGGGTACAGATGGCTCTTCTTTTCACTCCATCTGTATCTTTGGGGTAAATACCCAGGAGTGCAACGGCAGGGTCATAGGGAAGCTCTATTTTTAATTTCTTGAGGAATCTCCACACTGTTCTCCAAAGTGGTTGCACCAACTTGCATTCCCAGCAACAGTGGAAGAGGGTTCCTCTTTCTCCACATGCTCTCTAACACATGTTGTTTCCTGTCTTGCTAATTTTGGCCATTCTAACTGGTATAAGGTGATACCTCAATGTGGTTTTGATTTTACTCTCCCTAATGGCTAGTGATGATGAACATTTCTTCATGTGTCTGAGAGCCATTTGTATGTCTTCATTGGACAAGTGTCTGTTCATATCTTCTGCCCATTTTTGATATGATTATCTGTTTTGTGTGTGTTGAGTTTGAGGAGTTCTTTATAGATCCTGGATATCAACCTTTTGTCTGCACTGTCATTTGCAAATATCTTCTCCCATTCCGTGGGTTGCCTCTTTGTTTTGTTGACTGTTCCCTTTGCTGTGCAGAGGCTTTTGATTTTGATGAAGTCCCAAAAGTTCATTTTTGCTGTTGTTTCCTTTGCCTTTGGAGATGAAACATATCTTGAAAAAAGTTGCTGTGGCTGATATTGAAGAGGTTACTGCCTATGTTCTCCTCTAAGATTCTGATAGATTCCTGTCTCACGTTGAGGTCTTTTATACATTTTAAGTTTATCTTTGTGTACGGTGTAAGAGAATGGTCACGTTTCATTCTTCTACATATAGCTGTCCAGTTTTCCCAGCACCATTTATTGAAGAGACTGTCTTTTTTTCACTGTATATTTTTTCCTGTTTTGTCGAAGATTATTTGCCCATAGAGTTGAGGGTCCATATCTGGGCTCTCTACTCTGTTCCACTGGTCTATGTGTCTGTTTTTATGCCAGTACCATGCTGTCTTGGTGATCACAACTTTGTAGTAAAGCTTGAAATCAGGTAACATGATGCCCCCGGTTTTATTTTTGTTTTTCAACATTTCCTTAGTGATTCGGGGTCACTTCTGATTCCATACAGATTTTAGGATTATTTGCTCCAGCTCTTTGAAAAATACCGGTGGAATTTTGATTGGAATGGCATTAAAAGTATAGATTGCTCTAGGCAGTATAAACATTTTAACAATGTTTATTCTTCCTATCCGAGAGCATGGAATGGTCTTCCATCTTTTTGTGTCTTCTTCAATTTCTTTCATGAGTGTTCTGTAGTTCTTCGAGTACAGATCCTAACCTCTTTGGTTAGGTTTATTCCCAGGTATCTTATGACACACACCAATTTCATGGACATAAATATGTGAAAAATCTTTTAAACATCTTACAGTGAACAGAATGTAATTATTTCCAACATCTGCATGCAGGGAATCGATATCATATAACTTTTATGAAATATTTATTTATTTATTTATTTATTTAATTGAGAGAGAGCACACTCAGGAGGGGAAGAGGGAAACAGAGTGATTCTCAAGCAGAATCACCTGGAATGCAGAACCAGACACAGAGCTCTATCCCAGGACCCTGAGATCATGACCTCGGAGAAATCAGAGTTGAACACTCAACTGACTGAGCCACCCAGGCACCCAGAGAAGCACTGTTTGAAAGCACACTCTTGTAACTCCTAGGATGCGTGGCCAGAGGGTAGAATAAGAGGCATCCAAGAAAGCTTAGAAACCTCTGCTCTCTGTAGCAGCCCTGTCTTCTATGTCTAAATAACCATAGTTTCATAGTTAGAAAAGTCATGAGTCTTATAGTCATGCCCAACCTGAATTATCATTTCTTATTCGTTTGAATCCCCCAGGTGTGGTCTACCATGCCTTTTCTCAGAAAGAGGCCAAAGAGTTCAATGTTCAGATACAGTGGATGGCAGGAAGTCTGGGAGCAGCAGAGTTGATGACAAGGATG
Organism: Mustela lutreola; assembly: GCF_030435805.1. Lineage (NCBI taxonomy): Eukaryota > Metazoa > Chordata > Mammalia > Carnivora > Mustelidae > Mustela > Mustela lutreola. The sequence goes on along the minus strand of NC_081305.1, from coordinate 37,426,579 downwards.
GCTTGATCCCCAGCACTGCGTTAGATGTCCTTCCCATGTCTTACTTCTCATCCTTCCAGTAGATGTGTTGGGCTCCGTTGAAATCTGCTGTTCTGACAGCCTATTTCCAGATGCTGGCCTTTCTCCCTTGTTTGATTAACTGAAACCTCTTGATCGTGTGTCCTCTCCCATTGTGTAGGGGACACTGGCTATGCCCACCTGAAACCTGCCCTGCTGAGCTCTGTTATTTGACTTTGTCACTGCGTACCCTTCACTCTTGAAGAGGCCAGGTGATCACATTTCCTAAGTGGAATTTCTGGATTATATCTGGATGCTGCCAACATGCTTTGTCAGTTTGGCAGAAGCTCCACTGGGGACTCCTAATGAGGGAGTTAACAGGAAATCAAGATTTTGAAAAACTGATACACTTTTATTTGGTTTCTTCATGAACAAGGCCACTTAGGTATTTTTAAAAAGTAAGTAATTGCCATGTCACAGTAATAATACTGACGATAATGAATCTTTAGTTAGTATCTAAGGTGCAAAGTCAAAGCTGACTGCCCTCCTGACTGTGAGCTGCCTTGAAGGTCGAGTGTATCACATCATCCCTTCACTGCCCGCTTCTCCATAAGGGAGAGCGTGATTATTGACACATTAGCTTCCCAGGGTTTACAGCCTTCTTAGTGCAGCAGGGGGTCAGGAAATCCCCAGCCAAGAGGCAGGACCTGCATAGACACTGCCTGGGCTGTGGCCGACCTAGGACGCAGGCAGCTGAATGAGGAGTAGACCAGTGGAACTCCCTACGTGAAAGGCAGTGACATTTGAAGTTCTCTCAAGAATTTCACACTATTAACGCAGTTCTTTTGCCCACATGTCCTAGGAGTCTGTGCTGAGTCACGGTCAAGTTCCGTTGTGCTCTTGGGAGAGAGTGAGCTCAGGAGGCTGAGATGCATTGGTACTTTCTTCTGCAGCTAAGTGCTGCAGGAGAAGACTTAGCGAGTAGCCATGACACATCCATGGGGTCAAACCCAAGTAAAGGGGATTACCACATGGGCACCATGTCATTCCTGCCCCCAAGGTGTGGCCCACCCTGGGGCACCAGGTGGTACTGTTTTCACAAGTGTTCAGATAATTCCTTCGAGGCCATAGCTTGCCTTCATCTGGTCGTGACTGAATAAATATTGTTAGCATACATTTCTCAAGCTTTCCACCCTGCCAAGGATCTAAGAAGTCTTTCCTTCCTAATGTTAAGGGATTTGGGCTTTTTTCTTTGTAATCCCTTCACAATAACCTCAGAGATGTATAGTAGGAAGTTGAATTTTGACGTGGCTGTTTTGTGCAGCGTCTGAATTGGTATTTGAGGGTGACTTTCACATCTGGACAGCTGCGGGGAGCTCACCTTCAGCAGATGAGAGGCTGTGTGGGGCTCAGTCGGGAGGCAGGTGGGTCAGGGAAGGCACCTCACCTGCAGTGTCTAGGAGGGCCTGGGGTCTGCGGCTGCCCCCACCAGAACAGTGGGCGCTCTGCCGCCCTGTCCCCATGCAGCTTCCGGGAGCCCAGCAGGCCGAGACCTTCGTGAGGGCCTTCCTGAAGCACAACACGCCACACATGAGCCAGCAAGCCCGCGAGGACCAGCTGCAACGCAAGGCTGTGGTCCTGGAGTACACCACTCGCCAGAAGCACAAGGAGAAGAGAAAGAAATCCAAGGGCCTCTCTGCAGGCAGAGGAGGGAGCTGCACCTCTTTGACATTAAGCCAGAGCAGCAGAGGTATGCCAGGGCCTTTCTCCCAAAGGCAGCTTCCTCCTCCTGGAGTGGGTGTAGCTTTGGGAGACCCAGTTCCCCTGAAGCTAAGAGAGCTTCTCCCACTGCCACCACAAGGGGGCAGCCTCCCTTTACCAACTCAAGCTGGGTTTGCACTTGGCTTTCACAGCAAGGCACAGCCAGGCTCTTGCTCTTTGACTGTCTGGCTCCTGTCCTAGCCTTAACTAATGTGCCCCCACCGGAAGTGAGTCTGTTACCCATGGCAACAGGCTGTTTGTCTTTCGGCTTTCCCAGAGAGAGAGGAACTTATGGATCTTTGTATATACTCTTTATAGCTTTTACTAGCACTAGGCAGAATCATCCCCTGGGTTTATTGCCAAAGAACATGCTGCCCGCATGTTTCAGAAGTTTCTGAAAGGGACGCATCACTCTGGGAGGACGTGCTCTTCCCTCCAGCTGACACTGCATCGCTCCTTGGTCATGCTTCTGCACATGCTCGTCATCGGCCGGTTTGTAGATCTCGCTCCAAGAACTGCAGCCAAATAGCCTCCCACAGACACAGTCAGTCACTGTGTCTGGGACCCCGCTTGCAAAGAGAGCTGCTCTGCGGGTGGAGGAAGGGGCCACTGCCTGCCCAGGTTTCCCTCGCTGGTGTCTACACAGGTAGAACGCACTTTGAGTTTGAGCCTGAGGTTTCCCAACAGTTTCCTATAACAGGTTCCCCATGAGGCACCAGGACCCATAATAATGACCCCAGAGGAAAGCCTCTGAGATCCTCTCACCTGGTCTCTCCCTGGCATCCCACCACTGGCCTACCTTTCAGACACACCTGGTCCCTTACGTGGGGACGTGTATGGCAGCCTGCAGCTCCTGTCTGCTCCCCTCAGGGTTGGCTCCTGTAGCAGATGATCTCAGAGAGCAATGGTGAAGCAAGATATAAGTTTAGTTCATGAAAAGCCGTCCAGATGAGCACATCCTGCCCCCTGGGCTGGTGTGGCAGAGACTTGGGCAGTGCTGCCCTGGGAGCACCCGGCTGCTCCCATCTGTGCAGGGTGCCTTGTGGTGTGAGGGGTCTGCTGGAGTGCTGGCCATCCAGGCTGCATGTAGCCAGCAGGAAGGATGTAGGGGCACCAGGAGGGTTCTAGCAGCGGAAACAGGTTCAGGAGGGGGACGCAGATGTCAGTCTGTTGGGTTATCTGCTGTGGAACTAGGATCTGCACCCAGTTCCCCATGACCTGGATAGGGCTCCTTGGCATCAGGCTGTGCTCTATGCCCTGTTGATGTCACAATCCCAAGCTCATGTCGCTTAATTCTTTACTTCTTTCTACCTTAGCCACAGATAGTCTTTTTCCCCCTTACATAAACTCTGGAAGCAGTACATCCGGGACCTGTGCGGTGGTCTCAAACCAGACACGTGAGTTGCATGCCTGCAGTCCTGCCCTTTGGGGCAGAACCCAAGGCTTACAATGACTGTGAATGCAGCCTTCAGAGCCAGCTGGCTGCAGAAGTTTGTAGACCTGTGTGCCCCTTCAGAACTCTCGCTCATGGTCAACACTGAGGCCTTCTGCTTACCTTCTAGGCAGCCGCACATGATTCAGAACAAGCTGTTGAAGGCAGATCTTCACGGGGCTCTCGTTTCAGGTACCTTGCCTATGAGCCCACGGTCCCCCAAACACCCATAGCATCACTCAGCAGCGTGGCTCTGTGCCACAGGGCTAGACACACTCTTGTCACGTGGACGTTTCCAGATCACCAGCGTTGAGGGTGGGAGAGGACTAGCTACCCGAGCCAGTTCTGGCCACTTTTTGGAAGCACGCTCAATGGCTTGTGTGCCTTTCCACACAGGGACCCCTGCTACTCTCCCACGGGGCACAGCAGCTGCTGGCACATGTCCTCAGCCCTGAGCAGAGAGTCCCTTTCATCCATTTCCCCCGCTTTCAGTCTCAGCTATGGACTCCCAGCTCCCAGTGTCATGTCCAGGGCAGACCTTACCCTGAGCATCGTCATTCATCCAGCCACCCTGCACACAGCTGCCCCCCTGTCCAGCAGGCATCACAACCTGTCCATACCCAGAACTACTCCAGCCTGCTCACATCAGCCCCTGCCCTGGTGTTCCCAGCTCCGATCATGGTACCAGTGTTTACACTGGTTGTTCACCCAAAACCTGGGCGGTAACACCTTTCTTCTTCCCTGATCCATTAGCACATTCCATTTGCACGTCCTAGCTCCTGAATCCAAACCACCGCCATTGCCCCTGGAATTCCGGTAGAAGCTGCCTAGCCCTCCCCCTGCTGGCACACTGCTTCTTCCCAACCAGGCAGCCCAAGGGTAGGTTTTAGGCCAAAACTCAGGCCGTGTTTGTCTTCTGTTTCCTTACTGTGGTCTAAAAGGCCCCTCTGGCTCTATTGAGCACCAGGTCTAACCACATTGGCCTGCTTTCTGCTTCTCACACACTAGGCTTGGCCCCTCATCGGGCCTTTGCTGATGCTCCTTCCCTCTGCCCAGAGTTCTGTGTGTCACAGACTGACTGCTTCTCAGTATTCAGGTTCCAACTCACACTTCACTTCCCCCGAGGGCTTACCATCAACAACAGTGAACCTTCTCCCCATGACCTTGTGTATTTTCTTCATAACAATTACTATGATCAGAAAATGCAGTCATACTATGGAGTATTATGCCTCCATCAGAAAGGACGAATACCCAACTTTTGTAGCAACATGGACGGGACTGGAAGAGATTATGCTGAGTGAAATAAGTCAAGCAGAGAGAGTCAATTATCATAGGGTTTCACTTATTTGTGGAGCATAACAAATAGCATGGAGGACATGGGGAGATGGAGAGGAGAAGGGAGTTGGAAATTGGAAGGGGAGGTGAACCATGAGAGACTATGGACTCTGAAAAACAATCTGAGGGTTTTGAAGGGGCAGGAGGTTGGGGGAACCAGGTGTTGGTTATTGGAGAGGGCATGGATTACATAGAGCACTGGGTGTGGTGCAAAAACAATTGTTACGCTGAAAATAAATTAAAAAATTTTAAAAATTGTATTAACAAAAATCATTGTATAACAAAAAATTATATTGATAAATATCATTGTATAATGAAAAAAAAAATGCAGTCGTCTGATGTGGCATACATTCCCTCCTACCATTAGAACATTAGCTCCTTGAGAGCAGAACCGAGAACAGTCTTGTTCACCCTCGCGCCCAGCACCGACCTCAGACGGTGCCAGGTACATGGCAGGTGCTTGGTGACTTGTCTGCAGGCTACATGGGACATGGGTCAGGAGAGCCAAGGGGCCGGCTGCCTGTGGTGGCAGTTCACCTCAGTCACTGCTTCATCACCTGTAGCAAGATCCCATTCTGGCCAGAGTTTGGTGGGTCGTGGGAAGGATGTGATGCACTGCTGTTCCTTCAGATCCCATCGCTGAGACTTGGGCCCATCCCAGCAACCTGTGGATCTTGGTGGTGCTGGACATACATGTGACCTCTTGGCCCCAGAGTCCTTCCCAAGACCCCTGTAGCTGCAGACCCTCCAAAGGACATCTTGTCAGAACAGCTGAGAGGCTACAGAGCCATAGGCAAGGGACAGGGACCCTGGACTCTCATCCAGCTTGGTCCCTGTCCAGCTGAGGAGCCCCCCACTCCCCACCGCCCCCACCTAGCTGGTTGTGGCTGCCCAGCACCCCCAAGGCTGAGGGTTTGAATGCCCTTTTCCTTTGCAGTCACGAAATCCAAATGCCTGTCCTATGTGGGTGTTACAGGAATCCTCCTACAGGAAACAGCACATTTTCAAAATCCTCACCGAAGAAGACCACCTGAAAGGTACGGAACTGTCTCAGGGTGTGTGGCCTGTGGCCTCCCTGGCTTTGTCGGCCCTTTCCTCGTGGCTTCAGTGAGTCCATTTGGCTTCCTCTGGTCAGCACAGATTGCAGATCCCAGCTGGTCCTGCATTCCACGTCTGCTGAGAGTGCCCCTGCCCTCAGGGCTCTCCCCAGGGCATCTGGAGACTAGCCAGCAGCCGCAGCCAGATAGGACTGGGGGGAGGGCTTCTGGGCTGCGCATCCAGATACGAGGGTCTGTTTCTATGACTGAGATCTTCCCCTGCCCCAACCTCCTGCCCTGCCCCAAGGAGTGGAGATAAGCAGACCCTGAGGGGAGCTAGCTTAGTGCTTATCCCTGGGGTTCCAGGATCTGGCCCTTTCCGGTAACCCTTTGGGTTCCAGGAAAGCAGGTGCAGCCTCCCCTGCTGGGTGTGCCAGAGCTCCTTGTTCTGGCAGATGAGCCTAAGCATCTGGGCTGTCGACATTTCCACACCCCTTAACAGCAGATCTGAGATTGCAAAACCACAGTGGGAGGCTTTTGTTCCTTTATTTTGGAGTTTGCTTTTTCTTGCTGCTTCCTTCTGTTTTCTTGTATGTTCTTGTCTCATTTTAGACCTCAGAAAGTGGTGTCTGGGTGCCCTCACGGCATAAAGCCATGAGTCAGTCTGAAAACTATGCGGGGAGACCTGTTTTTTGCACTTTTTCTGGGAGTTTGGTTTAGAGCATTTGATCCTAAAAATTAGTGTTGAGTTATATCCAAATCTGAATACATCAATCTTAGGGCAGAAAAACACCCTGTTGTCCTGGTGCTGCTGAGCTTTGTGGACTCTCTGTTCTTTACTAGCTTACGTTCTAATGTCTAATGTAGACATTTTAGGAAGGTCTTGTGCTTCAGCGTGAGCTTAACCGTCAGGATGGTTTTTTTTCCCCCTTGTCCTTTTTCTCTTGGTTGTTGTTGTTGTTGTTGTTTTTCCCAGTTATCCCCAAGCTGAACTGTGTGTTTGCAGTAGAAATTGATGGCTTCATTTCCTGCATTTATGGAAGCAAATTCCAGTTTTGGTCAAGTGAGCGATTTGCCAAGAAATTCAAAGCGAAGTGAACAGCTGACCTGTGAGCTCTCTGCTGCGGAGACAGCTGTTTGGGACCCCAAAAACGGGGACACCTGCATGCCCACCTTTCAGCGGAGACACGACTGGGTTGGTTCTGCTTCTAGATCACCCTAGCCCATTAACATCGGAGTTAAGAACAGTTCATCATCCGGGAAGAAATGTCCCTTACTGAGCAAAGTCAGGGAATGGAGGGGTGTCTGTTTCTACGTGACAACGGGTGTGCATTGCTCCCGTGAGAGAAAATCCTGGCAGGATCGGCACAGGTTGACCTGACTGGTGGCATTATTAGGTTTTTATTGTTTCTCTTTTATCCTTTTCTTTGTTTCCTGAGTGTTCTGTAATGAATCCATTGTTTATGTAATAATAAAGTACATGTGTCAGCGATAAGGGGGTCCTGCTGAAGGACCGAGCCCATGGCCCAGCCTGGCTGGAAGGGAGGTGGGCTGGAGGCTGTCCCTGGTAGGCAGTCCCACTTCTATAGTGTAGACAGCTGCCCTTAGGTGCCTGCTTCCCGAGGGCAGGGGCTTGGAGCATCTGACATGTTAGTTTAAGTCACGTCCCCTGTGGAACTCTTGGACCTAACTGCTGTTTCCAAAAAGCTGGAGAGTGTATGGTGAAGTCGCAGAGGGCCTTTGGGCTCACTGGCTCTGGAAAGTAGTATGGGGCCGGGGCCAGGATGCAGGATGCCAGGTAAGCTGGTGCTTGCAGTGGTCGTTCAGTATAGGGAGCTCCGACCTACAGTTCCTTCTCATTGCCGTGGCTCTTGGGCTCCAGGGTGGGCTGAAGGGGAACAAGACTATAGCTCTTCCCAAGCTCTCATGTCCTGAAGAGTCCGCAACAGGGTCCTCGCTGCGTGCTGCCGCCGGAAGCCTTGACTCTTCGGTCTGACTCAGCCTGTGTGCCTTGTGTCTACCAGGCATTAGGTGAGGCGCTCGCAGGCAGGCCCGAGTGGGGACAGGGCATGGGCGGGCTGGCTTCCACTGTGTGCTGGTTGGGAAGCCCCATGGCTCAGAAGGACGGATGGCCTGTTCCTTTGAGAAGTCAGCGTTTGCCAACCAACCAGGTGAGGGCAGAAACGTTGCTGGGAACCAACCAGCAGCAAGTCCATGAGGTTTTTTGTTTTGTTTTGTTTTTGCTGCAGGAGAAGCAACGGGTCCAGACACTTGGCTTTGTCCGTATGTCCCGCTGGGCCCCTGCACTGGAGGAGAAAGGCCGTGGGGAGGGACTGTAAACTCCAACTCTGATGGGAGAGCAGGAAGCCCTCACTCAGTGCCTCTGCACCTCCCAGAGGCTTGGGGTGCGCCCATGTCCATCTGTGTGGGGTCCGCGGCTCGTCAGGATGGTCCAGGGTCAGCTCAGATGCTCTCCCACTGCCGCCATCACTGCCTGTGCTGCAGGTCTCAGGTCCCAGCCCCGCTGGGGACAGGGCAGCTGGCTGGCCACGGACGCCTGTGCTCTGACAGCCTGGGTTTGCCACATTGGGCTCAGCCTCAGGGCTCGCTACACAGGGCCTCACCACCTGAGAGGGCTGAGCTGGGATTTGAACCCATTGTCTAGCTACCCAGCCATGCTTTTGACCACGGGGATGAGAGGACCCTGCTCTCAGTATGTAACGCGGTCCCCTCATCACCTGGGCTCCCACTGAGGAAGTCGCTGCCTTCCCCATAAAGTGGCTCGTTCTTCCGCCCATCCGAATGTGCCACGCGGGGCACAGCCTGGTGCCGCTCCTGCCCACCCCCCTGTAGGGAATTGGCAGCCAATGTGTAAATATACAACTGCTTCCAGAACCATTGGTGCCACTTGGTTTGTGAAATGTTTTTCAGGGTGCAGACTCAAGTTTCTCTGTGAGTGGCTGTTCATTAGTAGCCTTCTCTCCCCGCTTCCCCGAGGACACTTGACAAGAACGCTCATCTGCCATGAAGCTGCCACTGTGCCCGCCTGTTTCCAGGATGCCCTGTTATCTCCACAGCCCACCTAGGGTCACTGGGTCCTATGCCCTGAGGACTGTGCCCCTGAGGTCCCAGGCTAGGCAGGACACTGGCTCTCAGTGAGCGTCCTAATGAGGCCACACCAGCTGCTCCCCAGAACCAGGCTGAGGCCTCCGGCGGTGGAACAGGGCTGGCCACGTCCCCACAGCTGTGGCACAGGGCCGGTTGTGGAGGGTGCTGTGGTAGCCTGCAGTCCAGGCTCCTACCTCCACTGCCCCAGGAGCAGGACCCCAGTAGAGCTGTGGCACTGGAGATGTAGGCCTGTGGGAGACAGCTACGTCAGCCTCACTTGTTGGTCTCACACACTGGAGGAACCAGAGAGGCCCAAGGAGCAGCAGAGTGGTGACCACCTGGGGACGGGACTCAGGAGCCGCAAGGCCAGGACGCATCAGCCCAGGCACCCACTGTTCTCCAAAAAGTGAGTGGGCCCGTGGGCCCTTTACGTTCCCTGGAGTTGACTGCATGTGGGGAACTGAGACTTCCTGCAGGGCCCACAGAGGACAGGCGCCTCCAGGGGAGGAAAAGGACGAAGCACCTGGAGGAGGAAGCGAGGGCAGCACGGGTCATGGCCCCTGCGTTAGCTGGGGCTGCCCTAACCAAACTGCAGACGGGCAGTGTAAACAGAACATCCTTCCCCACCGCTGCAGAGGCTGCAAGTCCGAGTTTAAGGTGCCCTCCTGGCTGGAGTCTGGTGAGAGCCTTCTCCTTGGCCCCTTCTTGCTGTGTCCTCGTGTGGCCTTCCTCAGTGCACACCTGCAGGGAAGGATAGCCATCTGGTGTCTCTTCCTCCTCTGACTGGGACACCCGTCCTGTAGGTTAGGGTTCCACTGTATGACTCATTTCACCGTGATTGCCCCCTTAAAGGTTCTGTTCTCAGTGCGGTTACACTGGGGATGAGGGCTTTGACAGAATTTGTGGGGACATGATTCAGTCCAGAACAGTGGTGGAGCTGCCCACCCAGAACAGGAGCCCCTAGCAGAGCCCCTGAGAAAGGCTGCAGTAGCCAGCCTGGCTCCCGTCCTGACACTGGCCTGGCTGACCCCAGCCCTGCCTAGGTTGCTGGCACCACTAGCCGGTTCAGCTGGTCCAGCGGCTGGGCCCTGAGCTCCCCTCAACACTGGGTCCCATGACTGGCTCAGCCAGGAGCTTAGGTCCAGCGGCCTCTCCACTGCCGGCTTCCCTCGCTTCTGCAAACCACTGAGCTCCTCCGTCACCCTCCCTTCAGGCACAGGGACAGTGGTGGGGGAGGAGACGCACACACGGGGCAGGGTGGACAGGGAGGCTCCCTGGAGGAGGGGGCTCAATCCAGGTTGCTGTGGGATGTGAAGAGGGACACTGAAGCTCAGGACCAGGCTGGCACTGTATGGAGTGCAGTCATGGAGGCCCCAGGACAACGCCTGCCCATGAGACTCAGGGCCAGCAGGAAGGAAGGTGGGAGCGGGTGGCAGAGCTCTGGCTACCGATCTCAAACCCATAGGAGGTGCTTCAGGTCCTGCCTGGTTCCGTGGGAGGGGAGAGGTGTTAGAGAAGTTGTAAGCCCCTGGGACGGGGCAAGGTGGGGAATCCTGCTGACCCGTTCGCCCAGTCCTGACATGCTTGGGGGCCTCCGTGTCATCAATTGGCAAGTGGGGCCATGAGACCAGATGAGGGTTTCCTGAAGGGGGATCCTGGGACTTCCAGCACATGCATCAATGTCACCAGGACACCCGTTCGAAGCAGCCAGCTCCTGGGCTGCTGTCAGACTCCAGGGGCCTAGACGACTTCGTGGGTCTGTCAGACCCCAGCTGGCTCCTCCGGTCACTGAAGTGTGAGGATCGTGGATCCCAGATGGTGGCGCAAGTGTCTTCCAGCTCTGACACCTGGACTGTGATTTGAGATTTGGGACTCTCGGGATGGGGTTTTCCGGATGCTGGAAAAGATTTTCAGTGATAGATCTCTCAGGTTCTGAAGAGTAAACATGAACATTCCCCCAAAAAGCCATAAATTATGGTAAAAAGCTGTCTTTCTGGACAATGGCTTTCATTTTAATTTAGTTTGCGTTTCTTAGCTATAATGTCTAATTAAGACATCTGTTAAATGTCTATAATATTAAGTTGATGGGGGGTTCTAATAGTACTGTATTGGAATTGTCCATTTAATTAACCTCGTGGGCCTTTAATGGATGTCTTAAATAGACATCATTAACAAGAGTGCTAGACAAATTAAAATTAGAGTCAATAACATTCTTGGTAGTTTTTCCTGAGCTGTGAAGGACGAGTGTTGCTAAGTAGACAGACGCAAAGACGGGTATGCACAGAGGAGTGTGGGGGCTGGTGTCCCCAGCAGGGCTGCAGCACGGACGAGGCCCCAGGTCGGGCTCAGCCGTTCTGTGTCCTGGCCTCCCCTTCGTGCACCTCCCACACACGGCGCTTGCTGAGCTGTCAGATCGAGCTCTGATGAGGAGAAGGTAGCGAGGGAGGAAGAGGGACCCAAACCCCGGGTCTCCGCATGGCTCGCATTGAGATGGAACAGACATGAGACAGGACAGACCAGGATGGGGCAGGCAGGGCTGGGCTGGGGGGTGGAGTGCGGTAAGAGGGGAGGAAGTGGCCCATTTTCCCCACCACTCTGCGGAGCAGTCTCCCTCGGGTGAACTACACTCCCAAACCCAGGGCTGGGTTCCCCATCTCCACATCCCAGGTGGCCTCTCAGGGCGGCTGACCGTTAACCACTGCCTCCCTCCTGAGGCACCTGTGTCCCCACACTCCCTGACAGTCCCCCCCCCTCCTGGCCACTCCCTCTCTGTCCTTTCATGGAACCTCCTCCTCCTCCTCCGAGCTTCTAAATGTTGGAACGCCCTGATCTCCGTCCTTGGACTCCTCACCTTTCCCCTCAGCTGGTCCCACCCACAACCCCCACACACCTGACTCAGAAGATCATGTTGGCAGCCCTGCTTCTCCCCCACCCCACTGCCAAATCTGGAGCTTTGTCGTCGGCCTCCCCTAATTCCAGTGGGAGCTCCTTTGAGCTCACGGTGGCTCTGTTTTGATGGCTGATGTGTCCCCAGTGATCTAGAAGCACTCGCTGACCTGGAATGGGTGCTCAGTGAACATTCGCCGGGGAGTGGAAACCTCGGCTGGTTGACCAAACCCCTGGGAGTGTAACGGGCTCCTGACCTGAAGAGGCTGGGCAAGAATCAAGGACTCTCTCCCACGAGGACGCTCCCCTTCGACCCCCATCTCAGTGAACAGCCTCTGTCTCTCCATTTAGGTCAGAAACGCAGGAGGCCTCCTACCCCTGCCTGGTGTTGGCGCCTGCCCCCAGCCGGTCTCTCACGAAGTGCTGGTGGCTCTCCCTTGTCTCCCCTGCGCCGGCTCTCACCCACCCTCCCACCACCCCTCGTGGCCTCCCTGCCTCCACATGTGGCCCCACCACAGCTCAGGTGACCGTTGTGAAGCAGGACTCCAATTGTGTCACTCTTCTCCTCAAAACCTACAAGTGACTTCCCAGTACACTTAGAACTAAACCCAGTGTCTGACCAGGGTCATCAAGGGCCCCCCAGGACCTAAGCCCAGCCTGCCTCTCCCAGCTCCCCAGTGTCCTGCCCCCGTGCCTTCTCCACAGCTCTGTCCCACTCAGACCACTCCCACCTTCCCGGGACCTGTGAGCACAAGGCAGCCCCCTGCTCTGCACTCAGCTCTACACCGCTGGCCGGCCTCCCTCTCAGCAGTCCCCCAGCGGTCCCTTAGCATGTGACCTCATTTCACACTGGACACAGCGCCTGTCAGTAACCTTCCCTGCTGGGTCATTGTCGTTTTCTTCCAGCAGAACGTACGCGTCATGAACTCCAAGACTTGGCCTGGCTCGTCCACCCCTGAACCCCTTGTCCCTCAGTGCCCTCTAGAGCACTGCCCTCCACGTAGTAAGTGTTCCATTAAATACTAGTCTGACAGCGAGCCGAGGGTGTGGCCCTAATGGTGGCTAAGGGTGGCCACACCCAGCCATGGTGACCCCCATCTGGCCCCTACAGACGCCTTCCCCCACTGTGGCTTTCCACAGCAGAACAGCACCGCGTCCTGTGACCCCCAGGCCATCCCAGCCTTTCAGGCAGGCAGGTGCCCCAGACAGCAGCAGTGCCTGGACACCGTGTGGGTCCTTCTCGCATCCCAGCCAGGTGAGAGCTTACACACTGCGGGCAGCTGTGACCTGCAGCAGGCGTGGCAAAACCCCTCTGTCATCTCCAACTTTACCTGGACCCAAGGTTCAGGGGGAGGCAGGCGGGGCTGGTGCTGGGCAACCCGGCCTGGAGTCCCTGAGCTCAATCAGGAGCCTGGCACTCAGGAAACCCAAGTTCAAAGTCAAATTACTCTTGACTTTCATTTTTAACCACAAGGGACAAGGCTGAGTGTGGTGTTTACAGTAGATTCATTGAATCTGCAGGAATTAAACTGCAGCCCCTGTCAGGGCGGGGGGGGGGGGGGAGCTGCGGGTGCCTGCCCCCCTGTTCCGGGGACATCCGCCTTGTGGTGGCTGAGGAGGAGAAGCACCCCTAGTTGCTCTTCATCTCCCTGGAAGGGGTGTGAGCAGAACGCAGTTCCTAGTTACACTGCCGCTAACCAGTGGTGTGCTGGCCCGGGGCTGGGGGGGTGGCTGGGAGCACGAGCACCTCACTGGCGGATAGCTCATCGGGCTGTAGTTTAGGGTTCGTGACCTTGCTGTGTGTGTTACACTTGGATTAAAACTGTGCTTGTCAATGACCCGCTGAGTCCGCAGTGTGGCTGCTTCCTCGCATCCGAAAGGGAAGCACCTCCCTGGTGTCTTGCTCCCGATGGCCATGCCCGTTACCCTCACGGCTCTTGCCCGAGAATCAGGGGTTTCTAGCAGGGAAACCCAAAGTGCTCACGAGGGCGTCATGTCCCCAAATTCACCCCCTTAACATCTCCCACCTCTCTCCCCTGGACCTCCAGGGACTATGACGTCAGCAATCTTGTCACAAAGGAGTGGTTGCCACAGACCTGGTCCGCAGGAGGCTCTCAATGAGTGCTGGTAACGGCGGCCATGAGGGGTGTGGGCTGGGCTGGGGAGGGACACAGTGCCCATGTCAGAGGGACCTGGCGGGTCTGGAGGTAGAGCAGGATTCCCTTGGGAAGTGACTTTAAGATGAGGCCAGAGAGCTGAGTGGGCTTCAGGCAGGAAAGGGACCCCCTGCAGAGGAACCTGAGGTGGGAAGTAGGGCCTGGAGTGGACAGCAGGGACTGGCAGCTAGTGCCTGGGGCACTGGGCAGGGTGACAGAAGCCAGGGAAGGGAGGGGCCAGAGTGAGGGCTGGAGACCAGTAAGGAGGCTGAGGGTTGTGAGGGACATCTGTGGCCTGACCCACGGTGTCGGCTTCAGGGATACACAGAAACAGGTTTAAGGGGTGCATATACCACCCCATGAATAAGATCTTAGGTTCACATGCCTCCCCCTAGGTCTGCACCTGACCATCCACTCACAGCCACGTGGCCTGTGAGGTTGGAGTCCAGCTGGGTGAGCAGAGGTCGACCCCAGCCTGCCAGGCTGATAAACAGAGGGGGTGAGAGCAAGACCAGCAGGGCCTAGGAGGTAGGGGAAGCCACTGAGGTCTTCTCCGAGAAAAGAAGAGGGGACAGGTGGGCGGATCGGCAGGTAAGGAAGGAAGAAGGAGTCCAGGGTCAGAAATGAGGAAGATGGCAGAGCTGGGCCAGGGATGGGGAGTGGTGTGGGCACATCCCTGGGATGTCCTTAACTGGCTTGGCTCTGTGACCTTAGGCAAGCACCTCCCAGTGCCTCAGTGTCCTCATCTGTTAAATTTAAGTCTCCTGAATAAAACAAAAGGAACAAGGTTTACCACGTGGTCTCATCTGAAAACTCGGAGTTCAACAGTGTCCCGTCTTATCTTCCAAACACATGGGACCTGTTGCTTGTCAAAGCTGTCCCCTCCAAGCCCACACTCTTGGTGGAGCCTTGGAATATCCCCCAAGAAGTTAGCCCTACTGGCCTGTGTGCTGACCAAGGACACTGAGATCACCTGTTCCAGGATCACCCAGCCAAGGTGTGACTAGGCCCCCTCCCCAAATCAGAACCCATGAGGGCTCCCTTTCCCTCTGTATTTTAAGCCCCATTGTCTGCCATGGTGAGGACAGGTCTCTGGTTTGCAAGACAGGACCCCTGCCAGCTGCTGGCTCTGGGCAGTGCTTGCTGCGGAACTTAAAGACCGCAATAACTATTGAACATCCTATTACGAGGCTGCCTAATTAATGCAAATGAGAGTTATCGTCCGCTCACAGAGGCTGATGCTTCTCCAAGGAGGCCCTGCCAGTCTCCCAGGCCCCATTCCAGGGCCATTTATGGGGGCAGCCCCATTCTGGCTTGGTTGAGTTACAGGTAAGTCATGGCCCTAAATAATGAAGACAGAGTGCTCATGAGTCCCCAGGAGTCAGGCGGCTCGGGCTCCAGTTCCCGAACCGGAGACACTCCCTCCCAGTTTCTTTCCTTAGACCCAAAGGCTCAGCTGTGCCCTGAAGCCCAAGGAGCAAGAGACTCTTGGCCTTCTGGCAGGGAGGCCAAGGAGCCTGTTCCCCGGTCTCTGCACTTAATACAGTCCTTTGAGGCCTGTAGGGCCGGGCCCCCTACCTCCAGATTGCCCCCCGCCCCCATCCTGGAGCTGCAGGCCAGGTTTGCTGGGAACAGTCAGGTTTAGCACAGTCCCAGGCAAATCAGGGCCATTGGCCATCCTACTCCAGCCCTGCTAGGATGCTCTCTCTGGATCAATATCCAGCTCCTTTTAGCCCCTGGGGGGACAAGGATCACACTGAAGGCCACCTTCTCTGAGAGGCCTTTCCAGGCAGTCTGTCTTAGTCAGTCCCCTCCCTGCTACTCACCCCTGGCCACATAGTAGAACCCTGTAGCGAGTTTTTCAAATAGTACCAAAGCTCAGAGCTCATCCCCTAAAACTACACCAGAATCCCTGGGTGCGGGACCCAGGTATCTGTAGATTTTCACTCAGTGGTAGAAAAATCTGAGTTCAATTCCCAGCTCAAACACTGCATGGGCCTGGGCAAGTCACTTGGCCTCTGGGAGTCTGGGCTTCCTTGTTGAAAATAGGAATATCTATCCCATGTAGAAAGAAGCCAAGAGGGCCAGGCACAGGGTAAGTCTCATTAGGTTATGCTCTGTCCTGGCTCTTTCTGTTGCTGAATGGTTGGTTCCTGAGCTCCAAGAGCCAGACTGAGAGCTTGGGCTTTGCCAACCATGGTGCTTTGCAATGACAGACACATGGACACAGTCTTTAAAGCTGGGCAGGGGCCTCTCAACCAGAGCCCAGATACCAGGTACCCACATTTGCCATACCCCTTTGTACTACGCAGTAAACACATGGCTGTCTCCCCACCAGGAGTCTGAGAAATCCACCCTGGAGTCCTGGGCTCAGCACGAAGGCGGGCTCAATGTCAGCATTTAGAGAATGAGCAAGTGAATCAGCGAGCGTGCCCACGGCTGGTGTGGTCATTTCAGGGCCACTTCTGTGGCAGGACTGTGCTTCTGAGAGGTGTCTCTTGACACCCTTACCAATTGGCCCATCCACAGGCTGGAGCCCTTCCCAGAATGCCTTGTACAGGGTGCATGGGGCTGTTTCCTAAAAGTCATTTCCAAACAACCCGAATGAGTCTTGTAATCAATATAGCCCATGATGATCAGGGCTCTCTCTCTCTCTTCACGAAGTAGAAGAGCCTGTAGGATAAAGTACCAAAGCGAATCACACATACATCTGGTCATGTTATTGCCTCGTGTTTTTTATTTTTTATTTTTTTCAGCTCTCTGTAGAAATGGGCGTCTCTGGACACAAGGAGTACCAGATTGGGTCCAAGCTAGGGAGCTCTACGCCAGCACCTGACAGAAGAGATGATGACGGCTATATGCATAAGGAAATGGTGCTGGGAGGAGTGGGGGCCTGTCCAAGGTGTCACAGATGGTCAGGTGCAGAGCTAGATGCCACCCTAGGCTTCTTCCATTGCCCACTCCTGATTTGTCTCCCCTCTGCAGAAGCCCATGATCTTCTCTGGCTCAGGAGAACTGTGGTGCGTATTTTTCTCCAGTATGGTCCCATGAAATCAGAGCTGTCACACCAAGAGACACTGATTTTGTCTATGGAGCATCCGTTGGGACTACTTTGGTTGCAAGTAACATAAATCCCAGTATAAACTGGTGAAGTCACCCCAGGTGTCCTGCCCAAGGGCCTGCCTGCCCTGACCTTTGCTCTCTAAGACCATGGAGGCCCATCCCCCCAGGAAGGCTTTCTGTTTAATCCTTTAAAGGCAAGCCCCAGTGAGAGCCAAGGCAGCCAACTCAGCAGCCAGAGCTGTAAAACTCCGCTTCCTTTCCCAACTCCCGGGCTTCTCCCTCATCCTTTGTGTGGCTGGTGGCTTTATGGGAAGACAAAAAATAAAAAAATAATAAAAACCAGAAAAATAAGTTACTCAGGAATTTGTTTTTAATTAAGCAATAAGGCTTGATGGGGCCTGGCTGCTGCCTCATAAAGCCACTCCTGGGGTGTGGGGAGGCATTTGGTCCAGATGAGTGCCTCAAATCAGCCCAGAACGTGATTAGATGATGACTCCCCGGAGTTCCCACAAGATGATCTTTCCCAGAGTTGTCTTATTGCGATTATAAAAAGTCTGTAGGCGGGAGGGGAGCTTGGCTGCTTTGAGAAGATGTAAACACTGTCAGGGCAGCCATGGGGCCTGAGCGCCCCACCCCCGCCACACCTGCTCCCGGCGGAACCCAGGGGTGGCCTGCCAGGCTGGGTGGGTGCTGGCAGCTTTCCAAATAAGTGGGTCCTGTGCACGGGGAATAGGACGTCTCAACAGAGAAGCAAGGGGGGCGGATGCAAGGAAATCTGACTTGGAGACATTTTCTCCTCTCCTGCAAGGAGCGACAAGCCATCAGCCTCATTCTCAGGCCAGCTCAGAACTCACTGGTGCCCCAGAGATGAAAAGTATTCCACCTTCCTCAATCAATCTCTCTCTCTCTCCCAGGGCAAGGAGTCTCACTTTCTGAGTCAGACAATGACCTACCATTGGACATGCTGGATCTGGGCAGTAGACAAAGGAAAAGAGAAAACTGAAGACACCTGAGAGGGGAGGTTGGTAGCAGGATAAAGAGCTGCGATGGGAAAAGATGAGGAAGAAAAGGAACAGCAGCGTCTGGCTGAGTGTCAGGGAGAATCTGGAGGGCCAGGAGACGGGAGTGGGGGAGAAAGGGAGTCTTGGGGAGCTGTCACTGTGTTAGGAGGCACAAGGAGTGGTGATGGAGAGGAGGAGTGTTGAACCTTTGCTGGACTGTGAGATCGTGCTTTCTCCTGTAACATTTCCTCCAGCATCTGAGCCTGGATTTGGAAGTTCTCTGAAGTACTTTGTGACTGTGGTTCCATGTTTCTGTGACTGCCACACGCACACACAAACGGAGCCACGTGGGACCCCACTTACCTTTGAGCTACACTAACAAGATGAAGGCAAAATTGGAAGACTAGAGACTGAGGGTCAGACAGGAATCCCTAGGACAAGCGTTAGGACCATCCATACAAGTCATATACGAGTGGGAAAATCGGAAGCAGCCAGAAAGAAGCAGAGGCCAACCCAGGGAAGGTAAGGGATCCTTCGTACATGTAAACAGCCAGGAGCAAGAGCTTTGGGTCGTACAGCCCTGGATGAGAGCGCCCGTTCTGCTACTCTCTAGAGGATGGCTTTGCAAAGTCCTGTAATCTCTCTGAGCCTCCCTTTTCCCAGTGCAAAATGAGATGAAATACGGGGCTGATCATGGGTCTGTCCTCACTGGGATGTTGCCAGGCTCAAATGAACTATCAGCCAGAGCACTTGGCACATGGCCTAGAGCACAGAAAGGCCCAGAGGGGGCTCTGTGGTGTTACTATTGTTAACGTAGAGCTGCCTGAGCCTTAAGATGATTCTGCTCAAATACATTTTTAAGGGACCCCCAACTCAGACCTGCAAGTCAGAGGTCACGTTTGTGGGACTTGGAAGGCCATAGGTCTGTTTGGGACTCCCCTGAGGATGGATGGACTTAGGAAGAGTCTTTGCCCCTTGGTGCTGTGCTCTGGTACCACAGTAGAGAATGGGGATGAAGAAGGTGGCTTTTAGATGAAAAATTCACTGTATCTTTTCATGCTAGAAAAAAGTAAGTTAAAACAACAGAAAAGATTGTTTGCGCATTATTGGTGTGCCTAGAAGTTGTTTAGTAAACACGGGAATGTGATGGGTGGAGTACTGAATGCTAATAGCACTAAAAATAGAATTCAAGATAAAATGTTTTTTAAAAAATTGTCTTATTTTGATAAAATGAACAATTCATTAAAAAATATAATAGACCAGAATCTTAGAGAACATCAACCAGATAATGATATGACAATTCAAAACAGAATGTTTTGAATTTTGATGGGTTAAGAAAATTGATAAAATAATTAAATGTTTTTGCAAAACTTGACTCTTACTGATGAGGGAGCAGGAGGCTGGCTGAGGACAAAGCAAGAGCTGGCGCCTTGCACCCCTCCCCTTTCATCTGCTCCCCTCCATAGGTGTAGCATTCCTCAGGCACCCCTGACTGCCATAAAATGATAAATAGTTAACTTGCTGAGATCACAATCCTGCAAGACAGGAGTCTCCCTTGGTTTGCAAATGTCCTTGAGATTACAACAAAGAAGTTACCTTATCAATAGCCCAATTTCCAAAGACACAGAACTCAGTTCCTCAAGCCTAATGTTACCCTCCCCTCCATAAAAACCGAAGGAGGTGGAAGTAGAAGGAAAAGTAAATAAAGTTAAATTTCTTCTAAACCTAAATCTCATTAACAAGGATGCTTGATAGCAGGAATGTAACATTCCACCAGACTTCCAATTGTCTTTACTTGATAGCAACTAAGCCTTCAATATCCTGATAGTATTCTTTGCCCCAATAGCCCTTCTGAACACCCCTTTGTCCTCACCTACCCAACTCCTGTGTATATAACCAACCACTCCTCACAACCCGGGGCAGCAGCAGCTCTTCCTGCCCACGGGTCCTGTCCCCGTGCTTTAATAAACCACCATTTTGCACCAATACCGTCTTAAGAATTCTTTCTTTAGGGACGCCTGGGTGGCTCAGTTGGTTGGACGACTGCCTTCGGCTCAGGTCATGATCCTGGAGTCCCGGGATCGAGTCCCGCATTGGACTCCCAGCTCCATGGGGAGTCTGCTTCTCTCTCTGACCTTCTCCTCGTTCATGCTCTCTCTCACTGTCTCTCTCTCAAGTAAATAAATAAAATCTTTAAAAAAAAAAAAAAAAAAAAAAAAAAAAGAATTCTTTCTTTAGTCGTCGGCTCCGAACCTCCTCACCCCACCGAACCTGACTTAGGTTCTGGGATTTCATCATTACGACCAAGAAATAAGAGTCACACATTACGCAAAGGATATCACATTGAGCAATCACACATTGCGTACAAAATGTATGCCTTCTCCAAACCAGGATGACTCAAGCTTTGATCATCTAAGAAAGCCGGCAGTTGCAAGTGTAATCCATGCTTTGTTAAATTGAAGATAAACACTTTGATAACTTCATTCCATTTTTGAAGTCCCAGTCACGTTTTCCTTTTCTTATTTTCTCTGTGATTGTGAGTTGACTCACGTTAAGGGATCATTCTCTGAGAGTCATTGTCCTAGATAAGCAAGGACCCCAGCATGTACCATGAGCTGAGGTGTGGGTGTGAAGTTTCTTTCTCCAGTAGAAGACCTTGGAAGGAAACAAGTCCCATAAATATCAGACACCCACCAGTACTTTCAAATGCAACTGTGATGTCAATTGTCAAAAGGGATTCCTCATAGAGAAAACAGCTTCTGCATTTATGGAGTGTGGTTGAATAGGAGGCAGTTGGCCTCAGAACATTTCCATTGTGTTCTCTGACTCTAGCTGTGCTTCTAAGGGGAAACTCAGATCAACGAAACTATTACTGTGGGTGTGCACATGGGGATTGGGCCCCAGGCCCTTGTCCTCAGGGCCTAAGTCTCCTGCAAGGCCAAGTCACAAAAAGATTCAGGATGCTGAGCCACAAAACAGGACCGGGGACCACCAGGGATGCTGTGGGTGGAAAAGGAGAGTGTGACTAACGACAAAGAACCACTCCAAAATCCAGTATTGGGCTTTTGGGCTTCCAAGCCTCTGAGGGCTCAGGAAAGAGCAGCTTGAGGGGCTACAGGTGTGTGTGGAAACCGCAGCTCTCCCCAACGGCCCAACTCTGGAGATGCAAGGTGGGTGCAGGGTGAGGAGACCAGCATGGTGGAGGCAGCTGAGCCTTTCTGCCCGTCCCCCCACTCCCCTACCCCCAAGGGTCTTCACTGTCTCTTGCAGCCCTCTCTGCAGGCAATGGAAATAAGGAAGGGCCCTGGTCACCCCATGCACTCTGACCAGAGAAAGGACACAGGCCAATGCTCCAACACGGAGGTGAGACCTTCCCAAGAGCTGGGCAGCAGCAAATGCATAATAAGCATAGACGTAAGCATGGGGACAGCTGCCATCGCGGCTGGAGCTGGAAACGAGCCAGGCACTCCAAGGATGGCAACAGGACAATCTGCTTTAGTTGATGGTTCTGTTGTCTTCATCCTGTGAATTGTAGGATGTTTAGTAGCATCCCTGGCCTCTACCCACTGAAGACAGGGATATCCCAACTTGTGACCATCAAAACCGTCTCCAGACATTGGGCAATGTCCCTGTGGACCGGAGTTGTCCCCAGTCGAGATACATTGATTCTAAGGATGAATTTCATGAAGACTATCTCTAGGTTGTTCTCCAAGAGACCCAGGAGATTGACCTGCCCACAGAAGCATCAAGTGTAGGTTTATGCAATGGGAGAACCTATAATAATCCCAAGGTAATTGTAGAAAGAGAATAGAAAAAGAATCCCCATTCTCTGCACATTTCCTTTCTACACTAACAACTTAAAAAGGGTGCCCCCTCTGGGCTGGTGCAGCCTATAGGACACAGCTTGTAAAGTGCAGTGAAGGTTGGATGTTGGCTCTCTCTCATCTCTGCTGAGTATCTTCGTGCAGTGAACAACCTACTCAACTGTATGTTATGACCTTGAAAGGAAAACTGCCTTCTAGGCCCAGAACTGGGAAATATTCCAAACCAAAGGCAAATAAATACATTCCAGGTTTTAGTTAGATGCAGCACTACCCATTAGGAAAGTCTGTTCTATGCTTTAAAGGATGAACTCAGGACAAAATGTAAAGCTAGCAAGAAGGTTTGAACTCTAGATAATCAAACACCCTTTGCCCAGGTGAAACGCTAATCCCTAATTGACTATAGCCAGAGCCCCATGTGACCAGTGCTCCTGTCATGGAGGGTGGGGAGAAGGGGACAAGAGGTTGAGGGCAGTTTTAACACAAGAGAATGAAACCCAGAAGGGATCCCCATTCTTAAATAGGACACAGGTATTCCAAAATCACTCCTGGTCACAACTCAGAATGCTGCTGTGTGCTTACACTGCCTTCAACGCTTCTGGTGCACTGGTCCGCATACTCTGAGAAGGGCTGATCTCTTCTGCCAAGAAGCTGCAAATTCAGTCTTTAACTTCACGCACAGTCCCCTGGGATTGAGGGGCTCAGGAATGCCCAGGTCTGGCTGAGACTGACGACAAGGGTTTAACAAGCCTACAAGGTGCACACAAACCAGCAAAAGACAGCCAAGTGGCTGGCTGGGGGAGGACAGGAGATGAGGAAGGGAATGCAAGGTAAGCCTCTGGGATCTGTGTCATTTGGTTTATTTAAACCCTGAGATTTAATTTGATGAGGAATTTGGGAGTTTTTATTGCTTTTTTTTTTTTTTTTTGGTCTGTTTGTTTTACAGTTAAGTACTTTAAAGTTTTGTTAACACGCACCCACAAACACACACACGAAAACACACACACACTTTAAAGGGTCCTTATGTAATGCAAAGGCCAGTCCTGACAGAAATTTGCATTACATAATTTTAAGTTCTCTGTCCTTTCTTCTCTTAATGACATAATGTCAGGACAGCCCTGTTAGCTGTTACAGCCTGGTGAGAGGGGGCTTCGGGGATGCATTAATGTCTCCCCCTTTGGTGGACACTTGGATGCCCTATAGTTCCTGCAGAGGTCTGGCCAGAGACTCCAGGCAAAGCCCCTGAGTACCAAATAGTCAATGCCTGCTCTGGATGGCAATGCAGGTGGGATGGTGAGGTTCCTATCACCAACAAGTGGGCGGGACAAGGGCATGTAGGTCCTGGGTACAGCTCAGTGCTGACTTTGGTGGGATATAGGAACGGTTTTGCCTCTAGGATCTAGAATTTTTTTTTTTCATTATCATCAAAGGAAATCAAAGTACGGGGCAGGTCTAGGTGGGAAGACATTCAGAGGTTTGGTCAGCCCCAGAAGCAGCCATCTGTTTGCCAAGTCCCTAGGGAATGGGTGGCTGGAGAAAATTAAAGCAATGTGATGTGATTGTTCTGTCTTCCATCTCTAGCTGTGCTTCCCAGCCAGGAAAAATCAACGCAAGGCCAGGTGGTCCGATCTGCCTCCATAAGTCCCTGGAGACTGTGGGGGCGTGGAGACCACTAATAATTTCTGCATCTCTTCCCTGAGCCACTCAGGGCCTCAGTCTTTCTTTGATTGGATGGTATCACTGTCCCAGCAGGCTCCTACTCTCCCTTTCTTCCCCATTACAGCTTTGGGGGTTGGGGAAAGGGGTCAGGGCAGTGTTAAGAACTAGGCTCATTTCTGAATCTTGTTTCTTGTAACTCCAGTTCCCCTTTTAGGAGGATTTTTGGTGTGCTGTTTTGCTTGGGCCTTCATAAGGCCTATTCTATGCCTGGATTGGTTTTTGTATTGTTTTGTTTTGTTGTTTCTTTCTAGTTCTATTTTATTTCATTTAGTGTGTGAGGGTTTACTTGTTGTTGTTGTCATATGTCTTTGATTTTGCTGATTGATTTTGATTTATTCTGAGTTCTGCTTGTCAGGGTTTGGGGGAGGGAGACTCTGATGCTCTACTTGGAAAATTCCCTCCGGGGGTTTCCCGAATGGCCGGAAAGTCTCTACCCTGACCTTCCAGTCAGGAAATAGCTGAAGAATTCACCCTGAATGTAAGAAGCTCCTAAAAACAGAAGGCTAAGCTTGCTTTTTTTCCCCTACTCTCCAACAATAGGCAACTTAGAAGTTTTCCAGCATGATTTTCTTTAATACCTAGATGGATGCCAGACCCCAACTCCCAGAGATCATCATTTTTAAAAAATCTAATACATGAATACTGTTACGCTGAAAAAAAAATCTAATACATTAAACTTTTGAAACACACACACACACACACACAAATGCTGAAGTAATCAGCTACCATGTGAAGAACAAATGTGGGAACTGCTTTATGTACTAGGAGATTCTAAATTACAGATTACATAATTATGTGTTTTACTAATACTTGTTTTTATTTTTTAAATTAAACTAAATGGCATTCTGCTAGTTTACAGTGCCATGCCTTCTGGAAAATGTAGATATTGCAACTGAAAGACCCGTGGATCCCCTTACCCAAGAATTCAACACTGCCACTGGATGCAAACAGCAAGAGGTTTATTGTCACGCAGGTACCGGCGGGTGGTCGGTAGCTCCGGCTAACCGAACACACCGACCGGAGAGAAGCAGGGTCTTATATAGGAAGGTACAAACAAGTTTTGGGTGGGGCGCAACTGATTGGTTGACAATTTGAACTTTGAAAAAGGCATACTTGGAGTTTGCTGATTGGTTCTGAGGACCCGCGCGCGTGAAGGGAGAGGCGGGAAGGGGGAACAAGCTGATTGGTTCTGAGAGCCCGCGCGGGGAGGAGAGAGGCGGGAAGGGGGAACAAGAAGGGGGAAGGTAGGAATGCCATCATGGCGTCTCTATTATTTCTATAAGCCAAGCAGTTACAGAAGGGCAAAAGAGCAATTAATAAGCAATTAATAACCTAATCTACGCCTAAAAGCCAGCGGTTTACAGAAAAGCAAACAAGCGGTTAGTTATCCTATCTACTTTCTAGGAGAGGGGGCTTTCTAGGGGAGGGGTCTTTCACAACCACTACCACAATCAGAATCTGAAAGCACTTCCAAAATTGTCAAAGTTACCCTCATATTGGTCCTTTGCCATCAGTCCACACATAACTGGTCTGGCCTTCATCTTTATAGTTTTGCCTTTCAAAATGTCCTCTCAAAGGAAACATGCAGGATGGAGCCTCTGTGTCTGGATTCTTCTTCTAGCACAATACCCTTGTGATCCAGCCCTGTTGCTGGGGCTCTAGTAGTTTGTGACTTAGTAGGAGAGAGCTCCTTTTTGTATAAGATATGAGATAGAGCTAGAAGTTGACTTTTTGCATTTGAACATCTAATTATTCTAGCATCATTTGTTAAAACACTGTACATTTTCATCCTCTTTGTGGAGTCTAAGCACAGAAGTTTGATGAGTATTTTTGAGGATGCTGCTGGATTTTGTCTCAAGAAATGGGAACAGAATGCATCATGAAAGAGGTGATGATCTTTCTGCTTCAAGAAAACTCCTGGTCACAAAACAGGACTCAACCAACACTGAAAGATTGAGATGATTCCCTGCATATTCTCAGACTACAGTGCTTTAAAACTGGAACTCAACCACAGGAAGAAGTTTGGAAGGGATTCAAACACCTGGAAGCTAAATACCACCTTGCTTAAGAATGCTTGGATCAACCAGTAAATCAAAGAAGAACTTAAAAAATTCATGGAAACCATGATATTGAAAACACTTTAGTCCAAAACCTATGGGATATGGCAAAGGTGGTCCTAAAGGGAAATACATAGCCATCTAAGCCTCTCTCAAAAAAATCGAAAATTCAGAATATACCAGCTGTCTTTACCCCTTAAAGAACTGGAAAATCAACAACAAATTAAGCCAATCCATGCACAAGAAGGGAAATAATTAAGATTAGAGCAGAGATCAATGAGATAGAAACTAGAGATACAGCAGAATGCACCAACAAAACCAGAAGCTGGTTTTTTTAGTGAATCAATAAGATCGATAAACCATTGGCCAAACTAATCCAAAAGAAAAGAGAGAGGACCCAAATTAATAAAATAATGAATAAAATGGGAGAGATTATGATGAACACCAAGGAAATAGAAACAATTATTAACAGTTATATGCCAATAAATTAAGCTACCTAGATGAAATGGATGCATTCCTGGAAACCTATAAACTTCCAAAACTAAATGAGAAAGAAATTGCCAACCTGGAGAGACCAATATCTAGTAACAAGATTGAAGCAGTCAAAAACCTCCCCAAAAAACAAGAACCCAGAGGCACCTGGGTGGCTCAGTGGGTTGAGACTCTGCCTTCAGCTCGGGTCATGATCTCAGAGTCATGGGATCGAGCCCCACGTCGGGCTCTCTACTCAGCAGGGAGCCTGCTTCCTCCTCTCTCTCTCTGCCTGCCTCTCTGCCTACTTGTGATCTCTGTGTGTCAAATAAATAAATAAAATCTTTAAAAAAAAATGAAGAGCCCAGGACCTGATGGATTCCCTGGGGCATTCTACCAAACATTCAGAGAAGAAATAATACCTGTTCTTCTGAATCTATTTCAAAAAAATTGAAGCAGAAGGAAAACTTCCAGACTCTATTTATGAAGCCAGCATTACCCTGATCCCCAAACCAAGCAAAGAACCCACCTAAAAGGAGAATTTCAGAACAATATTCCTGGGGAATATGGATGCTAAGATTCTCAACAAGATCCTAGCTAATAGGATCCAACAGTACATTAAAAAGATTATCCACCATGACCAGGTTGGACTTATCCCTGGGATGCAGGTGGTTCAACATTTGAAATCAATCAATGTGATAGAACAAATCAATAAGAGGAGAAACAGATGGTCCTCTCAATCAATGCAGAAAAAGCATTTGACAAGATACAGCATCTGTTCTTGATTAAAACACTTCAGAGTATTGGGATAAAGGGAACATTCCTCAACTTCACAAAATCTATCTATGAAAAACCCACAATGAATATCATCCTCAATGGGGAAAAGCTGACAGCTTTCCCTTTGAGATCATGAACACGACAAGGATGCCCACTTTCACCACTGTTGTTCAACATAGTATTAGAAGTCCTAGCAACAGCAATCAGACAACAAAGAGAAATAAAATGTATTCAGATTGGAAATGGAGAAGTCAAACTCTCTCATCGCAAATGACATGACACTTTATATGGCAAACCCAAAAGACTCCACCCCCAAACTACTAGAACTCATTCAGCAATTTAGTAATGTGGCAGGATACAAAATCAATGTACAGAAATCAGTGGTTTTCTTATACACTAACAATGAAAATTCTGAAAGGGCAGTTAGAGAAACAATTCCATTTACTATAGCACCAAGAATCACAAGACACCTGGGAATAAAGCTAACCAAAGAGGTAAAGGATCTATACTCAAGGAACAACAGAACACTCATGAAATAAATTGAAGAAAACACCAAAAGATGGAAAACCATTCAAAGCTCATAGATCAGAAGAATAAACATTGTTAAAATGTCTATACTGCCTAGAAAAATTTATACTTTCAATGCCATTCCAATCAAAATTCCACCGGCATTTTTCAAAGAGCTGGAACAAACAATGCTAAAATTTGTATGGAACCAGAAGAGACCCCAAATTGCTAAGGAAATGTTGAAAAAGAAAAACAAAACTGGGACATCACGTTGCCTGATTTCAAGCTTTACTACAAAGCTGTGATCACCAAGATAGCATGCTACTGGCACAAAAACAGACACATAGACAAGTGGAACAAAGTAGAGAGCCCAGATATGGACCCTCAATTTTACAGTCAAATAATCTTCAACAAAGCAGGAAAAAATATACAGTGGAAAAAAGACAGTCTCTTCAATAAATGGTGCTCAGAAAATTGGACAGTTATGTGTTGAAGAATGAAACTCGATTATTCTCTTACACCGTACACAAAAATAAACTTGAAATGGATAAAAGACCTCAACGTGAGGCTCCTCTCATAGAGGAGAACATAAGCAGTAACCTCTTTGACATCAGCCACAGCAACTTCTTTCAAGAGTGTCTCCAAAGGCAGAGGAAACAAAAGTGAAAATGAATTTTTGGGACTTCATCAAGATCAAAAGCTTCTGCACAGCAGAGGAAACAGTCAACAAAACAAAGAGGCAACCTATGGAATGGGAAAAGATATTCCCAAATTACAACACAGACAAAGGGCTGATATCCAAGATCTATAAAGAACTCCTCAAAGTCAACACACACAAAACAGATAATCATGTCAAAAAATGGACAGAAGAAATGAACAGGCACTTCTTCAATGAAGACATACAAATGGCTCTCAGACACATGAAAAAATGTTCATCATCACTAGCCATCAGGGAGATTCAAATCAAAACCACATTAAAGGGCGCCTGAGTGGCTCAGTGGGTTAAGCCACTGCCTTCGGCTCAGGTCATGATCTCAGGGTCCTGGGATCGAGTCCCGCATCGGGCTCTCTGCTCAGCAGGGAGCCTGCTTCCTCCTCTCTCTCTCTGCCTGCCTCTCTGCCTACTTGTGATCTCTCTCTGTCAAATAAATAAATAAAATCTTTAAAAAAAAAAAACCACATTAAAATACCACCTTATACCAGTTAGAATGGCCAAAATTAACAAGCCAGCAAACAACATGTGTTGGAGAAGATGTGGAGAAAGGAGAACCCTCTTCCACTGTTGGTGGGAATGCAAGTTGGTGCAGCCACTTTGGAAAAGAGTGTGGACATTCATTAAGAAATTAAAAATAGAGTTTCCCTATGATCCTGCAATTGCACTACTGGGTATTTACCCCAAAGATACAGATGTCGTGAAAAGAAGGGCCATCTGTACCCCAATGTTTATAGCAGCAATGGCCACAGTTGCCAAACTATGGAAAGAAACAAGATGTCCTTCAACAGACAAATGGATAAGAAAGATGTGGTCCATATATACTATGGAGTATTATGCCTCTATCAAAAAGGATGAATGCCCAACTTTTGTATCAACAGGGACAGGACTGGAAGAGATTATACTGAGTGAAGTAAGTCAAGCAGGGAGAGTCAATTATCTTATGGTTTCACTTATATGTGGAGCATGAGGAATAACACAGAGGACATGGAGAGAAGGAGAGAAATGAGTTGGGCAAAATTGGAGGGGGAGACAAACCATGAGAGACTGTGGACTCTGAGACAAAAACTGAGGGTTTTGGAGGGGACGGGATTGAGCCTGGTGGTGGGTACTATAGAGGGCATGTATTGCATGGGGCACTGGGTGTGGTGCATAAACAATGAATTCTGAAACACTGAAAAGAAATTTTAAAAGAAAGAGAGAAAGAAAGAAAAAAGAAAGATAGAAAGAAAGAGAGAGAGAGGGAGGGGGAGGGAGGAAGGAAGGAAGGAAGAAGGAAGGAAGGAAGGAAAGAAGGAAGGAAGGAAGGAAGGAAGAAAGAAGACTCTCAATAGCTAACACAATCATGCAAAGAAAAACATAATTGGAACATCACACTTCCTGATTTCAAATTAGATTACAAAACCACAGCCATCAAAAGAATATGGTACTGGCATAAGAACAGACACATAGATTGGTGGAGCAGAATTATGAGTGCAGATATAAACTAACACATAAATGATCACTTATTTTATGACAAAGGAGCCAAGAACATTCAATGGGGGAAAAAACAGTCTCTCTAATAGATGGTGTTGGAAAACTTGACAGGCACAGTGAAAGAAAGAAACTGGACCACTGTGTTACATTATAAACAAAAATTAACTACAAGTGGATTAAGGTCTTGATTGTAAGACCTGAAACCATGAAAGTCCTAGAAGGAAACATGGTGCTAAGCTCCTTGACATCAGTCTTGGTGATGACTTTTTGTATCTGACACCAAAAGCAACATAAACTAAAATAAAGAGGTGGGACTCAGTATATTGATTACAATATATACAAATATTGAGTCATTATGTTGTACACCTGAAAATAACAATGTTATATGTCAATGATATCTCAATTAAAAAATAAAATTAGAAACTAATTTTTTTAATTTCTAATTAAAAACAGTAAAAGAAAGTTTCCCTGAGATGTGAAGAGAGGGTAAATTAAATCTCTTCTATTACCTCAGTTGGAAAGGAGGAGAGAGATAAAGATTTAGGATGTAAAGGAGGGCAGAGGAGTGGCAGGCAGACATTAAAGAGTCTGGAGGCTGGGGACTTGGGTGGTGGGGGGACCACTGGTACATCTGTGTCTGGTTTGGGTCTTCTTCTTTTTTTTTTTTTTTTTAAAGATTTTATTTATTTATTTGAGAGAGAGACAGTGTGAGAGAGCATGAGCAAGGAGAAGGTCAGAGAGTGAAGCAGACTCCCCATGGAGCTGGGAGCCTGATGTGGGACTCAATCACGGGACTCTGGGATCATGACCTGAGCCGAAGGCAGTTGTCCAACCAACTGAGCCACCCAGGCGTCCCTGGTTGGGGTCTTCTAATAAGCAGACACTAACACAGGAGCAGACATGCAGCTCATGAATTGAAAGGAAGACCCATGAAGGATAAAGAAGAGGTTTCCAGGAAAGTTGGGGAGAGCCTACAGACTGGTGGCACACCCAGAAAGAGAGGAAGAAAGAAGAACTGGGTAGAAAAATTCTCAAACTTCAGAACAGTGCCAGGGAAGCTTTGCCAGGCCAGTGGGGTAATCCCCAAGCCAACATAGCCTGACATGAACTAAGTGTGTTGCCTCTAAAATTCATATGTTGAGGGGAACCCAGATGGCTGAGTGGGTTAAAGCCTCTGCCTTTGGCTCAGGTTATGATCCCAGGGTCCTGGGATCCAGCCCCGTGTTGGGCTCTCTGCTCCGCAGGGAGCCTGCTTCCTCCCCTCTCTCTTTCTGACTGCCTGTCTGCCTATTTGTGATTTCTCTCTCTCTGTCAAATAAATAAAATCTTAAAAAAAAAAATTCTAAAAAAAAAAATTCATATGTTGAGACCTAATCCCAATGTGATAAGATTTGGTCCTCTCAGAGGTATACAGGTCATAAGGGTGGAACCCTCATGAATGGGATTAGTGACCCCATGAGACGAGGCCAGAGAGCTGACTAGCCCTCTCCCCCATGTGAGGGTACAGGAAGGAAATGACAGTCTACAACCCAGACGAAGGCTCTCCTCCCATGATGGCACCCGATCTCAGACTTCCAGCCTCCAGGAGGGTCCTTTTAGAGCCCGTTCCACCCATCTCAAACCCATAGCTCTCTGATGACAAGGTGAAGCAGGATCCAGGGGACATTTTAAGAACCTTTTAAGATTTCAAAAGGAGGTTTTATTTATTTTTTTAAAATATTTTATTTATTTATTTGATAAAAAGAGATCACAAGTAGGAAGAGAGGCAGGCAGAGAGAGAGAGAAGAGAAAGCAGGCTCCCTGCTGAGCAGAGAGCCTGATGCGGGACATGATCCCAGGACCCTGAGATCATGACCTGAGCCAAAGGCAGCGGCTTAACCCACTGAACCACCCAGGTGCCCCTCAAAAGGAGGTTTTAGTTCACCAGTAGTAAGTTTCAGAGTTGGGCAAAGCCAATAGATATCTACTAAAAGTTTTTGGAAATCATTTAGAGTTTTTAAATAATCTAAGCATGGGCACATGGGTGCTCAGTTAGTTGAGTAGCTGCCTTCAGCTCAGGTCATGATCCTGGAGTCCCGGGATCAAGTCCTGCATCTCGCTCCCTGCTCATCAGGGAGTCTGCTTCTCCCACTGACTTCTCTCCTCTCATGCTCTCTCTCTCTCATTCTCTCTCTCTCAAATAAATAAATAAAATCTTAAAAAAATAAATGATCTAAGCATATCTGTAACTTTTGAGGACGAACATGACACCCTGCAATAAGGTATCCTAAATAAGAATACAGAGCAGTTAATTGAAAATTTTCTGGTGCAACACAGAGCCCAAAATTTTCCAAAGAGCACTGTAAATCATCGAGATTTTTTTTAAGGTGGTACTAACATCCAGATGAGTTAAAAAGAGTGGATGATATAAGCTTGTGGGATTTTTGTAATTGGATAGGTAAAATGGTCTGAGCCACAAATTTTTGACATAAAGTGGGCCTGTTTGCCATCCCTTGAGGGAGAACTTTCCAATGATATCATACCATGGGTGTGTGAAAATTAGGAGAAGCAAATCGCTTCTGATCTGAGGGGTGTAAAGGGATGGTAAAGAAACAATCCTTCAAATCTAGAAAAAAAGGTGAAAATATGAAGGGAGAGCAACAAGGGAAGGAAGTCCAGGCTGTAAAGGACCCATGATTTCCATGTTTTAATTTATACCCCCTGAGATTCTGCAGCAAACATCATTTACCAGATTTCTTTTTGGTAGCAAAAATAGTATTCCATGGATTAGTACAAGACTCGATTTGTCCCTGCTGCAATTGCTCCACTACAAGTGAATGTATAGCATGCAGCTTCTCCTGAGAAAGGGGCCATTGGTCCATCCATACGGGGTTATCTGATTTTCAAATAATAGGATCAGCTGTGCCTTAGACATGGGTTTCAGGAAATACTGGGACCCCTAGGAAAAACCCACTCCCTAATGGGAGATGTTGGGCCAAGGGGAACAGAAGAAATTATTCCCTGTTGTTCTTTACCTAGCCCCTTAGTGGAAATAAAGACTTGATTCAACATTTGTGGGCTTACAGTTTCATTTGGACTGACTAAGCGAACACCCATTTCCATTAGGATATCTCAACCCCACAGGTTCACAGGAAGTCCTGCTAATACATGGGGGTGAAAAGATGGCCCTCCGTATCTTGCCAATGTAATATACTAGAACTCTGCAGAGGAGATCTGCTCTGTCCTATACCTGTAACTCTGTAACTACAGCATTTGTAGGCCAGGATGAAGACCAGTGATGTTGGGCAGTAACAGAAACATCAGCCCTTGTGTCCAAAAGTCCCTGAAAAGTATGACCCTGGATCACTAGCCTAGCTCCATTTCAGGGCATACTTGCCCTATTTTCTGAATCCAATAGGCAGCATCAGAGGAACGAAAACCATGACCTTTCTGGGGTGTTTTTGCAATGCTGTTCCTTGTTTAGTAAGAGGAAGAATAACAACTTGGGCAATCTTCATGTCTGGGGAAATAGTAACAATATGGGTAGGAGCATGATCCATGACCTTAGTTTCACAAGTATTATCAGAGTCAATGACTCTAGGGAGAACAAAAAAAATCCCTTCAAGTTCAGGTTGCTGTGTCCTAAAAGCAAACCAACAGTATCAGAAGTGGTCCAAATATTCCAGTAGGAATGGCTTGAGGACCCATTTCAGGGGTTAATAGGAAGTGGGAGGAGGGTCTGAGGTCCAGTCCTCTGCTTTCTTTGGTAGCCCGGGACAACTGGGGTATTCCAGGGACTGATGGGGGGGCAGAATCCATGATGGATACAGGGACATTGCCCCCACCATTTGATGGGGGCAGGGCTCGCCCTGAGATCCAATTCCCAGGATTTCAAATCTGTCTGCAGTATACTTAGATTTACATTCATTGGCCCAATGTTTCCTTCACCCACAATGAGGGCAGAGGCCAGGAGGCCTCCCTGTGGGAACAGAGGCAAGCACAAAAGCAGTAGCAGAAGCAGAACAATCTGAAACAAGATGTCCTGGAGCCCCCTCTATAACAAGTTTGGACAGATGCTTGTTTATTCACCACAGGAGGGTCTTTTGTTTGTTTATAAGACCGTGGGCCTGGTTGGGTGCCTTGCATGGCAGCAGCAAATGCCACTCCCTGCATATGAGAAGGCCTAACGTTGGCACACAACCTGATGTAACCTGAAAAATTACCTTTCTTTCTATAGGGGCGTCTAGCGGTCTAGAAAGCATCATCAGCATTTTCTTTTCTTTTTTTAAACACTTTATTTATTTGACAGAGACATCACAAGTAGGCAGAGAGGCAGGCAGAGAGAGAGAGATGGGGAAGCAGGCTCCCCCACTGAGCAGAGAGCCCAAAGCAGGGCTTGATCCCAGGACCTTAAGATCATGACAGGAACCAAAGGTAGAGGCTAAACCCACTGAGCTTAACCCAGGTGCCCCAGCATTAGCATCTTCATAGGCCAATTGTTTTATAAAAATCATGCCTGATTCTCCATCTACTATTGAACAACAAAAGCCAGCAAGAGGTGAGAAACAAAATCCTGATAAGGCTCATCTGGCCCTGTCTAATTTTACTCAATTCCTCCATCTTTCAGCCAAAACCAGGCAGTTGCCTCCATGCTTGTGTGGCAAGGCAATTAATTTGGTGATAATCAGCACCGGGATACATGAGCTGCGAATCCGTAGGTGCATACTGACCCCCTCCCACCAACATATCAAAGGTTATAGGAGTATTATGTTGGTGATTCCATTCAGTGTGCCCAGAAGTTCGATCTGAATAATCTGATTTTCACAATAAATAGTCTCCCTGGGAGAGGCAGCCTCGAGCAATGGATCTCCAGTCATTAGGAGGAATAGCCTTAGTAGTCTGGGTATCCACTGAAGTTAAAGTTGCTAAAAGGCCTTACTGCACAAGCAGCCTTTAATTCCTTAAGATTCTTGGGCGCCTGGGTGGCTCAGTGGGTTAAGCCGCTGCCTTCGGCTCAGGTCATGGTCTCAGAGTCCTGGGATCGAGTCCCGCATCGGGCTCTCTGCTCAGCAGGGAGCCTGTTTCCTCCTCTCTCTCTGCCTGCCTCTCTGCCTACCTGTGATCTCTCTCTGTCAAATAAATAAATAAAATCTTTAAAAAAAAATAATAATTCCTTAAGATTCTTAAAATGTAGCGGTTGATGCTCTCGAATGACCTGACCTTGAGCATTGACAGACTCCATGATAGGGAAGCAGGCTTTCCCACATCCCCGTGCCTGTATAAGTGCTTGCTGTAAGGAGACCAGATGGAGCTTTGGGAAAAGCTCCAGCCAATGGTATGTGGGGAAGAGGAGGCCTTGAAGGGTGAGCAGGTGCAGGAGGAAGTTAATTAGCAGTAATGGCTGATTTAGAAAAGGCAGCAAAAGCCTCATGGGGCCCTCTTCCTCCATATTGGAGGGAAGAGGAGATTCCTTTCCCTTTTCATGCTTTCTTTCTGCATCCTCTAATTCTCCTAGGAATTCCTCTGGCAGAGGCTCATCCTTTAGCATTGGCTCTGGAGGTGCAGAGGGGTCCATTTGAGCCTCTTCAGAAGACTTGACCGGAGCATCGATAAGAGCTTTGTCTTTTTCATGTGTCGGATCAAGACAATCATGGATCAAGCCCCACAAGGGGAAGGTGTCCACAGGCACATGCAAGTGATGAAGTTTTAGAATACAGTTGAGTTTTAGTGGGGTGAGTTCTGGAGCCAATGACCAAGAAGGAATTCTTAAGTCTTCGGGGAGCCTGGGTGGCTCAGTAGTTAAGCTTCTGCCTTTGGCTCAAGTCATGATCTCAGGGTCCTGGGATCAAGTCCCACATCAGGGTCTCTGCTCAGTGGAGAGCCTGCTTCCCCCCTCTCTGCCTGCTGCCCTGCCTACTTGTGATCCCTCTCTGTCAAATAAATAAATAAAATCTTTAAAAAAAATGACAATGAATACTGTTATGATGAGGGAGCAGGAGGCTGGCTGAGGATGGAGCAGGGGCTGGCGCCTTGCATCCCCTCTCCACCCACTCCCCTTGGTAATATGTGTGACATTCCACAGGCACCCCTGACTGCCCTAAAAGAAGAACAAATAGTTAACTTGCAGAGATCATAGTCCTGCAAGGCAGGAGTCTCTCTTGGTTTATAAATGTCCTTGAGATTTACAACAAAGAAGTTACCTTATCAATAGCCCAATTTCCAAAGATACATAACTCAGTTTCTCAAGCCCTAACGTCACGCTCCCCTCCATAAAAAACCGAAGGAGACGGAGGTAGAAGGAAAAGTAAATAAAGTTAAATTTCTTTTAAGACCTAAATCTCACTAACAAGGACGTTTGATAGCAGGAATGTAACATTCCACCAGGAGACTCCCAATTGTCTTTATGTTAGTGCCTCATTAGAGAGAAAGTGGCCTTGGCTTGATAGTAACCAGGCCTTCCATATCCTGACAGTCTTCTTTATCCCAATAGCCCTTCTGAACAACCCTTTGTCCTCACCTACCCAACTCCTGTGTATATAACCAGCCACTCCTCACAACCCGGGGCAGCAGCTCTTCCTGCCCACGGGTCCTGTCCCCGTGCTTTAATAAACCACCATTTTGCACCAAAGATGTCTTAAGAATTCTTTCTTTAGTCGTCAGCTCCGAACCTCACCCCACCGAACCTGACTTAGGTTCTGGAACTTCATCAGTTACACTGAAAAGAAATAAAAAATTAAAAAAAAAAAAAAAGAATTCTTGAGACATCTTTGGTGCAAAATGGTGGTTTTAAAGCATGGGGACAGGACCCATGGGCAGAAGAGCTGCTGCCCCGGGGTTGTGAGGGGTGGCAGGTTATGTACCATGGGGGTGGGAGAAGGCAAGGAAAAGGGAGGGGTTTTTAAAATTAATTTATTTATTTTCAGCATAACAGTATTCATTATTTTTGCACCACACCCAGTGCTCCATGCAATCCGTGCCCTCTGTAATACCCACCACCTGGTTCCCCAACCTCCCACCCACCCGCCACTTCAAATGCCTCACATTGTTTTTCAGAGTCCATAGTCTCTCATGGTTCACCTCCCCTTCCAATTTCCCCCAATTCCCTTCTCCTCTCTAACTCCCCATGTCCTCCATGCTATTTGTTATGCTCCACAAATAAGTGAAACTATATGATACTTGACTCTCTCTGCTTGACTGATTTCACTCAGCATAATCTCTTCCAGTCTTGTCCATGTTGCTCCAAATGTTGGGTATTCGTCCTTTCTGATGGAGGCATAATACTCCATAGTGTATATGCACCACATCTTCCTTATCCATTCCTCCGTTGAAGGGCATCTTGCTTCTTTCCACAGTTTGGCGACTGTGGCCATTGCTGCTATAAACATTGGGGTACAGATGGCACTTTTTTTCACAACATCTGTATGGAAAAGGGAGGTTTTAATAGAACTTTCATGTGCTAAAGAGGACCTACAAGATGCCTGAGGCGTTGAGGCCTTGCTATTGTCAAGATAATTTTTCCCTCTAGCAAGGTATTAACATTAAGATAGTTGGGAGAGTCCTAAAGAATGTCACAATATGTCCCACCCAGGAGTGGGGGTGGGGGAAGGTTGGAGGGTGTCAGCTTTTGCTTTGTCCTCAGCCAGTCTTCTGTTCCCTCATCATTTCCCCTGCACAATTCTGACCCTTAAATCTTCAAGGTTGTTGAAGGTGGAAGGTCTCAGCTTCTGTAACATCTTCCTGATGAACAGGGGTGTACAGTTGTCCCTACCTACTCGAGTCAACACTGGTCAGTTGGGGAATGTTTAGGGGAGTTCTGAAAGACAGAGGCAGCTGAATCCAGGGGAGACTGCTCAGATGATCTTCCCAAGTGGAAAGGATCATCTGTGGAAGTTATGACAGCAAAGGAGTTGACAACAGGTGGGGAGACATGGGAGACACAGGAGAAAACACCAAAACATGATTAGAAAAAAAAAAAAATGAAAGAAAAGAAAATGAAGCTCAAGTAAGTTTTTTGCTAGTTGACAAAAAAAAAAAAAAATCCTTTTCCAGTCCAGGAGTTGAATCAATCATTAAAGGAAGGAGGGACTGTTAAAGTGCTAACTTGAGTATGTCGGAACCCAAGAAATATTTTGTGATAGTCTGGAACATACACATAGTATTTTGTTTTTGTCATAGCACAACTTCTACCTTGTGTAGCAGTTAAAATATCCAATGCCATTCTGTTTTGTAAAGCTGCTTTACACATTTGTATGACCATAGCATTTTCATAGAGAAATGCTACCATTTGTATGACCATACACATACACTTTACACATTTGTATGACCATAGCATTTTCATAGAGAAATGCTGACCATTTACTTAGTAAGAGCTTCCACGTGCAACATCATCCACTTCCAAAGGAGGAACAATAGTGGATGTTGTTATTTGGACAAACCAATGAGACAGAATGAATTCCCCACTGTTTTAAGTTTTGGAAGGTTGGCCATGTTAGTAAGGGTTTTAATAATGCATCCGTGATTCCAGGCAAAACCCAGAGTACAGTGGCCTATCCCACCCGGGAGGAAGCCAAGAACACAAGTTAGAGTCCTATAACTATTGGGTCTCTTTAGGAGACAGTCCTCCAATTTGGGGTTTCTGTAACTGCAGTCAAGATATCAATGACTATTCAGTTTTGGAGGGCCATCTTTTTAATGCATAATAAAAGGCAGTCCATTGTTACTTTGTAGGGAAAAGGGAATCCAAACCTAAGGACAATTTTCCTTCATGAAGTTTTTCTCACCTCCATGCCCTTTTTGCCCAAATCAGTTGCATGGTGTAAACCCTAGATTACTTTCATTGGTTCCTAAGGTCCTATACTTTGATGTCCTTTGAGGTGAATTACAGTTATCTCCTTAGGTAGGTGTACAGCCTTATTAGTAAAAACTTTAGGCCTGTATTTGATTGTGGAGTTATGGCTTGATAATAAACCTCTTTTCTTCCAAACTGCTCCATGGACATTTAGGACTAGGAAAGCATATTTGGGAGTCAGTATTAGTATTTATTTTTGAGGCTTTGGCAATTGTAGAGTGCTAGTGAGTGCTATGGCATACCCAGCTTTTCTTGTTCTTTTTATAAAAACTATTGTTATCAGTGAACCAACTGTCATTTGTATTTTTAATAAGGGAATGTTAAATCTGGACAACTAGAGTAAGCAAGATCAATAACCTCTTAACAGTTATGCTCTATAGAGAAGTACAATGGTCAGGTTCACTCATACAGTTTAAAGGTGACAAGTTTTAAGTATTATTTCTGGCATATCTGTAAGTGTATCCCAGTATTTATTAACTTGGCCTCCATCATCCATTGGTGGCTTTTGGTTTCTAAGACAAATATGGACCTGATATGAAGTCATTATAGTCAAAGACTGTCCCATAGTAAGCTTTAAGGCTCCTATATGCTTAGCTAAAGCCTTTGTTTGCAATTGTACCTGAATAGAGTTGGCTTCTAGGATAAATATGACTAAGAGATGAAACCATTAAGATGCCCTTGAGTATGCCAGACTTAATAATATCCTAATTGCAAAGGATCCCTGGCAAGTGGGAGAAAACTTGTCAAGAGATAAGGGGAGGCCCACGTGCCTCATCCAATCCAATCATAAAGAAAGTGGGGTCATTCATTGTCAAGTCCATAGTTAATTCTGTGGAGTGTGGGTATGTTGGCTTTTAGGCAATTACCCTAGCCCCACAAAATTGGTCAAGGTGATAGTTGAGTTATACAAGTGTTGGGGAATTAATCCCCATTTTTCAGCTGTTTAAATAATTATGTGCCCATGGGGTTCTGTTATTATCCCCACAGAATAATCAGCAGAAGATT
The DNA here is from genome assembly GCF_030435805.1 of Mustela lutreola. Classification (NCBI taxonomy): domain Eukaryota; kingdom Metazoa; phylum Chordata; class Mammalia; order Carnivora; family Mustelidae; genus Mustela; species Mustela lutreola. Next base: position 37,387,431 of record NC_081305.1, on the reverse strand, counting down.
GTTTATATGAGTTACTGTGGTAATTTCTCTTAAGTTTACTTCTATTTGTCTAGCTTAGGTAAACAACAATTTAAAGACAATTTAAAGAACAATTTAAAGAAATATTAAATTAATAAAAATTTAAAGACAATAAAAAAACAATTTAAAGACAATCTAATCTAGAACTTAACATCCACAAAGGTGTATTATTGAAACAATTTTTCTCTCTAAAATAACCCTCATTTCCAGATATATCAAATTAGGACTAATTTATTTGAAAAAGAAGTCCAGTTCCAACAGATTTGGCCTAATTGTTTACATAAGCTCAGCAAAGACAGTGAGTGATCATACAGATCTTTTAGAATCTGCTTTGCTGGAACCTTTTATAAAGAATCTCTGGGTTGAACTTTTAGTAGCCTCTCCAGGCCAGAAGCCAAGCCAAGTACTTGCCATCAAACATACCTGCAATACCTGTCAATTTGGGTGAATTCCTCTTCGCGAGGATCCCAAAATATCCTGAGGTTCCCTCACCTGCCAGGAAGTGACATTCTTTAATCATCTGGTGAGGCTGCTAGGAGCTCTGTAAGCAAGGTACCAGGCCAACAGTTCCAAGGGGTTTTATGGCTCCAGGTTTCATAAAATCAACCTTAGTTCCTTTAAGCTGTCTGGTCATATCTGAGTCTATGCATGTCTTTCTCAAATATGACATTCCAGTCAAAGCCTTGGTAAAATAATCAATGTTTCCAATAGTATCTTGTTATAAGGAGAAAAGATTCTTATTGAACTTATGCAAATGACTGATTGTCATGGAAGAAAGAATACTAATGGAGTCCTTTTGAGTTTCAGAGGGTTCAGACAGAGAGAAAACTTGAGTGCTTTGATTTGTTTACAAATGAATATTCTTACATTTCTGTAAATCACAGACAACTTAAGTAAAATTTTTCTTACTCTGGGAGAGCAAACATTAGAGAACCAGCAATGTTTTATTTTTTTTTATTTTTTTTTTTTTAAAGATTTATTTATTTATTTATTTGACAGAGAGAAATCACAAGTAGGCAGAGAGGCAGGCAGAGAGAGAGAGAGGAGGAAGCAGGCTCCCTGCTGAGCAGAGAGCCCGATGCGGGACTCGATCCCAGGACCCTGAGATCATGACCTGAGCCGAAGGCAGCGGCTTAACCACTGAGCCACCCAGGCGCCCCCAGCAATGTTTTAAATGAGACATAACATCAAGAGACACAACACTAAAATGTTTTAGTTCATTTAGTCCCATGTTACTAATTTTGGTTTGGTTTGAATGCAGCTTTAGTTAATTATGGAAATTATTATTTGTCTCAGTTCTGATCTTAAGTATATTGAATACCTGTGTTGTCCTAAAAGTCATTTTTATGAATCTCCTTTAAGATAAAACTCATTTTACAAGAGAATTAGAAAAATTATAAATGACAAAAAAACAAAAAACAAAAAACGAAACCCTCAGAAATGGACATTGTTAATGATCTGATTCCAGAGTTCCCTATGATACTATAGACAAGGAAACTCAAGTTATCCTGTGACCCACTGACACATAATACTTCAATAATTACAATATCAAGTGATGATCTATCAAAACATTAAAACTTTGGAAAATGTATAGAAACTCTAGAATCATTATAGCATTTACCCAAATGTAACCCAAGGTTTATCATTTAACAGTACTTCCTGAGTACTGTAGCCTACCAAGGAAAGGCATGATGAGTTAAAGAGATTTCATTTACAATTTAACTCTTTTCAACATTCACTAAAATCTTTTTTTAAAGATTTTATTTATTTATTTATTTATTTGACAGACAGAGAGAGAGATCACAAGTAGGTAGAGAGGCAGGCAGAGAAAGAGGGAGAGGGAAGCAGGCTCCCCACTGAGCAGAGAGCCTGATGCAGGGCTCGATCCCAGAACCCTGAGATCATAATCTGAGCCAAAGGCAGAGGCTTAATCCACTGAGCCACCCCAGGTGCCCCAACATTTGCTAAAATCTTATAAAGTTTTAAAGCACATGCCTAAGTAAAATTAGAGATGTTAAAGACCTGATATAGGCAAAATGTGGAAAACAGTTTTTCTGGACAGGCAAAGAGAAAACAACTGTTTATATTTTCTTCCTAACAGCAGATTAATTTAAGAAAACATTTTTGAATGGAGACAATTTTAATCTTATACCAATATACCTTTCAACTCATTCATTTCAATCTTAGTCTGTCCTGACCAAACCCAAAACTCTTTTTTTCTGAAGATTTCCCTTCACAAACCTTCTACTTTCTTTTACAGTTTGATTTTGTCCCAAGCCATTTCTTTCCAAACAACTATCTCATTTAGAACAAAATTCCTTTTATCTTTAACAAAATGCATTCCCATTCCTTTTCTTTCCTCTGTACCTACTTTTCCACATACAGAGTTGTTTCCCTTATTCCCATTAGTTTTAGTTACTTAGAATTTTGTACTCTTAGAAACACCTAAGCCTCTCTAGTCAGTTAAGTATTAATTAATCAATTGTGAACTGTTACAACAGAATTCTTTATGAATCAGTTAAGCACAAAACATATTTACCAACAGATTTAAATATTTTTAGTTTCTTTACAGTAAGTCAAAAGCACGAACCTATGTCTAGTAATTAATGACTTAGCATTTTATTTTAAAGACCTAGATGTCCAATGAAATTAATTCCATTTACCATTCAAGCAAAACTTTGTAAATTTTCAGGTTACCAGTGACTCTGAAACCTATCTCAAAAATTACCCATGAAAACTTTGAGACAGACAATCAACCATCAATTCAGTCACCTTTTCACTAACAAGCCAACAGAGGTAACATGAGTTTATTTGACCTTCAGTAAATCTTCATAGAATAAAAGTTTCACATTTACTGCTGTAGCTTCAAAGACATGTCTATCTTAATTAAACCAACAAACTTAACTTAGTTTAAATACTGATTTATTTCCACCTGGGCCCACCCCATTTTCAGTGTTTACCTGAGACGTGGGTGGGGAAATCTGGAGTGGGGGGGGGTGTTAGGTCCAGGGGGTGCTCTTCTTGCTCCTTGACAGTGAAGAGAGAAGGAGCCATGATGCATGGTCTAGAGGCCACTCACGTAGGCTGCACCCACGTTGGTGCAGAAACAGGAGAAGGGGGAGACAGAAGAACAAAGTGCTGCCAGAATGCAGAGAAAGGATTCCCAGTTTTAGAGCTCATCAGCCTCAACAGAGCAGCAGATGCCATGCTTTCCTGCCAACAAGGGGAGAGGGTTCAGACAGTCCACATTGGGCCAGAGAAGACAAGGAATTTCCATGAAACAAAAAGTAGTTTTGGCAGCTGCTTGGGAATATTCCTTCAAGTCTCCATATTGAGTTAGATTAACCCCAGTTGGCTCCAGTTATACCCATTAATATGGGAAATGAGTGAGGGAGAAACCCCACATCTATTAGGAAGAACAGAGAGAGATGAAGGCAGAGTCCCATTTGCTAGGAATGGCCTGTGTATCCTCCACCAACCTGGGTTTACTAGTTGAAGGCTTATTTACATAATTATTATCTAATTTGTCAGGACAAAGTTTACTAGCTGACTCATTTGGGCAAACACATTCTGCAAAAGGCCCTTAGGTCAGGGTCCTGGTGTAGAGCAATGAAGGCCTAGGTATGAGCAATGAAGTATCCTAAGTCCATTTGCCCTATTTCCTGCAGAGATCATCTAACAGATAGATACTACTGAGGCCATGCAGTGTTACAGGAGCTCAGACCTTTCCTAAGTTTTGCAATCTAAATTATTTCCAGTGGGTTAAAAGGCACCCCAAGGTAGAGTCCTTGGAAACTGAAGAAGCCTACTGATGCCATGCTCCCAGAAAAGTAAAGAAGGTCCATTACCAAATCCTCCCTGATTCCTGGGTGGCATCCCACGCAGGATATGTCAGAGGATCTGTGTGCCAAAAGCAGCTGGAGGTGTGATGAGGGAACAGAAGACTGGCTGAGGACAAAGCAAAAGGCTAGTGATGATGAACATTTTTCATGTGTCTGAGAGTCATTTGTATGTCTTCATTGGAGAAGTGTCTGTTCATATCTTCTGCCAATTTTTTTTATATGATTGTCTGTTTTGTGTGTGTTGAGTTTGAGGAGTTCTTTATAGATCTTGGATATCAACCTTTTGTCTGTACTGTCATTTGCAAATATCTTCTCCCATTCCATGGGTTACCTCTCTGTTTTGTTGACTGTTTCCTTTGCTGTGCAGAAGATTTTAATTTTGATGAAGTCCCAAAAGTTTATTTTCGCTTTTGTTTCCTTTGCCTTTGGAGACGTATCTTGAAAGAAGTTGCTGTGGCTGATATCAAAGAGGTTACTGCCTATGTTCTCTAGGATTCTGATGGATTCCTGTCTCACATTGAGGTATTATATCCATTTTGAGTTTATCTTTGTGTACGGTGTAAGAGAATGGTCGAGTTTCATTCTTCTACATACAGCTGTCCAATTTTCCCAGCACCATTTATTGAAGAGACTGTCTTTTTTTCACTGTATATTTTTTCCTGTTTTGTCGAAGATTATTTGACCATAGAGTTGAGGGTTCATATCTGGGCTCTCTACTCTGTTCTATTGGTCTACGTGTCAGGCCCATGAAAAAATGCTCATCATCACTAGCCATTAGGGAGCTTCAAATTAAAACCACATTGAGATACCCTGAAATTGCACTACTGGGTATTTACCCCAAAGTACAGATGGAGTAAAAAGAAGGGCCATCTGTACCCCAATGTTTATAGCAACAATGGCCACGGTCGCCAAACTGTGGAAAGAACCAAGATGCCCTTCAACGGACGAATGGATAAGGAAGATGTGGTCTATATATACTATGGAGTATTATGCCTCCATCAGAAAGGATGAATACCCAACTTTTGTAGCAACATGGACAGGACTGGAAGAGATTATGCTGGGTGAAATAAGTCAAGTAGAGAGAGTCAGTTATCATATGGTTTCACTTATTTGTGGAGCGTAACAAATAACATGGAGGACATGGGGAGATGGAGAAAAGAAGGGAGTTGAGGGAAATTGGAAGGGGAGATGAACCATGAGGGACTATAGACTCTGAAAAACAACCTGAGGGTTTTGAAGGGGGCGGGGGGGGGTGGGAGGTTGGGGGAGCCAGGTGGTGGGTATTAAGGAGGGCACATATTGCATGGAGCACTGGGTGTTGTGCAAAAACAATGAATACTGTTATGCTGAAAAGAAATTAAAAAAAAAAAAAGCAAAAGGCTGACACCTCATAATCTCCCCCTCATCCCCACCACTCCTGGGTGGGACAAATGTGACATTCTTTAGGAATCTCCCAACTAACTTGATGTTAATGGCTTGCTAAAAAGAAAAGATAACCTTGATCAATGCAGCAAGACCTTGGGTATTGGGTACCTTTTAGTGCCTCTTTAGCATATGAACTTTCTGTTGAAACCTCCCTTTCCCTTACCTTCCCCCAACTGCATGGTACATAACCTGCCATCCCTCACAATCCAGGGCAGCAGCTCTTCCTGCCCATGGGTCCTGTCCCCTGCTTTAAAACCACCATTTTGTACCAAAGATGTCTCAAGAATTCTTTCTTGGTCATTGGCTCCAGACCTCACCCCACCGAAACTCATCTAGATTCTAGAACTTCATCAGGCATCCCACAACAAGACATCACTAATGATCACAATCCTGCCTTCCCTGGGATGGCATTCCTGCTGTGAAAAGCCCTGGAGGGGTGCTGGCGCCCCTACCCTTCCCCATCGCACCCTAGGCTATGGATGGGTGCCTGGTGAATGGACCAAAACACAGTGCCGTGCCATACCATCGTCTGTCCTGAAGATTACATACTGTTTTGCCATTTTAACCCATGAAAATACTAGAAAAGTTTGGTAAGGGGAAATCACCCAATTTTGTAGCTTGAAATACTTTGTAGAAGACACTGACAAGCAACAGTTGTAAGGACCTATTTTATATTTTTATTTTAGCAAGAGGCTTCCATTGAGGTTAAACAATAACTTTGTTGTTTAACCCTTACACTGTCCCTGCTTCCCTTCCCCCAGGGGACTTAAAAACAAGTCCCAGAAACCAGCTCCAGGTTTGGAGGCCAAGAAAAACAAGGCCTGTCAAGGCCCTCAAGTCTAGCCCTGACATAAGTACAGCCATCTTGGTAAGGCAAAAGTTGGCACCTTGCACTGTAAGAGTGGGTTAGCATAAGAATGGCCATCCTGAAAGACCTCAACGTGAGACAGGAATCCATCAGAATCCTAGAGGAGAACATAGGCAGTAATCTCTTTGATATCAGCCACAGCAACTTCTTTCAAGATATGTCTCCAAAGGCAAAGGAAACAAAAGCGAAAATAAACTTTTGGGACTTCATCAAAATCAAAAGCTTCTGCACAGCAGAGGAAACAGTCAAGAAAACAAAGAGCCAATCCATGGAATGGGAGAAGATATTTGCAAATGACAGTACAGACAAAAGGTTGATATCCAGGATCTACAAAGAATTCCTCAAACTCAACACACACAAAACAGACAATCATATCAAAAAATTGGCAGAAGATATGAACAGGCACTTCTCCAATGAAGACATACAAATGGCTATCAGACACATGAAAAATGTTCATCATCACTAGCCATCAGGGAGATTCAAATTAAAACCACATTGAGATATCACCTTACACCAGTTAGAATGGCCAACATGAGCAAGACAGGAAACATGTGTTGGAGGGGATGTGAAGAAAGGGGAACCCTCTTCCACTGTTGGTGGGAATGCAAGTTGGTGCAGCCTCTTTGGAGAATAGTGTGGAGATTCCTCAAGAAATTAAAAATAGAGCTTCCCTAGGACCCTGAAATTGCAGTCCTGGGTATATATCCCAAAGATACAGATGTCGTGAAAAGAAGGGCCATCTGTACCACAGTGTTTATAGCAACAATGGCCACGGTCGTCAAACTGTGGAAAGAACTAAGATGCTCTTCAACGGACGAATGGATAAGGAAGATGTGGTCCATATACACTACGGAGTATTATGCCTCCATCAGAAAGGATGAACAGCCAACTTTTGTAGCAACATGGACGGGACTGGAAGAGATTATTCTAAGTGAAATAAGTCAAGCAGAGAGAGTCAAGTATCATATGGTTTGACTTATTTGTGGAGCATAACAAATAGCATGGAGGACAAGGGGAGTTAGAGAGGAGAAGGGAGTTGGGGGAAATTGGAAGGGAAGGTGAACCATGAGAGACTATGGACTCTGGAAAACAATCTGAGGGGTTTGAAGCAGCGGGGGGTGGGAGGTTGGGGGATCCAGGTGGTGGGTATTAGAGAAAACAGGGATTGCATGGAGCACTGGGTGTTGTGCAAAAATAATAAATACTGTTATGCTGAAAATAAAAAATAAAAAATAAATGGCCATCCTGAAGGCTGGGAAGCCATTTTACTGAGCTTCCCTAACCAGCCCACAGGGCACAGGTAACTTGAGATAAGAGAAAGTAGCTAAAACCTAAAAAACAACTAAATCATATGCCACCAGGGCAGTTAGGTGGTGGTGCCACAGGGAAAAGCAAATAGTTAACTTGCAGATATCACAATCCTGCAAGACAGGAGTCTCCCTTGGTTTGCAAAAAGGCCATCTCTTCAATGGCCCAATTTCCAGAGACAAATGGCTCAGTTTCTGAAGGCCTAAGGTCACCCTCCCCACCATAAAACTGAAGGAGGCTGAGGCAGAAGGAAATGTAAATAAAGTTAAATTTCTTCTAAACCTAAATCTCACTTAACAGCCAGGATGGCTCCAGGGTGACACCAGGGTGGCAAAAGGTTAAATAAAGTTAAACTGTCAAAGTGGGGTGCAAGATATGTATGTAGCTATGAAAAGGTGCCTTGAAAATGCTATATAAACCCTTGGCTTTGAGTGCTCGGGGTCCTTGTTGAAACTCACTGTGCCAGGCAGATACTTGGCCCCCAGCCAGCTGTAAATAAACCTCGCTGTGTGACTTGCATTATTGAGAGTGTTCTCTAATTGAAGGGTGATTGACTCCATACCCTAACACAGTAAAGACTGAAATCCATCATGGTCTATGCGACATTCCAACACATGTGGTCTGTACAATCAAATTCCATAGGAAACGGTCCCGGGTTGCACTTTAATTCAATTGGGTACTGGTTTTGGCCAGCTCCCTGTGGAGGTCCTGCAGCCAGAAGTGGCTAGACCAGGGATGTGAAAGGGATCACATTAGATCAATCAGGAAAAAACCTCACACAGGAGTCTTAAGATTGGCAGCCGTCCTAGTGACTTAGGTGGCTGTCCCTTGCCCAAGACAGACAACTTTGTATAAGAACAGGAATAAAGAGAGGGTATCAAGTTTCTGGGTCTTATTATCATTCTGGCCAGAGTACTACCTTCCAAAAGGCAGATGCTCTCCTCCCCACAGAATAGCCACAGGCTAGAGGATTACAGCCTGAGCAGTCAACATGCAAGTGTTCCAGTAAGACCACACTCCTTGAAAAGCCCCTGAAATGAGAGAAAAGGAAGAGGAGAGAAAGTACTCACCAATTTTGCACTGAAGCTCAGAGTTCAAATGTAAAGACTCACAGCCCCTTGTTCAGGTGCCAAATGATGAAGTTGTAGAATCTAGGTGAGATTCGGTGGGGTGAGGTCCAGAGCTGATGACCAAGAAAGAATTCTTGAGACATCATTGGTGCACAAGGACAGGACCTGTGGGCAGGAAGAGCTGCTGCCCTGGGTGGTGAGGGATGGCAGGTTATGTACCTTGCAGCTGGGGGAAGGTGAGGGGAAGGAAGGTTTCAATAGACTTTCATCTGCTAAAGAGGACCTACAAGATGCCTGAGGCCATGAAGCCTTGCTATTGTCAAGGTCATTTTTCCCTCTAGCAAGGTATTAATATTAAGATAGTTGGGAGATTCCTAAAGAATGTCACAATATGTCCCACCCAGGAGTGGGGGTCGGGGAAGGTTGGAAGGAGTCAGCTTTGCTTTGTTTTCAGACAGCCTTCTGTTCCCTCCTCAAGACATTGCTATAGGAACATGGGGCCATGAACAACATAACAAGCTCACAAACAATGGCCAGCCTTTTCCCGAGTAGCTGAATTAACTGTGCCCTCCTCTGGAAACCAGGGACAAACATCCTGGTCATGCTGCAAAAAAATGTTCCAATTACAAAGTGTGGACCCGACGGCCTCGAGCCTCACACATAGATTTCAACATATGTACAAAAAGTTCTCTTGGGGTGCCCAAGTGGCTCAGTGGGTT